>NW_006399847.1:6510045-6512605 GCF_000299155.1 Elephantulus edwardii
TATTGGTCTATACTTAACTCTAACTCTCCAATCAATTTTTGCCACAATTGCCATTGCCATTCATGCTTCCTGACACGTCAGCACCTGCAGCTCCTGCAAAGAATGATGTGGATTCACCTCACACACTTTGGGAATGTTGCTAAGAGGGACTATTCCTTGTAGAATGACATAATGCTGGGAAAGGTGGAGGGTTAGTGGAGGAGAGAGAGACTCTCAACTAGGTGGATTGACATGATGACTGCAGCTATGGTTTCTCGTGTGTCAAAAAGCATAAGGATGGAGCAGGGTAGAACAGGAGTCAGAGCTTTTGTTCATAGGGTCACTGTGAGTTGTACTTAACTAGATGGCACCTAACAATAATCACAACAAAATACATATACAAATAGTGTATATTGGGTGTTATCATGATGGGATATATTGTAATTTAGAGGAAGAGTGTAAGCCAGTTGGATACTAATTAGATGTTAACGAAGGAAAAATTTACCTTAAAAGAAAGCTTGTAGTACTTAGTAGAATTTGGTTGAAAGCATGGAGTTTAGCCTGGGAAGATTATGTCCCACCCCGTATTCTGAGGAGATTCACATTTGAAAGAGACAAGGAAATGAGACTTTCCCAATGCACTAAGGCTAGTTAAAGCTTTTACCAATCAGGATTCCTTTTCCAGAATTTAAAGGAGCTGAGGAGTATGCTTAACACATTGTAATCACTTGGGTCCACTTGATGAGTAGAAATGGGGGCACACAGTAATGAAAACATAGGTTGAGTTAGGATATGTTTCTTCTGCACTGTCCATCTAGCATGATACATGGCTAATTTGCTGATTTATAGAGCAGGGAGTTCTAACTATCCCTGATGTTTTGGCATAACCCATATGAGGCTAAGGCTGAGTGAAAAAAAGACTAGCTTGTTTGAAACACAGGAAGAAGCTTGGGCTGCTAAGTTTGTGACTGATACCTGTATGAACATAGCTACAGATGGTTGGGAAGGAGTTGACTAGAACCCAACTAAGTGAAGAGAAGATGTTTCACTGTGTGAGCGAGTATTTATTGTTATAACTTGATTGTTTGCTCTGGACTGGACTTTGTTTATAAATATGGATACTCAAAGTTTCAACTGTAATAGATTCTGTAGTGAAAAAGACATATTGTTTCCCAGAGTATTGGTTTAATGTTGTTGTCATGTATCATTCAGTCAGAACTGACCCATAGCTGACCCTCTGGCAATTTTCAAGGGAAGTTAATCACACAAAAGGAGATTGCCCACCCTTCTTTCACAAAGTACCTTGTGGCTTCAAACCACATGCCTTCAGGATTGCAGCACAGCTTCTTGCCAGTAGGACACTAGAACTCCCACTGGTTTAAATAGGAATGGACAAATCTGAAATTGGCTATAAAAAAATGAGGAGTCCAGAATGAAGGCTGCACAGTGGAGTGGACTTGGGGAGAGGGATCGCATAACAATGAGAGTTTTTCTTTTACTATTCAAGGAGAAGAGTGAATTGAGGGGGAGAGGATGGGCAGGGAGAAAAATGCAACAATGCGTGACTGGAAACCCTAAGTCTCTATAAACTTTCATTTAAATTAATTTAAAAAACGATGAAATTTAAAAAAGAAAAAATGTTTTCAAAATGGAGTTTTAAGAAACAAATTAAAAGAGCTGGCTTACATATTTTCATGAACATAAATGATAATAAGGGGAAAGTGGATCCTTTGGATATAACAACCAATAGCCGGAAAAGTCAGAACGTGACCTGTGGTAGGAATTGGTGAAGATTTTTACTTCAATAGGCCATTGTCTTTAAGCTGATCTAGTTGCTACAGTTTTTCTGCTGGCATGGTCTATGCCTGAGCACTCAAATGAAAGACTCTTGCATCTCAAACTCCTTGGCCTTTTTCCTTGGTTATCCTGGGATGTCACTACCTGAATAGTTGCATGAACTTATTCTTGGGACCTTCTGGATTTCTGAGTCCAATGAAGCACCAACTGGAGGTTCAGGTTTGGTAGGAATTGGAGAAATGGTATTGTTAGAATGAGGGGCTGGTTTGACAAATTAAACATTGAAGGTATATTTTATTCCCACATTCTGATGGCTGATTTAATATTGATATTATTGGAATGGTTAATGATTATAAGTTTCATGTATCATCTAGTTCTTCTAGCCTAGAATTCTAGAAGTTAAGATTTCTGATGTCTGAAAAGTTTTATTATATTTCAGTTAATTTCTCCTTTAATCTATCCTATATTAATTTCTTGCACAGAAATCTCATCTTTCATGATGCTTGGGGAGTGTTTGGCTATCATTTTGTCAAAAATTCTCTCTGTGCTTTTTTACGCTTTTCTTTTTCTGGAATTTATAATATTAAAATATTTTTTTCTTAATGGTGTCCTATGCAATTCTTAGGTTTTGAACTCAGGGAGTGAGATACCTCCTACCGTTCTTCTATTCTTAAGGAGTGCTTTGCTTATTCGGGGTTTTTTTCCATTCCATACGAAATTGGAGATTGCCTTTTCCATCTCGTTGAAGAATGGGGTTGGTGTTTGTATTGGAATTGCATTAAAT
>NW_006399847.1:6514574-6515136 GCF_000299155.1 Elephantulus edwardii
ATCTCTGTAAATGTTTATGAAAATTAATAAAATATAATTATAGAAAAAAATTCTTAGGTTTTTTTAGATTTTCATCTATCTTGAAAACACGCCTAAAATATATGAGACAAAATTTCTCCTTTTTTGTTTATAAGGAGCAACCTGGTTGCACATCCTCTCAGACAGATTTGTTTGGTTTTTTGGAAGGTCATAGGGTATTTATTACTCTTCTCCAACACCACAATTCTAAAGCATCAATAGCAAAGAAATAGCAAAGGGTTTTCCTTCAATCTTAGTAATTCTCTTTTCCCTGTTTTGATTATACTTCTGGATGTTTCCACCGACTTGTTTATTTCTGGTGATTTGTTGCCAAGATTCTAACTTCCTAGTTTTAATTTATCTAAGGATCCTGTTTCTGAATAGAATCTGCAATTTTTCTTCATTATTATTTTTTTTTTAATTCTTCACGACTCTTTTCTTGTTCCTCTGGAGCATTTAGATTTTTAAAATCTTTTCTCAATAGTTTCATTATTTGTTAATCTTTATATATATTTTATATCTCTCTATTGTATTTATTTTCCAT
>NW_006399847.1:6515236-6522000 GCF_000299155.1 Elephantulus edwardii
TTTAAATATTATAGTGCTTTACTTATAAAGTGTGTAAGATTGTGGAATGAGTCCTGCCTTTCTTTTTTTATTTCGTCATGTCTTTTTTAATTTGATATGATCACATGTCTCCTCGTGTAATTTTTGAGTGACTGCTTGTTGTCTTTGAAATTAGGTTCTATTATGTGTGTATAACTTAAACTCATTGTTATTGAGTCAGAACCAAATCATTACTGATATTCCACTTAGTTTTCAATTTTAAGTTGTATAGGAGGAGATTGTCCATCTTTATCTCACAGAGAAGCTAATAAATTTGAACCACCTACCTTTGGGATGGAAGCAGGACTTCTTACCCATTAGACCATCAGAGCTCACTTGTGTATGTGTGTGTATGATTCTTTGACTTTGTTTTGCCTTTCTTTTTTCATTTTTATTGTTTTATTCGTTTGCTTACAAAACACATATACATTGTGTTTCACACTATTCTTCATTCACATTGTGTTTCATACAATCATTCTCATATATTATGTTTTATAAAATTTATCACCATTGGACTATGCCTATCACAATTATCCTGTCTTTTCAGATCCTCATTGGATCTTTCACATTTTCTTTAGTCTTTTCATCCACCCACCAAGTTGTGCAACCCTGTGAATTCATGCTTACCTGTCCTCACCTCTTTGCTCCCACTCCTTCTCTCCTTTGGTCCCCATACATGCTTTGCTTTTTTGTATGTTTGCTTTGCTATCAGGAGGAATAATCTCTGGTAACATGCTCCAAGTATATGAGAGAAATTTTCACCATCTTGGTTTCTATGGAACACTTTGACTGCTCTTCTTCCAAGGCATTCCCCCCTATGCCCCCCACCCATTTTAGCAATCCATGGGATTTCAATATTCTTTGCCATTGCTATAATCCAAAGACATCAATTATTTTTACTTCCTTAGCTATTTTCCAGCCTTCACCTTAGAGTCTTTCCTCTCTCCCCAGGTTTATTCCTTCTCTCTGTATGGTTTAATTGTTGTTGTATGTTATTGGTCTCTGTATTACTTTGATACTTCCATTTGACTGGAAGTAGCTTTTCTCTCACTGGCAGCATGGTAGGTCACACATTTATGGAGATGCTATAACATTAAAAGTGTGTGCAAATTTTAGTGGGTTACACGGAAATTCTGGAGCAGGCTTCTTCCCTGGTGTGAGGCACCTGAGGTTGGGTATTCAGGGTATAGCTGTAGCTCTTGAGGATTAGTGTGGTTGCTCTGTATTTTTTTGTGAGCAGTTAATGCTGTCCCTCATTTCTTTCCAATTTGTTTGCATAGTGTTTTTTCCTCTAGCTTTGTTTTCCATAAAGTTGTCTTCCTGAGATTCTCCTTGCTGCTTTCCAAAAATGGTCATCCTGTGCTGGACTGGCAGTCAGGGATAAATGGCCCTTGCATCTCTGCATTTCCACTACTTTCATTTCATCTTTCATTCCAACCAGTCTGAGACTTCATCTGTCTATTTAGTATCCAGCATTCTGAAGTCCTTCTTTGTGCCTGTGTTTAACAGAATTAATCCTGTTACTTCTTCAGTAAATCTCATAGTCTTGAACATGGCATGTGAGTTTTATGTGGCCATTGCACAGATTGTCTAGCCCAGTAGCTGAACAAAAAAATCCTGGGAGGGACAGTTGGTTTTAGAATTAATAGAAGTATACAAAAGACTGTGGGGACATGTCTGATCTTATAGGAATTTTTGCTCTGTGGATGTTAGGGATGAAGACTGTTCTACATTTAAGAAGCAGTGGAGGTCAGAGACAGTTGCCCCCATGGTGACTACACTGATTTTACAAGTCATACAGATTTTTCTTTTCTTTATGTTGAGGTCTAATCCACACAGAAGGCTATCTAACTTTTAATATTATAAGTAAGTGCTTCAGGATTTTGGTTTTTTGCAGACAAAGTTGCGTCATCTGCATATCACAAGTTACTGATAAGTTGTCCTCCAATCCTTATAGTCTAGCTTCTCAGATTGTTTTAGTATACAAATTCAATAGATTTAACAGAAGATATTGGTGATTACGGATGCAGATTCCTTAATATAGATACTCTCCGATTTTAAACCATGGACTATCTCCTTGTTCTGCTCAAAGACTGTTTCTTGGTATACGTAAGGCTCTTCATGAACACAAATATATGTTATGAAGTTTTTGTTCTTCTCAATATTATGTATATTTTAGTGATCCATATAGCTGAATGCCTTTGTATAATCCATGAAATACAAATAAGCATCTTTATGATATTCTCTGCTTTCAGCCACAGTCCATATGATTTTAGTGCTGATCTCCTTCCTTCAGTGGCATTTTCTGAATCCAACTTGAATGTCTGGCAATTATCTGTTGATGTGCTACTTAAGATTTTTTTCTCAATTATAGTCAGCAAGATTTTCTTTTCATGGGATATCAATGACATGTTCAAGGTTGCATCTGTTTGTTGAAACATCAGTTGATAGTCAGTCTGTCAATTACAGAAGCCTTATATTTTGCCAGTTGATTGTTGCTGTTGCCATTGTTAGGTGCCGTTGAGTATGACTCATAGTGACTCTATGAACAGCAGATCTGAACCAATACTATTCTGTGGAATCTTCACACTTCCTGACACATTAAAGCCCATTGCAACAGTCACCATGTCAAACCACCTGTTGAGGATCTTCTCCTCATTCATCAACCTCCGATGCTTTTAAGCACCATGTCCCTGTCCAAGGAATAGCTACTTCTAGCAACATGCCTCCTAAGAACACTTCGGCTGCACACTTTCCAAAGCATATTTGTTTGTTTGTTTGGTTGTCCATGGGTTGTTCAGTGATCTTCTCCAACACCACAGTTCAAAGGATTCAATTCTTCAAATTCCTCTGTCCTTCTTATTCATTGTCCATCTCTCAGATGCATAGCAAGTGATCAGAAAGACCATGACCTAAATCAGATGCACTTTACTCCTCAGGCTGACCATTACTCTTCAATAATTTGGAGAGGTCTCTATGGGTAGATTCTCCCAGTGCAATGCTTCTCCTTATTTCCTGACTGCTGATACCAAGGGTATTAATTGTAGATCTAAGTAAGATGAAGCTGTTGATAGTTTCAGTCTCTTCTCATCCATCATGATATTGCCTATCGGTCCAGTAAGAATCTTTTCGTTTTTGGGGTTTCTTTTTGGTTTTTTTTTTTTAATTCTTAAACATTTTATTGTGAAAGCATACAGCGCAAATTGGCTTTTTAAAGAATTTATGCAGATCTTGATTAGTGACATTGGTGATAGTCTCCTGCTTCCTCCCTATTCCATTTGTTCTTTCCTATCCCCTCCTCACCTGCTGAGCTTTATCCCCAGGTCCTTTTGATCTCACAAAGGTCTAAGAGGTCCAGACCTCCCTGTTGTCACTGATCACCTGCTAGACCTGTCTATTGTTTGGCTGAAAGTTAAGCCACTGAACTGAGTTCAGTTCTAGGTTTAAATGGTGTCAAAAGGTCATAGTTTCCAATAGTTTCTGCTAGACCAGTAAGCCTGATCTTTTTATCTTATAGTCCAGCTTCTTGTGTAATTTGCTCTTATGAATAGGTGTGGGGAAAGGATATAACCTTGACAGCACACCTTCCTGATTTTAAATCATGTAGTGTTCCCTTGTCTGTTTGGACAATGGCTTCTTGGTCTATGTGTAGATTTTGCAAGAGAACAATTTTTGGATTCCCATTAAAATATCACTGAATAGTTAATAAAACACAAATAAACATCTTTCTGGTGTTCTCTGCTTTCAGCCAAGATACATCAGTATCAGCAATGAGTGTTTCTTTTACTTTTAAAAGAGAGGAGCGAATTGGGGTGGGGGGGAGGGATGGGCAGGGAGAGAAATGCAGCAGTGAGTGAATGGAAATCCAAAATCTCTGTAAATGCTCATTAAAATTATTTAAAAAAAGAAGAAAAAAAAATCTTTGTTTTCTTGACACTGAAATGCAATCCATATTGAAGGCTGCATTCCTTGATCTTCTGCAAATAAGTGCTTCAAGTCCTCCTCAGTTTCAGCAAGCAAGGTTGTGTGCTCAGCATAACGCAGATTATTGATGAGTCTCCCTCAAATCCTGATACCACATTCCTCTTCATAGATTCCAATTTCTTGAATAATTTGCTAGGCATACAGGTTAAATAGATATGGAGAGAGAATACAACTCTGACCCACTCCCTTCCTCATTTTAATTCTAAGTGGTAAAACACTTGTCTGTCAGTTTGCTATAATGAGATAACTTGGGGTTGCTGTGATACTGAACACTATGCCACTGATGTGTCAAATGTCATAATGGTTACCCACGGTGGGAAAGTTTTACTAGAGCTCTCAGAATAAGATTAGAAAGCAGGATTAGTCATCTACTTAGATAGCAGGCCTTTGAAAACCCTACGAACACAAAAGAACAAGGATAGTTAATGATAGTGCAATGGTAGAGCCCAGATTGGAAGTCAGTCAAAATGAGGAAAAACAATGACAAACATCATTTAATAATTGGAATATGGAATATACTTAGCCTGAATGCTGGAAAACTGTAAGTTGTTAAAAATGAAATAGAATGCATGAACGTTGACATACTAGGCATTAGTGAGATGAAATGGACCACCTTTGGCCACTTTAAATCAGATAATGATATGGTATACTATGCTGGGAGTGAAAAACAGAAGTGGTGTGAGTGATAGGATAATATCCATACACATACAATATAATATAATGTGTGTGTATGTTAAATAATTTTATGCCTTTTTTTCTATTATATAATGTCTTCATGTCTCTTAACAGATTTGACAATTGAATATAGTAATTTGATAACTGGTAATCAGATTGTTTCCCTCTCCTACCCACTACAATCTAGAAGATTCTTACTCACAGACACCTTCTATTGGCCTATAAGTCTTCATGGGAGGAGACTGCCCATCTTTCTTTTGTGGAAAGCCTGGTGGAACACCATAAAACACCAAGCCACATAGGGTTCTTCCCCTTTCCACGGTTATTGTTGTGTTTTCTTTGCTTATTAGTGTGTTTAATTGTTAAAGTGTAAAAAAAACTTCTGAGATTTGTTCAGTAACTTTCTTTACTTTTTGCAAATGTGTGCAGAGACTTAAAAAGTTCCTGTTCCTTAGCTTTAATTCAGTTGGTATTTTGACAGAGATTTCCTTGACATTAGCGGAAGTCCTTTCAAATTGTTTCCCCTAGTCTTCCAAGTTACTCTCCACAGGAGACCCCTTTCAAACACTTAATGAGACAGATCTGCGTAGAACCTGAGGGTCAGTGCAAGTGAAGATACAGAAGTTTTTGGCAATTAGTGAGCCTCCATCTTTTGTCTTGTCCTATGAGTAGCTTTTAAAATTCTCTCACATATACGATTCTTTTGTATTGTATGTATCACATCATGGAGAATGATAAAATTTGGAAACACTCCCTTTGTCTTTCCCCCTCACTCCTTCCTGCCAGTGCATTCCTTACACTCTTTGTCTTCAAGTCCATATAGGTGCATATATCCTTTAGGCTTCAGTTGCTACCACTCAGCCCTGCACTAAGGCTGAGCTGGAGAGGAAGTAGAGCACAGGCAAATAGAATACTAAAGCTTTCCTTATGTATGAGAGTCTAACATCAGAGGAATTTGATTTGTGTGCAAATAGGATAGTTTAAAAGCTCAGCCTTAACTTCATTTAAAGTGTTGACTCTATGTTTCAAGTCTGGAATCTATGTTAGAGTTTCAAAAACTGCCTTTTCAAATGGCAATCCCTTTATCCTTGGTGGCTGACCTGACCATATACTCCAAGGAGAACACAGCTTTTCTCTGAAGTTTGACAGGTGAAGAGCCTATTCCCACAGGTTCTTTTTTCATTATAATCAAACAGATGCAAGATGCACTAACTTGTGTCTGAAATGTCTTAAGAACTGTCATAAGATAAATCTTTAAAATGGACTCTCAGAAACAGACAACTTTTACTAATAGGGTTAAGGCAAAAAATGTGTTTTATAAATAGTTTTAGGATCATTCTATAAAATACTGAAAATTTGGGTCTTGAATTGGGATACTGAGAGATGCTATGGATACAATCTTGAATGATCTAGGAAGTATCAAATGAAGATGGAAGAGAAGAGAGTGAAGAAAAGGGCAAAAATCCAGTGGGGAACCTGAAAAGATAGGGTAATGTTGAGCAAGGTCCAATGGTAATTAATTCTATAAAACATAATGCATAGGAATGATTGTATGAACCACAATGTGAATTAAGAATAGTGTAAAATGCTATGTATACTAACTCTGCAAGCAAACTAACATAAAATAAATTTTTTTTTTAAAAAATGGATGGAAACACAGAATAGCTGTACCAAAAAGAGCTAGCTGACAATGAAAAAATTTGGGAAGTATCATATGAACAAGAGCCAAGGGTAATGAAGCAATGGGCTCTAGTGTGTCAGAGATGATGAGGGTAGCACAGAATAGGGGAGGTGTCAGGTCAACTGTACATAGGGTTACTACTATGTGTCATACTTGACAGCACCTAACAACAATTTACATTGCAAACCTATTGTTGCCCAATTCTTTATTTTAGTTATTCTCCATTTAACTCCCTGACAGTCTTTTAAGAATTTTGTGACCTAAGTTTCCCACTCCAACACCGTAAGAATGTGTCCCTCTTTTTGTGGTCAGGAGAAGTAGGGGTTTTTTTTTTTTGTTGTTGTTTTTCCTCTCTAGCAATGGATATTTCCCTGGTCCAGACCATCTCTATCCCATAATAAAGTAA
>NW_006399847.1:6523562-6526150 GCF_000299155.1 Elephantulus edwardii
AGATTGCCTTTTCCATCTCATTGAAGAATGAAATTGGTATTTTTATTGGGATTGCATTGAATGTGTATATTGCTAAAAGGAGACTCTTATGACACTATCATCTATATGTTTCTTTTCTTTTCTACTCTCATCTGATTAGTGATTTTCTCTTGATGTAGCATTCATTTAATTTAACCCTCAGATATTTTCTGGAACTAACGTACTCACTGCAAGCTGTTTCTGCTCCACAGGGACATGTCCATCAGTTAGTTTCCAACGCTATAAACTTTAATGGGAGAAGACTGCCTATCTTTTTTGCACTGGTTGTTTCTATAGACCATCAAGTCACAACCAAATCATACCTGGCCCTCCAGTGGGTTTTAAAACTGCATGCCTTTGGGTTATCAGCACATCTTCTCACTGCTAAGATGTCAGAACTCCAAATTCTTCCACCAGAGAGTTGGTGAAATTGGTTTTGCCAGTTTCTGTTGTTTTTAGTGAGGCGAGGTGGGATGTGGAGGCAGTTGAGTGGCAAAGCTCCTGGAGCCATCCTGTCCTATTTAATTAGAATATTTTTAAATGATTCCACAGGCTTCTGGCCCATTGTAAGTGTTCTTGGCATGATGTCCTCTTGATGACTATATTTTCTTAAGGGCTCTTGTGACAAGATAAATTAAATAATATGGCCCATCCATTTTGTATGGTCCCTCATTAGCCTCCGTTTTGTCATTCTAGCTTCTTTGTCTACGCTAAAAACCTCATCTAAGGATAAGTCATAGCATTAGGAGGTAGGATAAGTTGAGATACAAGCCCCAACCTATCAACATATACAAGCCCCAAGTCACTATCCTTAGTTGTTCTTGGAGTGTGGTTTATATCTCTGAGATCCTTTGTAAGGGAATGTTCATGGAAGCTCAATGTTTTATCCCTTGGGATACTGCATCTAACTCAGTCCAGTTGTGCTGATAGCCAATAATCAACAACTTAAGGCTGCAGGCTCCTGACTGAGCATGCATCAGAGTATCCACAATCATGGGAGTCATTTTCCTAAACAACAACAACAACAACTTCAGAGCCTAGAAATCCTGGTGGCTTTTTGGGTTAATTGCTGGAGTGCTAACCAAAAAGTCAGTCCAAGCCTACCAACCACTATGTGAGATAAAGATGAAGCAATGTTGTTGTTATGTGCCGTCGAGTCGTTTGCGACCCATAGCGACCCTATGTACAACAGCCCTAAACCCTGCTCTATTCGGTGCCAACCACACTGCCTCTGACACACCCATCCCGATTACCCCAGTCACTGAATCAATCCACCTCATAGAGGGTCTTCCCCTCCTGCACTGTCCCTCCACTCTGCCCAGCATGATGTCCCTCTCTAAAGACCTGTCTCTCCTTACAACATGTCGAAGTATGTCTGGCGAAGCCCCAGAATCCTTGCCTCCAAGGAGCAGCCTGGTTTAACCCTCTCTAGGATGAATCTATTTGTTTTCTTGGCAGTCCATGGTACATTCAATACTCTTCTCCAGCACCATAGCTCAAAGGCATCAACTCTCCTTCTGTCCTCCCTAGTCATTGTCCAAGTCTCTGATGCATAACAACTGATTGCAAAAACCATGGCCTGTATCAGGCACACCTTAGTCTCTAGAGAGACATCGTTGCTCTTGAGTACTTTAGAGAGGTCCCTAACCGCAGACTTTCCCATCGCAATATGCTTTTTTATTTCCTGGCTACTGGTGCCAAGAGTGTTGACCGTGGAGCTGAGCAAACTGAAGCTTTGACCCTCTGCAGTAAGTGCATGAGGTCCTCCTCAGTATCAGCGAGCAGGGTTGTGTCATCTGCATAACGCAGATTGTTGATACATGGACCACCAATCCTAATTCCACGCTTCTCCTCATAGAGCCCAGCCTCTCGGATAATCTGCTCTGCATACAGGTTGAAAAGGTATCTCATATAAAATTTTAGGGAACTCTGGTGGCCTAGTCCATAGGGTGTTGTACTTGTTAACCTTTATGTGATGCCTCTCTGATAGTTGGAATTTACCAGGAACTTTCAGAAAGATGGGCAATCCCTTCCCATGTAATTTGCAACCTTCAGAAGCCCAGTGGAGAATCTGACTTGATGCCAATGAGAAATTTACTTTAAAGCCACCTGCCTACAAATCAAGCTGCCAAATTGGGCTTACGCGTGTTAATTAGAGAGCTAATTAGGAAGCTTGGGTAGTGGTAAGAAATTGGGCTGTGATTCTCAAAGAACATGGTTCAAATCCACCAGCTGCTCAATGAGAGAAGGATGGGGAAATCTCCTCCCCTGTGATTTACTGACTGTGGAAACCCACTGGAGGGTCAGCTATGAGTTGGTTCTGGCTGGGCATCACACGACGACAACGTTTAGTTAAATCCACAATCTCGCAGGTTTTTAAATTTTTATTTATTTTATTGAAAGTTTATAGAGACTTTGGATTTCCATTCATTCATTGTTGCACACTTTCCTCCTTGTCCACCCTTCGCCCAGTTCACTTTTCTCTTTGAAAAGTAAAAATAAATAAATAAATACATAAATTTTAAAAAGTCTTTCATTGTTATACAATCCACCCCACCCCCCAATCCACT
>NW_006399847.1:6527151-6534514 GCF_000299155.1 Elephantulus edwardii
GGAGGACATTGTGCGGAGTGAAGTATCTTGGTCAAAAAAGGACAAATACTGCATAGTGCCACTGTTGTAAAACAGGACTGACTTTCGGGTTGGGTGGAGACTGAGAAAGATGGGTTCAATAATGTATACTGCATTGAAACAGATGAGGGAGAAAACTGTTTAAAAGGGATATGTGATTAGGTATTTGTCATGACAGGAGTCTAGAGCAAAAGCTACATGGTGGAGTGGACCTGGGGGTCAATGAAATAATTTTTCTTTTACTTTTCCACGAGGGTAGTGTAGTAGGGGTGAGGGTTGGGAGGGGAGAGAAGTAGAACAACAAATAAATGGAAATCCAAAGTCTCTGTAAATTTTTACTGAATTTATAATTGTTGTTGTTCTTGTTTGATGCCGTCGAGTCATAGACGACTCATAGCGACCCTATGAAAGAATGGCCAGAGCACTGAAATTATAATAAATGTAAATAAAATTTAAAAAAAGAAAAGTAAAGAAAAATTCTTTCATTATTTTACAGTCCCTCCCGCCAAGTCCACTCCACTATGCAGCCCATGTTCTGGACTCCTGTCATGACAATAATACCTAATCATATATCCCCTTTAAACAATTCTCTCCCTCATCTGTTTCAATGCAGTATACATTATCTATCTCATCTTTCTCTGTCTCACCTTAACACCTATGTCAGTCATAGTGACACTATACAGTATTTGTCCTTTTGTGACTGAGAATATTTCTCTTGTGAGAAGTGAAGAGTTTACAGCACTGGCATATGGTATACAAATGCTGATTCTCTGGAAGTAGAATTGCTCCAGTTTATACAATAAATAAGAGTTGTTGTTGTTGATTGCCTTCTAGTCAAGCATGACTCATAGCGATCCTATGAATAAAAGGCCTGAAGCTCCTCTACAACTATCCACATTTACCAAAGTTAATAGAATTTCCAGAGCATCAATTGCTATGGGGTTAATTTGCCTAAAGGAGTAGAAGTGACAGATGAAAATTTTCTTTAATCACAATTTGATTCAGATAGACACAAATCCTATAAAGTATTCTTCTGTAAGAAGATAATAGAAAGAAGTGCTCTTATTAAGGAACTATAAAATACTCGATTGAGTTATGAATGAGCTTCTACCCTAGATTTATGGTAACCAGTGGGTTTTACTGATTTGTAGCAAACACATGCATTAACAAACTCATTTGAGCATTTGCCTACAATGGTAGTTGACCTTTTTTTCCATATTCATGACATCATAAATGCATAAATGCATGGACCGGAGTATCATTCTGGTTCACCCTTGAGTGAATTGGAGTTCTAACAATTTGTCAGTAGCTAAAATACACTAACAAACTCTTGGAAAATGTGCATTCATGTACACTTCTTAATTTCTGAATTTTAGTCATGTGATTTTCTTGTGAAATTGTGATGCTTCTCATTTGATGTCTAAAATGAAGAAATTGGAAACATTTGTCATCCATTGTGTTTTATTCAGGGTAGGATAGGCTTTATGTGGTAACAGAAGCCAGCTGGTCTCTAGTTGGCTCAAGGTGACCCCATTTGTGCTTCATGGGAATTTCAACAGTTACTCTTTCATAAATAGAGCCCTAGGCCAGGCAGCTCAAAGAGGACTCAAACTTCCAAACTTGCAGTTATTACTTAAGTGTATTAACTCTCACCACTGGGCCAATTAGCAGCACCATGATGGGTGGAGAAGAGATTGAGGTTGTTAACAGTTACAGCTTGCTTGGCTTCTCAATCAATACTTTTAGCACTAGCAGTCAGGAAGTCAAAAGGTGAATTGCATTAGGTAAATCTGTTATCAGGGACCTTTTCAGAATACTCAGAAGCAACAATGTCAGTCTAGAGACTAAGGTGTGCCCATTCAATGATCTTTGCAGTTACTTGCTATGCAAAAGAGAACTGGACAATGACTAAGTATGACAGAAGAAAAATTGATTCCTTTAAGTTGTGGTGCTGGAGAAGAATCTTGAACATACTATGGACTGCCAAGAAAACAAATAAGTCTGTCTTGGAAAGGGTGAAACCAAGTTTCTCCTTGGAGGTTAGAATTTTGAAGTTCCGTCTCACATACTTTCTGCATGTGGTCAGGAAAGACTGATCCTTGGAGAAAGACATCATGCTTGGAGGGATGGAAGGACAAGTGCAGGAGAGAAAGAACTCAGATAAGATGGATTGATACAGTAACTGGGACAGTGGGGGTGGTAGGTATATCAAAGTCAGTGAGACTGGCTCAGTACAGGACAGGTTTCAGAGCTATAAGGTCACTATGAATTGCAGGTGACTTGATGGCACATAACAACAACCCAGAGACTCCTGTAAACCCCTCCCCCAAAACCATGATGACATAACACTACAAGGTTTATTATGTTCAACCATCTTCATAGTGAGTGGTAGAGAGTTGTGCTACTCATTGTTACTCAGTCAAGGCAGATGGAAGTTCTGTAATACTAGTACTGTTCAGCTTCAGTATTTGTCACATCTCTGGGTCAACCTAGAAGTGACACACATTACCTCTGCTCTCATTTCATTGCAAGTGATCTCAGAACATGGTCCTCTATGTCTTGAGGAGGAGAAAACTTGATGATAATGAACACTAAGAAGGTCTATCATGTTTGACAAGTATTTTTTGGATACCACATACTACTTACTAAGACTACTAAATACCTACACTGGAGGATGCATGGGAGTGTAGGAAGGGTGAAGTTTAGAGTTGTAGTTACATAAATTACAATATGACAAATGTCATAAAGAATTTTAAATTTCACATACTTAAAAACCACAATTAATGAATTCAGAAATGTAAACCAAGTTGGTGACTTTTGGGCTGGGTCTTGAATAAAGGATAAGATAAGGTCCTTATTAATATGTGTTATTGTTGGTGGTGTTGTTATTGATTGCCATCGAATTGAGCACGACTCATATCAACCCTATGAACAAAAGATCTGAAGCCTTTCTATAACTATTCGTCATTTCTCAAAGTTCATAGAGTTTCCAGAGGCATGTTGTTTAGGAAGTGGATACCACTCCTGCTTCCAATACATATAGCAGTGTCATTTGAAATAGATATATCTTGGGAAAAGTGCAACCAGAGTGCTTTGCTGGGCTCTAGTGTGTCAGAGATGATAATTGCACAGAATATGGCAGTTTTCAGGTTGACTGTTCATAGGGTCACTATGAGTGATACTAGAATCGACAGCACCTAATAATATATCAAACTATATTTTTACCTTTGTGAACTGCAGGAGAAGGATGAGCAATCTCCTCCATGACCACCAGAGGGTTAGGTATGGGTCAGTTCTGACTCAATGGTACACAACAACAACCTTTTTGAATGTCCTGTTGAGGATTGGTTTAGCTTTGTAAGTTTTTTTGTTTTATTTTGGGGTTCCCCCCTAAAGATCCAATATTCTCCATTGTCTTGGTGCAAGAAATTGAATTGAACTTCTAACAAATCAAGTAAGTAACTGTATGAGCACAATTGTCACACCAGGGTGAACTGACATTGCACAACCCAGAAGAAATCTGGCAAACCACCAGTCTGGTGCAAATGGAAAGTGTACAGAGGTGGTCGTGAATAATATCAGAATGTGAAGATTTATGGGGATTTTGTATTTTCTTTGCATGAAAAGACTATCTGGGAGATGTTTAGACATCATAATTTTGAAATTTCTATATTATCTCAGAAGTGTGTAGTAATATTGGAACAGAATATTTCAAATAATATAACCTCAGAGATAGAAAGATTTATTGTTACTGAAACAATAGTGCAGCTGTATAACATCCATTTAATAAAGAACTCCAGTTAGTAACAGTTGAAAATTACAGCTGCTTCACTCTCTTCTTCAATGAATAAGTCCTTCCCTCAACCCCTTTGTCTTGGATAGAACCTCCAACTAGACTGAGATAAGACAATGATAATGATAAAAAGAGCCTTCAAGAATTTGTGTCAGTTGTAAATGTAGATATGTATTGACTTACTCAAAGCAAGCATTCTGTCTTGGAACACAAAGTGTTTTTATTTTAGAAACAAAATTATAAATGGAGCTCTGGTACACTACTTGTAAGGAGCTTCAGTGCCAAATCAAAAACACGTAGTTCAAATCCACCAGCTAATCTGTGGGAGAAAGATGAGCAGTCTATGTTGTTTACGTGACATTGAGTCGCTTGTGACTCACAGCTATCCTTTGTGCAAGAGCCCTAAACCCTGCTCTATCACTATGCCAACCTTATTGTCTCTGCCATACCTACCCTCATTATCTCAGTTACTGAATCTATCGATCTCATTAGGGTCTTCCTCTCTTGCACTGTCCCTCAACCCTCTTAAACATGATGTTCCTCTCCAAGGACCAGCAATTTATAGCCTCAGAAAACCTGCTGGAGGGTCAGCTATGGGTTGTTTCTGACTAAGGCAAAACAACAACATCCAACTTTGAATGCGTCCTTTTTCCTCAGGGGCTAGAGATAAATGGACTAAAAATGTGAGACATTATATTTTAATTCCCTGTGATACTGGCACTGTGGTTGGTAAGCAGGCTTCAACCACTTATTGATAAGGCGTCAGTCATCCCCTCTCCCTTACAAGGAAGTAGAGCAAAAGATCACACCCTGTTTGGCATTTTGTTGTACTGGGGTGACTTGTGTGTTGAGGGGATACTTAAAACTATGCTACTGGTGTTTAAAATACAAACAGAATCACTGATGTATAGATTCAAGCAGAGTTCCCACTAAGCCAGACTAGGAAGAAAGAACTGGCGAGCTACTAATGAAACAGTATACTTGATGAAGAAAACTGGCCAATGGAGACCTTGAGGATCACACAAATTATTGTCTGACATAGTACTGAAAGGTGAGCTTCCCAGGTTGAAAGACAGTGAGTACAGTGGCTGCAACGATGCACTCAAGTATATCAACAATTATGAAAACTGGCAGGACCACGCAATGTTTTGTTCTGTTACGCAGTTGATGGTTGTCAATAGGTAGCAACTAACAGCAACATCAAAAAATAGTAGGGGTGCTAATTGTCTTTAATAAAATTGCCTAGTGAAGTATCTGTATCTCTGCCAGCAATCTCCTCTTCTCATCAGGTGCCACTGCGTCAGCTCCAACTCAGAGTGACCTGCACAATCTCTGCAGTGCTCACGTGTGTTGTTGCAATCATCCTATCAATCTGCCTCATTGAGGATTTTCCTCTCCATCACTGGCCCTCTATTTTTCCAAGAATGCATGAATTTCTGCTCCAGGGACTGGCCTCTACTAATAAAATCCCCAAAATATGTGAGATGAATTACCACCACTGCTGCTTATAAGGTGCACTCTGCTGTATTTCTTCCAAGACAGATTTATTTGTTCTTTCGGCAGTCCACAATCCATTCAATATTCATTGCCAATACCATAATTTGAAAGCATTGATGGGTCTTCTATGTTCTTTATTCCTTGTCCAAATTTCACCTCTATGTGAAGCAACTGAAAATGTCAAAGCTTGGGTCAGGCATATCTTATTCTTTAAACTGACATTCTTACTTTTTAGCACTTTAAAGAGGGCCATGACTGTGAATAGTTCAATATATATGTTGTCTATTTCTTTACTGCTGTTTCCACAAGTGTTGACTGTGGATCCAAGTAAAACAAAACCATGACAACTTCAATTCTTTCTCCACTTATCCTAATGTTTATTCACATAGTTGTGAAGATTTTTTTCTTTTTGTTGAGGTTTTGTTGAACTTGGTTTAAATCCACCAGCTGCTCTGTGGGATAAAAATGAGCAATCTCTTCCCAAGTGATTTATTGCTTCTGAAAACCCTCTGGAAAGTCAGTTATGGGTTAATTCTGACTCAATTGTACATAACAACAGCAGCAATGATTCATGCTGAAGACTTTATTTTTATTTTTATTAGTAAGTGCATCAAGTCTTCTTCATTTTATACAAGTAGGGCTGTGTCATCTGTGATATAAAGGGTTTTAATGAGTCTTCTAATCATGATGCCACATTTTTCTTCATATAGTTTAGCCTTTCAGATTAATTTGGTCTGCATGCAGATTGTATAATTATAGTAAGAAGATACCATGCTGACATACAATTTTCCTGATTTTATACTAGGCAGCATTCCTTTATTCTGTGTGAATAACTATTTTTTTGGTTGTTCATACAGAAACAGATTCCACATAAGCACAACTAATTATTCTGTAATTCTCATTTCTAACCCTTGCTACCTGGAACTGTCTTTCAATGCTTACTCATATGGACTCAGATGAAAATTCCTCTATTTTCCCCTTCTCTTGAACTCTTGGATAACTTTGTGTAATAAATTATTTATCATTAACCATCCAGAATAGCATGTCTTCATGCTATCCTGTCTCCATACCTTTTTAATCTATATGCAGAACAGATTATTTGGGCTTTGTGAGGAGGAATGTGGTGTCACAATTGGAGGAAGACTCTTCAGCATCCTACTTTATGCACATAAGGATTTGTGAAAGATTCATCAGCAACCTGCATTATGCAGATAACACAACCCTGCTTGCTGAAACTGAGGAGGACCTGAAGTGCTTGGAACAGAAGGTCAAGGACTGTACTCTTTAATATGGATTGAAGCTCAACATCAAGAAAACAAAGATTCTCACCACTGGGCCAATTGGCACCACTATGAAAGATGAAGAAGAGATTGAGGTTGTTAACAATTATAGCATACTTGGCTCCACAATCAACACTGTTGGCATCAGCAGTCAGGAAATCAAGACAAATTACACTGGGAAAAATCTGCTGTCAAGGATCTCTCCAGAGTACTGAGAGGTGTCAGTCTAAACACTAAGATGTGCTTGATCCAGGTCATGTTCTTTGCAATTATGTGCTATGCATCAGAGATCTGGACAATGATTTAAGATGACAGAAGAAACATTGATGCCTTTGAGTAGTGGTGCTGAGGAAGCATCTTGAACATACCATGGACTGCCAAGAAAACAAATAAGTGTGCCTTGGAGAGAGTGAAACCAAGTTTCACCTTGGAGGCTAGGATTTTGAAGCTCTCAAATAGGTACATGGCCAGGAGGTCCTTGGAGGGTCCATGTTTAGAAGGGTAAAAAGACAGTGCAGGCGGAGAAGACCTTGAATAAGAATAAATGATTCAGTTACTGGGTTATAGGGATGGGTGTGTCAGAGCCAGTGAGATTGGCTCAGGACAGGGCAGGGTTCAGAGGTGTTATACACATAGGGTTGCTATGAGTCATAGGTGACTCAATGGCAAATAACAACAACAACAACATACCATCTTTCACACGTAAGAAAATAACCTAGAATTTCTTAAAAAATTTAAATTAGCTAGGATGTGTCTTACGTCCTAGCTGTGTTTC
>NW_006399847.1:6535619-6548231 GCF_000299155.1 Elephantulus edwardii
ATACCACAAGTGGATGACTTAAATTTATCTTACTATTTGTATTGTTGTTACAGGCTGTTGAGTTGGCTGCAACTTCCCAGAAACCCTATGAACAACAGTTTTGAACCTTGTCCTGTCCTGCATCATCCTCATGACCTCTGTCTGACATGGCTCAGCCCACCGATGCAATCAATGTCAGTCCATCTTTCAAAAGATCATCATCTCTTTCTCTGACACTTCACCTTTTCCAGAATGATGTCTTTTTTAAAAAAAAAATGGTCCCTCCAGATAATATGCTCAAACTATGTGAGATGAAGTTCACTATATTTGCCTCTGAGCAGTAACCTGTCTTCCCTTCCCCCAAGATAGACATGTTCGTTCTTTTGGCAGCCCATGGGTTACTCAATATTCTTCCTCAACACCACAATTCAATGGCATTAATTCTTCTTTTGTTATTTTTGTTCAATGACTTTCACATATATAGGAAACAATTGTAAATACCACAACTTGAATTAGGTTTATTTTGTTTTATTTTATTATCTTTTGTGCATGTACCGTCAAGTCGGATCTGACTGTTACAGGAGGAGATTGTCGCTCCTCCAGCTGAACATCTGGTGAATACAAACCACTCTCCTCTGGGATTGCAGTGCAGCTTCTTGCCACTAGGCCACCAGAGCTCCAAATTAGGTTCATTTTAGCCTTTAAACTGACATCCTTTCTCTTTAGGAGGAAGAGATCCTTCCTCTGGGTCCTTGTTGGCAGGTTTCCCAATGTAACATTTCTTGACTGCTGCTACCCTGGGTGTTGACTATGGATTCAAGTAAAATGAAACAGATAACTTCAATCTTTTCTTCATCTTTCATGATAGTCCCCATTTGTCCAGTGGTAGGTATCTTTGTTTTCCTGATATTGAGATGTAATCTTCTATTGTAAGAGCTTTAAATCTTCTTCACTTTCTGCAAACAAGATTGTACCATCTACATAGTGCAAGTTGTTGGTATGTTTTACTCCAATCCTAACGCCACACTCTTCAGTGTCCAGATTCTTTTTAAAAAAATTACTTTATACTGGTTTGCTTACAAAATTTCTAGGATATTTCCCGTTTTCTTTACCTGCTCCTCCTCTACCCATCAAATTATGTGACCCTATAATTAACCCCTGCCCAGCCTCTCCCCTCTGCTCCTATCCCCACCCACTTGGATCTTCATACACAGTTTACTAGTTATTTTTCTATTTCTACAATAATTGTCTTATGCAGTATTTGTCCTTATAGGACTGAGTTAGCTCACTTAGTATAATGCTCTCCAGTCCCTCCCAAGTTATGTAGTGATTTTCAAAATCATTGTTCCTGCATGTTGCGTAGTATTCCATCATGTGACTGTACCATAATTTCTCAATTCATTTGATTATCATTAAATATTTGATCTGTTTCCGTGTTCTTGTGATGAAATGATTTGCTCAGCATGCAAATAGAATAGGAATGGATAAGGGTACACCCCTGAAACACATGTTTCCTGGGTTTAAACCTTGCATTCTCCCTTGTTCTATTTGGACAACTGTTTTTTTGGTCTATTTATAGGTTTCATATGAGCACAATTAAGTGTTCTTGGATTCCCATTCTTCTCAATATTAGCTATAATTTGTAGTAAACCCCACCAAATTATGGCAAACTAGACAAAAGGCACTTTAGAACTTCTGCACTGAAAACATCAGAAAACAAAGGTAATAGGTAACAGATAATTTTTCAACAGACAGGTTGTTTGTTTGTGTTTGGTTTTTTTTTAAGATGCTCTAAAGGCCCTGATTTATAGCATGAAGAGACTTCTGAACATACAATCTGTAAATGATAAAATAGATGAATGAGACTTTCTGAGAATCAAATCCCTACACACATCAAAAATCTTCTCCAACAGGGTAAAAAGGAAACCCACAGATTGGAAAAAATTATTTGGCAATGACATGTCTGATAAGGGACTCATCTCTAAAATTTGTAGTATACTCTAGCACCTCAACAAGAAAACAGTAAACAACTCAATCAAAAATGGGCACAGGATATGAATAAATGCCACACACACACACACACACACACACACACACACACACACACACGACATTCAGATGACTAACAAACACATGAAAAAAATGTTCTAAATCCCTAGCTACCAGAGAGATGCAGATCAAACAACTATGAGGTATCATCTCACCCCAGTAACAATAGCAAAGTTCAACAGAGCAGCAAACAACAAATGTTGATGAGGTGGAGAGACTGGAACGCTTCTTAATTGCTGATGGGAATGTAAAATGGTACAACCACTATAGAAGGCAGTATGGTACTTTATCAAAAAGTTGGAAATAGAAATACCATTTTACCCAGCAATTCCACTCCCGCGAATATAACCTAAAGAAAGCAGAGTGGTCACTCAAAACAGATGTATGGTATGCACACCTATGTGTATTGCTGCATTATTCACAATAGCAAAGAGATGGAAGCAACCCAAGTGTCCAATAACAAACTAATGGATAGAAAAACTGGTACATTCACACAATGCAATATGCAGCATTGAGAAACAAGGAACTCTTACAACATTATACAACATGAGTGAGCCTGGAGGACATTATGCTGAGTGAAATGTCTTGGTCACAAAAGGACAAACAATGCATAACATCACTGTTGTAAAGTAGAACTGACATTGAGGGTTGAGGAAGAATAGGAAAACAGTGGGTAGATAATGAACACTGCATTGAAACAGATGAGAAGAAGGACTGTCTAAAATAAATGTATGATTAGGCATTATTACAACAATCTGGAACAAGAAGTGCACTGCAAAGTTGCCTGGGAGGGGCAAGGAAGTGAAAAAATGTGCAACAATCAATATCTGAAAGGAAAACACAAGGAAGTATCCCAAACACCTAGTGAAGGAAGTAAGGAACTGAATGAAAATATTGAATAAACAGAGCAACGGAAAACAGAACTTTGAGAACAGTGTGTAACCATCTTGAACAGCTATCCACATGGGTAGGAACCCAGGACGGCAATGACAGTGGCAGTGGTATCCATAACAGCTGAGAAGGTCAGATCTTTTCTTCCCGAAACACCTACTACCTCACTGGTTGTAGGCAGTGTTCCCTCCTCACCACACCAGATCCAACTTTACCTCAGACCAGGTCCATATCATCTTGTATCTGGAGCCTTGAAGCTCTCAGGATGTTCTGAGGGTCTATGAACCAGTCCCTAGCTTAGGTGGAGCACCTCCTCTAACTGGAGTTCTTCCTTTTCCTCTGAGAGACTTCTTCCCTCTTACTGGATATGCAACACACTCCACAGTACATTTTCCCACACTTAGACATATCAGATCGATATCTATACGCTAACAATCACTGACTGGATGCCTTGCCTGCACCCATCCCCTGTACTAGAAAGGACACTATTTCTAGCCAGGAGAATTAACCTAGGCTTTTCTGAGACCAGCATAAACTCTGCCCTTCTGCATGCCCCATTCCTTGACACACCCTCAACACAACCTAAACCAGAAGAAATGCGACCTGTGGCTTTGCTCACATCTTAAAGCTCACTCAGATGAGCAGAAACTCTGACCTGACTGGGAACCCCAACTTCAATCTTCTGCTGGATTGACAGATACATATACAGTTTTTTACTGTTTAGGAGGTCAAAATCCCACATGCAGGGCACTAGTTCCAGGGGAAGGCTTTTTCTGTCTGTCATTTCTTGGTAAGGGTCTTGTTTCCTTTTAATATCTGTAGATCTAATATTTCTTGGAGTTTTAAATTCAGGGATCTTAGATTTATAGGATACACTCTACTCTGTTAGCCTGGTCTTTTGCTTTTTCTTTAATATCTCATAACATAAATGGTATAACTCAGATGAGGGAGGGACTTGAGTACTTGAATAAAGGTATGATTCAAATCCTGATTCATTGACACATAGAACTTAGGATTCACAGCATATATTACAAAACATATAGTAATTGTATCTGATCACAAAATGGAAGACAACCACACAATGTGGGAAATTATGTTTGTTTGGAAGTCCAAATCAAGGCACTGGCTCTAGTGGAAGACTTTCTGTTTCTTTCTGTTCTGGATAAATGTCCTTGTTTCTTTCTGAATCTGTCACATTCCTTGGATACCTCTATTTGCTTTCATATTCCCTTTGTTATGCAGTTTAACAAGTAAGGATCTAGATTCAAATGATGTGTTCCATTCGTGGTGATTCTTTTGGTAATACTAAGGTCCCATTTTCTGCTTGATTCTCTCTTCTTTTATATCTTCTGAGATGAAAACTGTTATAGATCCCACCCCAGATCCCATTCCATCAGATCAGGGGTGTTACAGAATGTGTGGAGAGCTGGAATTGAACCAAAAAAAAAAAAAGGGAAGAACTCACTTTGCATTTCTCAAGCTGAGAGAACTAAAAAACAAATTTAAGTCTCATGTTGTAGTATTAAAAGATTAATGACACAGAAAGCATCAAGAGAAGATGGAAGGAATATGCAGAATTACTGTATCAGAAAGAACTGATTGACACTGAAAAATTTCAGCAAGTACAATATGAACAGGAGCCAATGATAATGAAAGAGTAAGTGGAAGCTGCATTGAGGGCATTGGAAAAAAATAAGGCTCCAGGAATCAATTGGATACCAACTGGCTTTTTAAAATTAACACACGTTGCTGTGAATGTGCGCACTAGTCTATTCCAGGAAATTTGGAGGACAGCTGTCTAGTCAACAGATTGGAAGAGGTCCATATTTGTTCCCATTCCCAAGAAAGGCGATCCGCTTGAATGTGGAAACTATCAAACAAGATCAATATCACATGCAAGCAAAATATTGCTGAAGACCATTAAAAAATGGCTGAAACAGTACAGATATAGGGAACTGCCAGAAATTCAAGTAGGATTTAGGTCATGGCACCAGTCGAGTATGACAAGCGGCTATTACTTGGAGAGGGATATAATGTTTGGAAGGATGGAGAGTTGATGAAGGAAAGGAAGACCCTCAACTAGGTATATTGACATGGTGACTGCCACAATGGGCCCTTGTGTGTCAGAAGTGTGAGGAAAGCACAGGATAGAACAGGGTTAAGATCTTTTATTCATAGGGTCACTATGAGTCATACTCGACTGGAAGGCATGTCTTGTCTTCCATTTTGTGATCAGATACAATTACTATATGTTTTGTAATATATGCTGTGAATCCTAAGTTCTATGTGTCAATGAATCAGGATTTGAATCATACCTTTATTCAAGTACTCAAGTCCCTCCCTCATCTGAGTTATACCATTTATGTTATGAGAGATTAAAGAAAAGGCAAAAGACCAGGCTAACAGAGCAGAGTGTATCCTATAAATCTAAGATCCCTGAATTGAAAACTCCAAGAAATATTAGATCTACAGATATCAAAAGGAAACAAGACCCTTCCCCAAGAAATGACAGACAGAAAAAGCCTTCCCCTGGAACTAGTGCCCTGCATGTGGGATTTTGACCTCCTAAACAGTGAAAAAACATTGCTGATGTCAGATGGATCCTGGATTAAAATAGGAATACCAGAAAAAGATCTATTTATACTTTATTGACTATACAAGGGAATTTTACTGTGTGGATTACAACAACTTGTGGCTGACATTGAGAAGAATGGGAGTCCCAGAGTACTTAATTGTGCTTATGTGGAACCTCTACCTGGATCAGGAGGCTATTGTGTGAACAGAGCAAGGGAACACTGCATGGTTTAAAATTGAGAAGGGAGTGTGTCAGGGTTGTATTCTCTCTCCATATCTAGTCAATCTATATGCTGAGAAAATTATTCAAGGGCTGAACTCTATTAAGAGGAGTGTGACATTAGACTAGAGGGATACTCATCAATAACAAGTGTTATGCAGATGACACAATCTTGCTTGCTGAAAGTGAAGAGGACTTGAAGCACTTGTTGCAGATCAAGGAATGTAGTCATCAGTATGGATTGCATCTCAATGTCAAGAAAACAAAAATTCTTACCACTGACCAATAGGCAACATTATGATGGATGGAGAGGAGATTGAAACTGTCAATAGCTTCATCTTGTTTGGTAACAGCAGTCAGGAAATGAGACACATTGCAGCATGAAAATCTGCAGTTAGGGACCTCTCCAAATTATTGAAGAGTAACGATGTCAGTTTGAGGACTAAGGTGCATCTGATTCAGGCCAAAGTCTTCCCAATCAATTGCTATGTATCTGAAAACTAGAAACTGAATAAGAATGACGGGAAAAAAAATGAAAATGCCTTTGAGCTGTGGTGTTGGAAAAGAGCACTGGACATCTCATGGATGGCCAAAAGAACAAACATATGTCTTGGAGAAGGTGCAGTCAGAGTGCTGTTTCGAGGCAAGAATAATGAGGCTTTGCCTCATATACTTTGAGCATGTTCCTACAAGGGGTTAGTACTTGGAGAGGGATATGATGCTTGGAAGGGTGGAGGGTTGATGAAGGAAAGGAAGACCCTCAACTAGGTATATTGACATGGTGACTGCCACAATGGGCTCTTGTGTATCAGAAGTGTGAGGAAAGCACAGGATAGAACAGAGTTAGATCTTTTGTTCATAGGGTCACTATGAGTCATACTCGACTGGAAGTGACCTAACAACAACTCCTCCCATTCTAAATCTCTTTACAACTGATTCCCTGACCATATCTCAGATCACATCATGTGGAAGGATGAAATCATTACATAACTTCCTGCACACTTGTCTTGTTATCATCACAAAGGTTAGAATTTATAGCACCGAATGGGATAATTACATTATACAGAAAATACTGGTTGGGGGTACATAATTCAATGCTTAATGAAATGGAAGACAATTTTCTTTAGAAGAGCCTTTTTTATTCCTTTTAATTCTTTAGTATCTATCGTCAAAAACATCTTGTCCCTTGGATAGAATTGCTGTTTTTGAGCCTGAAGGCTCATTCTGCTCTACCTATAGCCTGCATTTGCATATACTGCAGGACCTATTTCTGGGTTCTATGGAACTACTGCCTACACAGTCAATCTGCTGCTTCTCCCAACAGGGCCTCTGTGCATAAACATGCACCCTGCACAAAGGAGAGTGAGTGCCTGCCTGAGTTCCATAGACCGAGCTCATGAACAACACTAAAATGATCATGGGAAGAAGAGACTCTGCTGGGTAGACATCCCTGAGCTGGTGCTGATCTTGGGAAAAGAGAGTGATTGATGAAAGGTGAGGATTACAGGGCAAGTATGTAGAGATGGGGTGCTGGGTACAGAATACAAGCTAAAGAGCCAAATTCTTTGCTTTCTCTGCATGGAAATGTTAATTAGAGGGAATTTTGTTATAACAAACGCATTTTATGGGACATATTCATAATAATTAGAATGATTCGCTATTTGAATTTTCAGTGTGTAATAACAGATGAAACCTTTCGAAAACTTTGATTCATCTATTGCTCAATCACATGCTGTCATTAGTTGGATTCTTGGAAGCAAGGAGAAGTTAGACCCTCCATATCATCAGGTAACTGACTATAAATGACTCTTTTAGGAGTCCTGGCAGATCTTTTCAAGACATGAGCCCAGACATCACAGGCAGCAGATTCTAGCCCTGTGTGACATCCCACAAGCATCTAGTTCACCTTCTCTGAAAAAAGAGATAATTACATTGATTGAATCCTTATGACTAAATTCTTGTTTCAGCTGCTCTGATTTATTCTTCTGAGTATAAATGAGCTTTCAATAAGTATTACAGAATGAACACTGTTGCAGGAAATGTACCAGTAAGATCTGTCATCTGAGATGCCTTTCCAAATACTGGTATTGGGTTTCCTGAGCGTTCACTCTCAGCTTAACCTAATCCTCCCATCCTAACTGTATGAGCCTCGGTGGTTGGGATTAAAGGGAAAATTCTGGGATCATAACAAAGTTCTCTTTCAAGAATTGTCCTCCCAAAATGGCTGATTACCCCCCACCTTGTTTAGTCAGTACAACGTATTTATTCTTGGTTGCCAAAATTCTCATGAGTGAAAAGCGTGAATCCATACTGTGTGATGTCAAGCACATAAAAAAATGTATGTTTGATTGTGTGTATATATACATAAAATGTAAAAGGAGCCTTTTGGGCTGTTATTTAGGATTCAGTTCACGTTGCTGATTCCAAGATTGAAGGGCGAAGCTGGGGTAAAGCAACCATTAAAGAGACAAGTTGAAAGAGTGCTCCAAGTCTGAACACCCTTCCATCCCTGGTAAGGTTCTCAGAACCCACCAACAGCAACCTGCCAGCATTCAGCCCAAATCAAGGAGACAATAGGGGCAACATCATCATCCCATGGATTGTGCTCTGACAACCAGCAGAATCCCTCAACTGACTAGAGAAAACCTCATTTGCAATAACCTAGGAGCTTTCCTGAGTCCCCCAGTACCTACACACCCTTATATACTAGGAAGAGCCTCACATAATGCCAAGGAAAAAGAGGTCAGGTTCAAATATGAAAACCAAACAAATAAGCAAAAACAAACCCAAAATAATGAATCAAGTCTTCTCAGAAAAAAAGCAGACAGGATCATGAATCCAGTGATTATCCCAGACATAGAAAGCCAGAGTTATCAGTCAGTGTGTAGTTGTTCTGAGAATTTGCAACTTGGAAATAAAAAAACATTTTTTAACAGAGTAAAAGAAAGCCTACTGACTGGGATAAAAACATTTGGTAATACTATTATAGACAAGGGTCTCATATAAAAAATTTACAGAATCCTACGGGGCCTCCACAAGAAAAAGGTTCATAAAACAATTACAATATGGTCAAAAGGCATGGGAAGAATTTCCACTAAGGAAGATATTTGGATGGTCCACAGATACATGAAGAAATGCTCAATATTGCTGGCAATAAGGGAGATGCAAATCAATACCACAATGAGATACCATCTCACCCCAGAAACAGGGTCAAGTTTAATAGGATAGTGAGTAATAAGTGTTGGAGAGGATGTAGCAAAAATAGAAAAACTCTTACACATTGTTGGTGGGATTGTACAACCACTCTGGAAGGCAATTAGGTGCTTCCTCAAAAAGTTGAGAATAGACATCACATACGACCCAGCTATTCCACTGTTTAAAATACACACAGGGAAAACTAGTACTGAGAAACAAATAGGGATTTGTACATCAATGTTCATAGTAGCATCATTCACCATCGCAAGAACATGGAAACAGCCCCAATATCCAACCACAATCAAATGGATTTAGAAATTATGGTACATTCATACAATGCAATACTATACAGCACAAAAGAGCAATGGTTTGTAAATTACCACCTAATTTGGGAGGGACTGGAAAGCATTATGCTGAGTGAACTAACTCAGTTCCATAAGGACAAATACTGTATAGGACCATTAATGTAGAATGAGTATGAGGATCCAAGGGGGAAAGGGGGAATAGAAGGCTGAGGATGGGGACAGAAGTTAATTTAATGGGTAGAGGGGGAAGTGAAGGAAATGGGAAAGATCCAGTGTGAAAAACAGTGTATTTGAACTTTGTAAATAAACCCATACAAAATAAAAATTACAAAAAGAAGCTGGAAGAAACTTTTGAAACCACAAGCAAAAACACACAAAAAGCAAAAATGTTATTACAGTATGTCAAGTAGAGACTCTCATGATGCCAAGGGAGCAGCAGGCAAATTCAAACATTATCAAATAATGAAACAAGCCTTCTAAAAAAGCAGACCAGATTGCCAGTCCAGTGAATCTCTCAGAGACAGGAAGCCAGAAGAAATACTGGTATGGACTTCCTATATTGGACAATGAAGAAATTATAATTATTTGAAGAAGACTTAAACTTGCAACAAAGAGCTTCCAGGATTAACAAAATTATCATAAGAAGGAGCACAATACTAAAACAATAGAGAAGCATGAAAATCTAATGCTTAATCATGTTAACTATCCAGTGTTTCCTTGTTCTATTTGGAAAACTTGGTTTAGGTATAGGTTTTGCATGAGCATGACTAAGTGTTTTGGTATTTCCATTCTTAATTTTGTTAGTATTTGTTAGTGGGTAGTGCAGGGTATAAGAAAGTGAGATGAAACAAATGAGAATTAAAAGCACATGTTAAAACCCCTTGCACATGATAAAAGCAGTCCTTAGTCCCATTTATAGCAATAAATATGTTGTTGTTGTTATGTGCCGTCGAGTCGCCTACGACTCATAGAGACCCTATGTACAACAGCCCTAAACTCCGCTCTGTCCTGTGCCAATCGCACTGTCTCTGACACTCCCATCCCAATTATCCCAGTCACTGAATCAATCCACCTCATAGAGGGCCTTCCTCTCCTGCGCCGTCCCTCCACCCTCCCAAGCATGATGTCCCTCTCCAAGGACCAGTCTCTCCTCACTACATGTCCAAAGTAAGTTAGATGGAGCCTCAGAATCCTTGCCTCCAAGGAGCCACCCGGTTTAACCCTCTCCAGGACAAATCTATTTGTTTTCCTAGCAGTCCATGGTATTCTCAGTACTCTTCTCCAGCACCACAGCTCAAAGGCATCAGTTCTCCTTCTATCCCCCTTGGTCATTGTCCAACTCTCTGATGCATAACAGGTGATTGCGAAGACCATGGCCTGTATCAGACGCACCTTAGTCTCCAGAGAGACACCACTGCTCTTCAGCATTTTGGAGAGGTCCCTAACAGCAGACTTTCCCATGGCAATGCGCCTTTTAATTTCCTGGCTGCTGGTGCCAAGACTGTTGACTATGGAGCCAAGCAAACTAAAGCTGTGTACAATCTCAATCTCTTCACCATCCATCCTGATGCTGCCAATTGGTCCAGTGGTGAGAATCTTTGTCTTCTTGACATTGAGCCTCAATCCATATTGTAGGCTGCAGTCCTTGACACTCTGCAGCAGGTGCTTCAGGTCCTCCTCAGTTTCAGCAAGCAGGTTTGTGTCATCCACATAACGCAGATTGTTGATAAATCGTCCACCAATCCTGACCCCACATTTCTCCTCATAGAGCCCAGCCTCAGCAATAAATATAGCAGAAAAGAATCTGAATCACTGAACTCCTTGACACAACATCTCCAAATAAACAGTGACCATTCACTTATAGTCAATTGATCTTTGATTTGAAGACTAACTATGAGAAAATAACACCATCTTTAACGAATGATACCTGCAAAAGTGAATGAATATCTGCAGCAATGGGAATAAGATCTGCATCTCACCATGCATGTTGGGGTCAGGGGTTTAGGGATTAAACAAAAAGCTTATTAATACCATTAGCAAAAAATGGAAATAAATTTAGGAAGCCTGATCTACAGCGTCTCCTTCTGTCTGATTTTTCTGCCTCTGAAACCCCCTGGAGGGTCAGATGTTGGTTCAAACTCAACAGAACACCCCTACTATCTGTACAATCATACACAGACTCTCAAACAGCCACAAATGTGCAACCAGAGAAGATAAAATGAGTGAATAGGACCTTCTAAAAATGAAATCTTTATATACATTTAAAAAAATTTCCATAAAGAAAAAACAAGAGCCTATATCCTGGGAAATACTTGGTGAACTTTATAGAAAGTTCTGGTACCTCAATAAGGAGAGAGGAAACTGACGTTTATGAAACACCACACTACTTAGATGAGTTTAAAGGACATTATACTGAGTTAAGCAAGTGACAAGTGGACAAAGTGCTGTTTTGTTTTGTTTTGTTTTTAATTAACGATTTTTTACACAACATGTATATATTTTGAAAGCATATTCTTTCCATTTAATTTTCCCCCATTCATTCATTGTTGCACATTTTCCTCCCTGTCCACCCCCAACCCCAGTGCGTTTTTCTCTTTGAAAGGAAAAAAAAGTTTATTGTTATTGCAATCTCTCCACTCCCAAGTCCACAGTCCACGTTAGTAGGCATTTCTTTTTCTGCAATCTTGTCATAAAAATAATACCTAAATCTATATTACCTTTAAAAACAATTCTCTCCCTCATCTGTTTTAGGGAGAAAAATTAGAGAAAAGTTTAGAGAAAATATAGTCAGGGGTTTTTTCACCTGGGCTAGAATAGGAAATACATAATGAACACTGTTGGATTAAAGGGCAGAATTGTAATTATGGAACAAGATATGCATGCATGATAGAAAAGAAGGAAAAGGTTATACACAAGTATAGAAGATTAAGAAGTATGCACAAGTGTAGAAGACTGACAAGGGGAGCTGACTTAGTGGATAGGTCAGAGAGGTGAAGGGGAAGCCAAGCACAAAGAAGAAACTTCTAAAACTTGATTTTATACTGTATGTTTACAACTTGTTCTACACAGTATAAATAGTATGCTTTTTAAAACTAGTTTTTAGAACCAAACAACAGTGGATGTTTGGTGAAACTATTTGGGAAGTCATAGAAACACTTTTCATCTTAATAGTTGCAAAAGGAATGCGTTTGTTAAAATTAATGTAATTTTTTTTGGTATGTAAATTAAATCTCAATAAATAGTACCATAAAAGTTTAAAAAATGTAAAGGACATGAATCAATCATCAAGATGATTGTGGGTGTATTTTATGTTTCTTCTCTGCTTTTCCATTTTCTATAATGCATATATAATGTTTTAAAAGTTTGAAGAGAAAAAAAGACTCTTTTTAAAAAATAATT
>NW_006399847.1:6549352-6558465 GCF_000299155.1 Elephantulus edwardii
CACTATGAGTCACAAGCGACTCGACGGCACATAACAACAACAACAGCAACATTCATTTGTGGTTGGACATTTGCTGTTTTCATGTTCTTGCGATGGTGAGTAATGCAACTATGAATATTGGTGTACAAATCTCCATTTGTGCCTCAGTTCTCATTTTCTCAGGGTATATTTCAAGCAGTGAAATTCATATGGAATTTCTATGTTCAGCTTTTTGAGGAAGCACCAAACTGCCTTCCAGATTTGTTGTACCCACCAACAATGTATAAGAATTACTTTCTCACTGCATCCTTTCCAACATTTATTAGTTGCTACCCTGTTAAACTTTGCCACTGTTACTCGAGATGGTACCTCATTATGTTTTGATTTGCATCTCTCTTATTGTCAGTGATATTGAGTATTTCTTCAGATACCTGTTTGCCATTAGAACATCTTCCTCTGTGAAAATTCTTTCCATGTCTTTTGCCCATTTTGTAATTGGGTTATTAGTCTTTTTCTTGTGAAGATAGAGGAGTATTCTGTAAACTTCCATTATAAGACTTTTGTCTGAGATGATATAAGCAAATGTTTGTTCCCACTCTGTAGGTTTTCTTTTCACCCTGTTGGAAAAGTTTTTGACGCACACATGGACTTAATCTTTAGAAGGTCCCATTCATCAGTTTTATCCTCTTCAGATTAGGCATTTATGGCTGTATTCGATAATCTCTTTACATGTTGGTCTATCTTTTCTAAGCTTGATCCCAGTTTGTCTCTTATGAACTTTATGGTTTTGGGCTTTATTCCCAGGTCTCTGATCTACCTTGAGTTGATATTTGTGTATAATGTGAGATGTGGATTCTGTTTCAGCTTTCTGCAGGTGGAAGTCCAGTTTTGCCAGCACCATTTGTTAAAGATGTTATCATTTCCCCATTTGATAGCTTTGATTTCCCTGTTGAATATCAGTTGACCATAGTTGGCTGGGTCTGTTTCTGGGTTCTCAATCTGATCCATTGGTCGATGTGCCTGTCACTGTACCAGTACAATGCTGTTTTGGTTGCTATTGCTGTATAGTAGGTTTTGAGGTCAGGGAGTGCTATGCCTCCAATCTCATTTTTGTTTCTCAGAAGTGTTTTGTTTATTCTGGGTTTCTTGCCTCTCCAAATAAATTTGATAATTTATTTTCAATTTTCTTAAAAAATTAATTTGGAGTTTGAATTGGGATCACATTGAACACGGATTGCTTTTGGTTGGATTGCCATTTTCATGAAACTGAGACTTCTTATAGATGAACAGGGCACATTTTCCCACTTCTTTAGGTCTTTTAATGTGTCTTTCAGAAATTCTCGGTAGTGTTTTTTACATAGGTCTTTTGTATCTCTAGGTAGATTCACTCCCAAATATCTCAATTTGTGGTTGGCTACTGTAAATGGTATTGCTTTCTTGATTTCCTTCTCTCACTTCTCTTTGTTACTGTCAAGGAATCCTTCTAATTTTTGTACATTGATCTTATATCCTCCCACTCTACTAAATTGGCCTACTAATTCTAACAGTGTTTTGGTTGGATCTTTGGGGTTTTCTGTGTATACTATCATATTATCTGCAAATAGAGACAGTTTAACCATCACTTTTCTGATCTGGATGCCTTTTATTTCCTTCTCTTAAAAAGAAGATCTTTTAAAAACCAAACCTGCATGAAGTTTCCATTGCTTGTAGAATAAAGATAGCTGCTCACATTTTTTTAAAAGAATTAAACCATAACTATTTTTGAAAACAAATTTATATTGGTTTGATTACAAAGTATGTATACATTGTGTTTTACAGTATTCTTCATTCACATTGTGTTTCATATAATCATTACTACACATTATGTTTTACACAATTAACTACCACTGGACTGTTCATATCATTACCTTGTCTTTTCAGGTCCCTGCCAGATCTTTCTCATATTCTTCCCACCTCCTTGCATTAATCAAACTGTACAGCCCTGTGATTTTGCCCCTATTCATCCTGGCCCCTCTGCTCCCACCCCTTCCCTCCGTGGGTCTCCATACATATTTTACTTGTTGTTGTTGTTATATGCCAAGTCACCTGTACATAGAGACCCTATGTACAACAGCCCTAAACCCTGCTCTATACTGTGCCAATCTCACCATCTCTGATGCACCTACCCCTACTACTCCAGTTACTTAATTAATCCACCTCATGAAAGAGCTTCTCTTGCACTCTCCCGCCATCCTTCCAAGCATGACATCCTTCTTCAAGGACTTGTCCCTCCTTGCAACATGTCCAAAGTATGTCAGACTAAGCTTCAGAATCCTTGCCTCCAAGGAATAACCTGGCTTAACCATCTCTAGGAAGAACCTGTTCATTTTCTTAGCAGTCCATTCAATATTCTTCTCTAACACCACAGCTCAATGGCATCAATTCTCCTTCTATCATCCCTAGTCACTATCCAGCTCTCTGACACATAGCAAGTGATTGCAAAGACTATGGACTGTATCAGGTGCACCTGAGTGTCTAGAGTGACATAATTTTTCTTCAGTACTTTGGAGAGGTCTCTAACAGCACACTTTCCCATCACAATACGTTTTTTGATTTCCTGGATGCTGGTGCCAAGAGTGTTGACTGTGGAGCCAAGCAAACTAAAGCTTTTAACAGTCTCAATCTCTTCACCATCCATCATGATGATACCAATTGGTCCAGTGGTGAGAATCTTTGTTTTCTTGATATTGAGCCTCAGTCCATATTGAAGGCTACATTTCTTGACCTTCTGCAGCAAGCACTTAAGGTCCTCTTCAGTTTCAGCAAGCAGGGTTGTGTCATCTGCATAATGCAGACTGCTAATGAATCTTCCTCCAATCCTGATGTCACATATCTCCTCAAACAGCCCAGACTCCTGGATAATCAGTTCTGCATATAGACTGAAAAGTTGTGGGGATAGGACACATCCCTGGCATACACAACTTTTACAGTCAGAGACCCATTGAACATGAAATCAAGATGCATTATTAATAATAGGTGACTAGCATACAAAAGTTAGAAAAAGAGAAGGGTCAGTAGTTGGAAAACATAGACTTAGTGACAGAAATGAAGCTGGAGATAGAATGATTTAATTTTTCACAATCACAATTTATTCATGCAAGTACATTTTATAAGAAACATAAACACCGGTTATACACATGGATTTCACCTGGCGGTATGCATAGGAATCATTGATTATATCTGTGGAAAGAACTGCTGAAGAACCTCTCTATCAGCTGTGAAAACTAGGCCAAGTCCTGATTATGGAACATACCACCAACTACTCATATGCAAGTTCAAGCTGAAGCTAAGGAAAATTAAATCGAATTCATGGGAACCAAAATACGGCCTTGAATCTATCCCACCTGAATTTCAAAACCATATCAGGAACAGGTTTGTGGCCTTCAACACCAATGAGTGAAGACAAGATCAGTTGTGGGAGGATATCAGGAAGAGTGCAAAAGATTATTACAAAAACAGAGGAGGAAGAAAAGATCAAAACGGATGTCAGAAGAGATTCTGAAAATTGTATTAGGGTACAGAAAAGCCAAAGCAGAGGGAAAAATTCAAGATACTAAAGAGTTGAACAGAAGATTCAAAAGGCAGTGCAGGAAGACAAAGTAAAATATTACAATGAAATGTGCAAGGAGCTGGAGTCAGAAAATCAAAATGGCTGAACTTGCTCAGCATTTCTTAAGCTCAAGGAACTGAAGAACAAATTAAAATCTCGAGTTGCAATACTTAAGGATGCTTTGGGCAGGATATTAAATGATCCAGGAAGTATTAAAAGAAAATGAAAAGAGTATACAGAGTCATCATACCGAAAGGAATTGGCAAACTCAGAAGTATTTAATGAAACAGCATATGAACAAGAGACTATTGTGATGAAGGAAGAAGTTCAAGCTGCTTTAAAAGAATTGGCAAAAAAATAAGGCTCCAGAAATTAATGGTATAGCAACTGGTGTATTTCAACTAATGGATGCTACCCTAGATTTGCTCATCAAGTTGTGTCAAGAAATCTGGAGGACAACCACTTGGCCAACTGACTGGAAGAGATACATATGTGTTCCCATTCCAAAGAAAGGTGATACAACAGAATGTGAAAATTATCAAACAATATCATTTGTATCACATGCAAGCAAGATTCTGCTGAAGTTTATCCTAAAACGACTGGACCAATACATGAACAGAGAATTGCCAGAAGTGCAGTGTGGGTTTAGAAAGGGTCATGATACTAGGGATATTGTAGCTAAGGTTAGATAGATCTTGGCTGAAAGCACAGTGTACCAGAGGAATGTCTTTATGTGTTTTATTGATTATGCAAAAGCATTTGTCTGTGTGAATCACAACAAACTGTGGCTGACTCTGAGAAGAATGGGAATTTCAGAACACTTGATTGTGCTAATGCGAAACCTATGCTTGGACCAGGAGGCAGTCCTCAGAACAGAGCAAGAAAACACTGCATTTTACTAGTTACCCTTCTATTTTTACAATAATGGTCTAATACAATATTTGTCCTCATGAGACTGAGTTAGTTCATGCAGTATAATGCTCTCCAGTCGATCCCAAGTTAGGTACAATTTTCAAAAATTAGTGATCCTGAGTGCTGAATAGTTTTCCATTATGTGAATGTACTACAATTTCTCAGTCCCTTCAATTGTGGTTGGACATTTGGGCTGTTTCCATGAATAATGCTGCTACGAACCTTAACTTTTTGTCTCAGTTGCAGCAGAACTTCACTATTGTTCTAGGTGTCATCAAAATGTCTTTGACTGATAGTAAATCTATGAACACTAGATCTGATCTTTGCCCTATCTTGTTCCATCCTCATCATCTCTGATGTGCTTAAGGCCGTTGTTACCAATCACTGGGTCCAGCTATCCTGTTGAGGGTATTCCTTTCTTTATTGGAGCCTCTACCTTTCCCAACATGATGTTCTTTTCTAAGGACGGACACACACACACACACACACACACACACACACACAGAGGGTATGATGCCTAAAGTATGTGAGATGAAATTTTACCATCTTTGCTTATAAGGAGCACTCTGGTTGCATTTCCTCCAAGACAGATTTGTTTTTTCTTTTGGAAGTCCATTCAGTACTCTTCTCCATGTAGTCCAAAGGTATGGCTTGCTCTTTGATCTTTCTTATTCTTAGTTCAACTTTCAGATGCATAGGGAGCAGGTTGTAAAAAAAAAAACACAACAACAACAAACCAACCATAGAAAAACAAAACAAAAAAATCCCCGCAAACCCAAACCAAACAAACAACATGACTTAGATTACGTGCAAAAGTTTTGTCTTTAGAGTAATTTAGTCTTTAAATTGACATCCTTGCTCTTCAGTACTTTCGATAACACTTCAGATAAAATGCTATTAATGGAATCCAACGCTTTGTTTGACCCTGATGATTTTTATGTTTTGAGGTGTCATAAACATAATTGAATAGCACCTCCATATTCTGAAGTCATGTGTCTTAAAGATAGAGTTGTCTTTCTTTTTCCAGGACATTTCCAATCTTAACCCCAAAAGTTCCAACTCCAGGACAGTTCTCAGTCCTGGGCAAAGTGGGACCATTTGTCCCTTACTTAAAAAGCACATTGCAGCTTCTCTAGGGTCCAGTGTGATGCTATATTTGTTCTGTGGGCTCAAGTTCTTGCTCAGTCAATACTTGCCAGTCAGTGGTCCATTATCACAGTGGTACCAGGGAGTACATTTAGGTGAGATGAGAGTGGGAGTGGGGTGGGAGGAGGGCCTGAGGGGTAAGGATAGGAGGAAGATTAATGCCACACTCAAGCCAGACTGCAGGGCTTCTTTTACACTATAAATATTATATGAAGTGCTGATGTAACCTTTACTGCAGCATGACATGGGATTTGGCTGTTTCTACAGTTCACAATTAAAGTGAGACGCACACTCTGATTAGATTATCCTTTTTCCAGACAGATCTCTGTCCTTCTTGTTTCCAAGAATGGAATTTTATCTGTGCCATCAATCTAGTTTAAATTCAAACACAAAATAGGTGGATCACATTCTAGAATATGAATAATAAGAAATATCCCTTTTATCTTGATCTAAAGATTATTGACAATCCAAGATGCTGACTTTGATAAGCACTGCAGGGAATAAAGGAGTTGAAACTAGTAAACTGCACCTTCATTTACAAATAGTATTACCTATAGAGAGGAAATAAATTTTCTTGAGAGTGTCTAAGAAAATGGGTATTTTTTTAAAAATGATGTTAGTTTGTTCCAGTTGCAAATGACTAAATAGAGTCAGCAGAAAAGCTAATTGAACTCTTAGAAACAGAATACAATTTATCGGGTTTTTCCCCTTCTGGTCTATTCTATCCAGTGATTTAGTTACTTGTAAACTTTTAAACTCAATTGACTTCCATAAAATGTATCCAAATTGGAGTGCATTTGGTGTTGCACTCATTATATCTTTTTTTATCCTAGTCCAGTAATTAGAAACTTGTCTTTATTCATTCATGAAGAACTAACTGTATTTGAAATGCTTGTGTTGAGTGTTCTTGTCTTTAAATGATATTCGTTTTGAAAACACGGAACATTAATTTGCATATAATGTGGAAATGTTATAGAACTATCAGAGTTTTAGTTGAGAGATTTTCTTTTCCTTCTTAATCTTTGTAAGAAGGAAAATCTTTATAAGAATATGTTAAATGGAAAATTTTAAATTGGCTGCAAAAGGAAGGGTTAAAAAGCAAAATAATACAATATAAATAACATTAAAGGGTGAGCCCTCCTCAATTAGCAAATCTGATGTTAAAAACAAGGAACTCATGCAATATTATTCAAAATGGGTGACCCTGGAGGACGTTATACTGAGTAAAATACCTCAGCCACTGTTGTAGAAAGTGACTGACATCAGGGTTGGGGTAAGACTGAGAAAAACTGGATAGATTACGTATACCGAACTGAAACAGATGAGGGAGAGAACAGTTTAAAAGTGAAATATGATAGCATATTGAGATTATCACAAGAATCCAGAATTAAGGTTGCATAGTGGAGTGCATTTGGGGCGGGGGGAATTGTGTACCAACGCAGAAGTTTATCTTTTGCTTTTCAAAGAGAGGAGCGAACTGGGAGAAGGGGGGTGGTAAAGAAAAAAGAGCAACAATGAATGAATGAAAAGAAAAAGAAAAAAAAGGTCTAACATACTGTTCTAGCTATTATGACGCCACCTACTGGCTGTTATCTATCATGGCATCATTTTCATGAAAACGAGCAAACGCAAGCCCCCTGTAGTTAAAATTCTTAAAGTGTTTTTAATGTTTGTGGCCCTCCGGCCAGTCTTTCATTGTTTTTGTTCAGACATTCCTCTAGGTCGTATAGCCCTGGTGTACAAGTTGCCGTCCCGCGGTCACTTGTTGCTGTCAGGATGAACACTGTGACACAGATGTGTTAAATGCGTTAATGGTTGGCTACCCAGTGCGGACTGAGAGTGGGGTGGAGCTCCCCGATTAAACAAGCGTGGAAGGAGGAGTGGCATCCACTTCCATAATAGCTTGCCTCTGGAAACCCTATAAACCTGGAGAGAGGATGAAAAGCACCCAAGCGTCGAGGACTCTCCTTCATAGGGTCGCTATGAGTCGCCTGCGACTCGACGGCACTTAACAACAACAACAACAACATATCAATCATAGGATAAGAACAAATACATTTTTAAATTTAGACTGTATTTAGGAAAAAAGCTGCTACGAAGAGAAAACCACCTTTGGATTTCACTTGTAATTGTAAATTTTCTTCTCTAGAGAATATCTATGTAGTGAAATGTGTGTAAATGTATTTATTCTACAGTTTAGCTTCTCAGAAGCATTACAGTGCACAGACATCTGGATAGAGCTCTTTGTCACTGTGCTCACTACTTTTAGCAAAAGCAGCCAGATCTCAACCGTTCTCCATATAGGACCTGACAGTATGCCAGATAAGATGGCTCATGTGGTTTTGATTAGCACACACAACCTTATCTATGTTTCTATATTTAGGAATGATTGGCACTAGTATCTATTGTAAAGAAAGTTAAATGTGTAAATCAATCTTGCACATTTAACACATTAAAATTCTAGCATTTTGGGTGTAGGGATTGTGCTTATGTTCTAGGTGAGAATATAGAGTACATTGTGAACAGAGAGGTTAATAATTCCTTCAACCTGCTTGCCAAAACTGAAGAGGACCTGAAGCATTTGCTGCAGAGGGTCAAGGACTACAGTCTCCAATATGGATTTCATCTCAACATGAGGAAGACAAAGATTCTCACCCCTAGAACAATTGGTAGCATCTTGATAGATGAAGAAGAGATTGAGATTGTTAAAATTTCATCTTGCTCCAATTCACAATCAATACTCCCGGCACCAGCAGCCAGGAAATAAAAAGATAAGTTGTCAAGGCCCTCTCCAGAGTGGCAAAGAGAAACGATGTCAGTCTGAAGACTAAAGTGCACCTGATCCAGACCGTGGTCTTCATAATTACTTGCTATGCATCTGAGTGCTGGATGGACAATGACTAGGTATGACAGAAAAAGAATCAATTTCTTTCAGTGGGGATGGTGGAGAAGAATATTGAACATACCATGGACTGCCAAGAAAACAAACTAGTGTGTCATAGAGAGGGTGAAACTAGGTTGCTCCTTGGAAGCAAGGATTTTTAAATACCATCTCACATACTTTGGGCATGTTGCCAAGAGTGACCAGTCTTTGGAGAAGGGTATCACGCTTGGTAGAGTGCAGAGACAGCACAGACAAGGAAGGCCCTGAATGAGATGGATTGAACAGTGACTGTGGTAATGGGGACAGGCGAATCTGACACAGTGAGATTGATTGGATCAAGATAGGCAGAGTTTAGAACTGTTGTGCATAAGGTTGCTTGATTGCATGTAATAACAACAACAATTTCTTCAGTTCCTTGCTGGAATCAGAACCTACTCTTAGCTGACCCTCCAGTGGGTGTTCAAAGCTGTAAGGTGCACAGGAGATTCTCCATCTTTTTTTCAAAGAGCAGCTGATGGATTTGAATTACCAAAGAGGGGCTGCCTATGGGTTATCAGGGAAACTCCTTACCGTTTACACCACCAGTTGTTGTTGTTATGTGCC
>NW_006399847.1:6562309-6563626 GCF_000299155.1 Elephantulus edwardii
AAATCCCTTATTGTGGGGTTAAGCATTAGTCACAGTGTTGACCCCACCCTTAGCCTAGTGCCTTGACCCACTTACTTCCCAGCTCTACCCTCCACAAGGATGACACTTCACATCTGCAAAGTCCCTTCAGAAAATATCTTCCATTGTCCAACCATAATCTGACAGCTTGTATCTTAAGTTTTCTTGGCTTCTGTGATTGCAAACACGTCAACCGCTGACATTTTTTTTCTTTTGACCAGTGTCTCTTAAGTTTCGTTGTACTGTCTCCAAGGGAAGGTGATGTGTCCTGTAGAACTCCTGTGTAGATTATGTTTTCCTTTCTGAAAGATGCCTCTTCGCTATTACCTTTGCTGTTATCCGAGGTGACCTTCCCCAGTGCGTAGCCTCTTTGCTGTTATCCGAGGTGACCTTCCCCAGTGCACAGCTTCCCGTCTTCACTTCTCTGGCTTGTTTTGCCTAGGTACCTGAAAGAAGCCTCTTTGCTGTTGTCGAAGTGACCTTCCCCAGTGCGCAGCCTCTTTGCTGTTATCTGACGTGACCTTCCCCAGTGTGCAGCTTCCCGTCTTCCCTTCTCCGGCCGGTTTTGCCTGGGTACCTGAAAGAAGTCTCTTTGCTGTTATCCGAGGTGACCTTTCCCAGTGCGCAGCTTCCCGTCTTCCCTTCTCTGGCCTGTTTTTCCTGGGTACCTGAAAGAAGCCTCTTTGCTGTTATCCGAGGTGACCTTTCCCAGTGCCCAGCTTCCCATCTTCCCTTCTCCGGCCAGGTACCCAGGTAAAACTGGCCGGAGAAGGGAAGACGGGAAGCTGTGCACTGGGGAAGGTCACCTCAGATAACAGCAAAGAGGCTTACACCACCAGAGCTCCCTAATAATACCCCAGGAATCTTAAATTGTAGAGAAAGAAGCATATATAGCAAATCACACCTTGTTCTAGAAGGCTTCCAATTCTATTCCAACTTTCAGGCTTCCAATTCGATTGTAAATAAAGTTTTGTTGACACATAGCCATGGTCATTTGTTTACATATTGTCTAAGCCTATTTGGAAGTGATTAGAGATATTTAGTTATTAGAGATATTAAGTTATTAAGACAGAGCACAAGCTTGAAATATTTACTACTTGATCTGTTACAAAAAATTCTGACCAACTGTTGTTTTAGAACTTTAGAGCCTTTAATCCCAGAACATTTAATCATGCTAATGTGAAACCTATAATTGGAACAAGAGGTAGTTGTCAGAACAGAGCAGGGTAACACTGCATGGTTCAAAATTGGGAAGGGTGTATACCAAGGATGTGTCCTATCTCCATACCTTTTCAACCT
>NW_006399847.1:6564591-6567563 GCF_000299155.1 Elephantulus edwardii
CACATAACAACAACATCTCTAAGTTGTGGTATTGGTGGCTCAGTAGTCGAATTTGCATCTACATGCAGGACACTCAGGTTTGAGTCTCTGCTAATGTATCTCATGCACAACCATTGACCATCTGTCAGTGGACAGATTCTGTGCTGCTCTGATGCTAAGCAAGTTTCTTTGCTTAACCAGAATATATGATTTGCAACCTCTGTGTCTTCCAGTGGAAGAAGAAAAACCCCAAAGAGATGAGCAGGTTTTCAGGAGGCAGCCTGGCCAACTGAGCCTTTCTGGAACCCTGGACCAGGCAGAAAGATCATAGGTGCTCTTTAGGGCATCCTTTTGGGATGCTGGCAATCAAGTTGAGCTTGATATGTCCTGGAATAAGACTACAGGACAGAATATAAAGGATACACATTTCACAGTGGATTAGTAGCATTTTCACATGGTTCAAGGGCAAACACAAGAAACCAAACCACCATCATTAAGTCCAACTCATGGTGACTCAGCAATGGGTTTCCGAAGCTGTAAATCTTTGCAGAAAGACATTGCTCATCTCTCTCTCATGCAGCAGCTACTGGATTCAACCTATGACCTTTCAGTTCATAGCCCAAAATGTAACACCTGGTCCAAGGATAGGAGAAGTCAAAAAAAAGAGGAAGGAAAAAAGTATGAAAAGCAGAAGGCTTGATATTTTCTTTAAAATTAAAAAAATAGCATCAACAAAACGAGTTGGTTGGTATAATTTGGAAGTGATCTCTTCGTGTGCTATTGTGATGTGGAAAAGAGATCCATGATACCCTAAAGACCATATTTTCAAAAGTCATATTTAGTCAGATACAGGCAGTGTCCAGCTTATGACTACTTGACACACAGATTTTAGTATGATGTAAATTTTTCCTCCATTTACAATGATTCAATTGATACTTATTAATGGATTTACAATGACTAAATCACCCCATCTGAGTAGAAACTGACTCAGAAATGACCTTCCAGTGGGTTTTCTGAGGCTGTAAATCATATTAGAGGAGACTGCTCACTCTTCTTCCTCTGAGTTTGAACTGCATGCCTTTGTGCTAGTAGGGCAGCTCCCAACCTCTTAGGCCACCAGAGCTCCCTACATCAATGACTTTTCCCAGCAAATTTTCACCACAGTCACATTCACTTGCTGCATGGGCTGCTTTTAAGTCGTTGAAAAGGCTATGAAACTTTTTTTGGTACTAAAGTAAGACTAAGTAAAAGAATGTGTACATATATTTCAATTACTTTAAAATTTTACTTAAAAAACGCACAAATGGATTTCATTTGTATCTAGAGAGTGCCTGTGCTTTTTAGACCTTTAAAAAACAAAAAACAATACAAAACAACCAACTAAAAAACATAAAACAATCCAAACCTAACTACAATTATAATATCCATAAAAATAAAATTTACATAAAATCTTTCTAGTTACATTTGATCTCTGGTGGCTGAGGAGTAAGGAATTGTGCTGCCAATCTGAAGGTCGTTAGTTCTAATCCACTAGCTTCTCCTCGGGAGAAAAATGGGCAATCTCCTCCAATGAGTCTTATTTCCTCTGAAAACCTGTCAGCTATAGGTTGGTTCTGCCTTGACTGTAACAACATGAAGCTACATTTAGAAGCATCAGACTATTCTTTATCTTTAGTTTCCACAAAAATAAAAATTTAAGAAAGGATGTGCTAGAACTAAAGTGTGAGCTTGAACAATAACCATTTACCGGCTTCGCTGTTGGGTTAAGTTATTCAACCGAAGTCTCAAATGTTCTTGGCTGTAAAATGAAGGTGTGATAAGGTGTGATAAGGATTGTATGAAATGACACAGGTAAACAATCGGTTCAGCGCTGTCATCTCTCAAGGGCTCGGTAAAGTGTCAGTGATGCGAGTAATCCAGTGATGTGAGGGTGAGGTATTACTGTGTGTGGACAGTGGGGACAGCAGGCTGGGACAAGCCTTCTCACATTCTGTCTGCAGGTTGAGGTCTTCAGCAGGGGCCTGGGAGCTTCAGTAGTAAACTTGCAGAGACATAAAACTTTTCCTCAATTCCAGAGTGGATCACTGTGCCTAGCCGGTCTGTACAAACAGCGGGGTTATTGCTAACCACTGCTTTCTTTCTGGAAGTCTGGAGATTCGATATGCACTGGGCAGAGGATGCCTACGTGACTAGCCTCCGGGCAAGCACTATGCATGCTGCACTCTTCACTGCGGAGGAAGCTCGCTCAGGAGTGCCCTCTAGAGGAAGGAGAGTGCTTCGGAAGCCCTCTGATAAGGCAGACGATGCTATCACGTTGTTGTGGCAAATCATAGCCCACAATCTAACTCTGTACTGCTTCGGGGAATTTTAGAATGTAAAAGTGGGCTTAGAGGTTCCTAGCATACTATATAGGGTTTCTTTGTTGATTTATTTGCTTATTTTCATTCTGTTGTACAAGGTCTCTCCGCAGGAGCCTTGGGAGCTCTGGTGACAAGAAGCTGTGCGCTGCCATCCCGAAGGCAAGTGGTTCGAGGCTACCAGCTGCTCCGCGGAAGGATGAGGGATTTCCTCCCATGCGATCCACTGCCTCTGAAAATCCGCAGGAAGGTCAGCTATGGGTCGGCTCTGAATCGACGGTACACAATACAGGAGCCTACGGGACAGCACCTAAAAAAGGAAACAAGAAAAGTCTGGTAAATTTCTTTTTGGTTGTGATTAGAATTATCTAGGAAATTTTAATTTATACACACACTCACACAAATAAAGTTATCTACACTGTCTCAAAACCACTAAGTCAAGATTTCTGTGCATTGGTTTAATTCTGATACTGCCAATTTGGTGTTTTTAAAATGGTTTCTGTGTCTTTGTGGAAATTCTCCAGGTATCTCACAACCATTTTCATTATTTCCTCTGGTGTCCTTTTTAAAATCTTTGTTTTGTTTTGAAACTATTTTATATTTTTTAATCAGCTTTTTTGTTTTTTAATATATTTT
>NW_006399847.1:6569204-6576700 GCF_000299155.1 Elephantulus edwardii
CTTGCTTGAGTCTTTTGCAGATATTTTTCCAATTTTGCCAACACCATTTGTTAAAAAGGCTGTCGTTTCCCCACTTCACTGATTTCATCTCCTTAGAATGACAAAAAAGTGGCAAAAATAGTGCAGAGAACCTGATACTCACCCTACTTCCTCTAGTGTCCACATTTTGTGTGTGAACAACTGTCGAAACTAAACACAGTGTTGTCATTGGCATGTTAGTGTTAACTCTTAATGCTAGCTATAGTGGCGCAGGGGGTGAGGAGGTGTGCTGCCAACCCAAAGACAGGTAATTATAACCCACCGGCTGTTCCACAGGAAAAATCCAGCTCCTGTGTGCTTCACAGCCACTGAAAACTCACTGGAGGGCAAACTACAATGAGGTTGCAACTCAAATACAGTGAATTTTTACTTTTGCAACTGTAGGCATTAGTTAAACATCATCAACCCCCCCACCCCCCGCCCCAAGTATAATTTTCTTTTTTGGGTTCAAGATTCTTTACTGTTTTTTACTATCATGCTCTTTTTCCAATGTCATCTTCAATTTGTAGCATTTCCTGTTTCATGACCTTGACATGCTTGGGTGTTACTGATTTTTATAGGTTGCCCCTCAGTTTGGATTTATCTGATATTTTCTCAAGATAATGTTGTGGTTAAACCTGTTTGACTAATATTGCAGGAGCTGTATAAATTTTCTGTGTATGTATCACTGCAGAGGTGCATAATGACAGTATTCGGATTCCTGGTGAGGATAACCTTGAAATCCTGTCTTTTGGATTCTCCATGGCAGAGTTACTATTTTAAGTTAATGAGTGTCATGGGGAGCTATTTTGAGACTATGCAAATATTCAACCTTTTGCCCTGTGATTTTAGCAAGAATGGCTGGATTTTACCTGTAACAGTTCTTAATTTGGTGTCCTAAGGATAGTTTTAAAATTTTCTGTATGCTTATTAACTGGAATTCTGCAAAAAAGCACTCTCACTTTCTCTCATTTGTTTACTTTTTGGGCTTTTTTTTTTAATTAGTGAAATTTATTTTATTCTGTGGTTCCTAATCTAATCTAATCCGAATGAATTTGATTGTTTACTTTGTTTCCATTTTGGACCATTGGAAATCTTGTCCTGTACCTTTATCTCCAGGCCTATTTCAGCACTTCCATGCTTTTTGATATCTTCTATAATGGGCTCCAGTTTCAGCCTGCATTTTTCTCTCTGCCAGTTCTACACTCTTTCCCGTCAAGAACACTGATTTTTTTTTTTAATTGGTGAATGGGTATGAAAAACCAAAATCTGGGTTTTAAATGGCTTGTTTTACTTGATAATTGTATCTAGGCCTTCTCAGTAGATAATCCCCAAACTAAAGCCGCTGCCATTGAGTTGATGCTGACTCACAGTGACTCTCCAATGGATTTCCAAGGCTGTAAATCCTGGTGGGAGGAGACGGTCCATATTTCTCTCCCAACATAACTAAGTGGTGCAAATGGCTACCCTTTCAGTTAGCAACCTAAAACAGCCTGCAGAGTTTAGATATGTGTCTGTGTGTATGTATGTGGGAGCCCATGAAGAGCTTGGGTGGTACAAGTGATTTGTGATCAGTTCTTCAAGGAACAATGTGCTGTTTAAATTCACACATTGGCTTCTCTGGGGGCGGGGGGGGGGATCCCAAACTAACCCAGGAACTGTGACCACCAGCTGCACTTGAACTCTCCATTTCTGGAAGGAACATGTTCATAATCCTCTCCAGTTTTAAATTCTCTGTCTTCCTGTCATATTTGAGCTACTTCGACCTTTCTCTTACTGTGGTGCTCTCTGCAGGCTAAGCTGGCTTTTGAATGCTATCTTTTACTGTACTGTTTTCTCTTACTGGTAAGACATTAACTCTCATAAGTAATGACAGTTTAGGACGGTGAGTCTCAACAGGGGCATAATTAGAGGACATTTGGCAATGACTGAAGACATTTCTGGCTGTCATAATTTAGAGTGTGCTAATGACATGTAGAGGGTAAAGGTCAAGGATGCTGCTAAATGTTCCACAATGCAGAGAAGGGCATCCACAAGAAAAATTATTTGACTCAAAATGTCAATAGTGTAAAGAGTAAGAAACATCGGCTTAGCAGAAGCACTTGTAAAGAAATTGTTTCTCTAATTTTAGCCTGTCTATGTAGAGATTTTCATCATGCTTTAATGTTGTTATTTACCAAATGATGTTTGTCTACTCTCTATTTAGCATTAAGTAATCTTACTGATATTAAAGTACAATACAAAGATTCATATTGATCTAGATAAAGGCAGCCCCTGGGAGACTGGGAGCTTTGGTAAAATGGATCTTGATCTGAGCCCAAGACGAAGCAGAAATATGAGTGCTGGCACAGAGAGTATGTGACCTTTGTGCATTCTGGGTCATGGGACAAGACCAGAGAGTACCAACACAGACATTATCTGGAAGTTATCTTGCCAAAATGCCTCTTGATACAGTCACAGAAACCAGAGACACTGCAGTCCTATGTGGACAAGGAAAAGCCAAATGAAAGCATTGCCACAGTTGATATTCAAACACAGTCAATCCAGAAGTAAAATGTGAGTTTCAGATGAGGCTGTCACTACTGATGGAGTGACTTTGCTCCAAGCCAGTACCTCACATAGCTCCTGCCAGTGCAGCCAAATGCAGCTGAAGAAAGGAGATGAGAGATTAGAAAAAACAAAGCTGACAGGTGGCAATTTGTGAAGAGTTTAATCAACATAAATTACACCTCAGCAGTGAGCAGAGAAGTGGGAGAATGTGCTGTGGTGTTGCTGCAATAACCACAAGGGTAGTTGCCAGAGATGAACCACTTGCCAGCTACTGGACCTGCTTAGAAGTTAGAAGGAAGTAAGAAGGTCGAGAATACACTTTTTATCTGAAAATTATCTGAATTATAATCCACTGATACAAATCTACATATATCGATGCAATAAAATTGTATTAATTTTTTGATATTTTCTTAACTGAAAGTCATTACTGTCAAATATGTTTGGATTCATAAAACCTCTCTATTGAAGATCTTTGGATGCTAACAGACATATGAAGAAACTTCAAAATCACTGGCAATAAGAGAGATGCGAATCAAAGCCACAATGAGATACTACTTCACCCCAGTAGCAGTGGTGAAATTTAACAAGACCACAAGAAATAAATGTTGGAGAGGATGTGGCAAAATAGGAACTCTTATACACTTTTGGTGGGATTGTAAAATGGTACAACCATTCTGGAACACAGTTTGGTGTTTCCTCAAAAAGCTGAACATAGAAATTCCATATGACTCACCTCTTTCACTACTTGGAATAAACCCTAAAAATATGAGAACTGAGGCACAAATGGAGATTTGTACACCAATGTTCATAGCAGCATTATTTATTATCGCAAGAATATGAAAACAGCCCAAATGTCCAACCAGAACAAAAGGGATGAAATATTATGGTACATTCACACAATGAAATACTACACAACATGCAGAAACAATGATTTTGAAAATCACTACCTAACTTGGAAGGCAGTGGAGAGGATTATGCTAAGCAAACTAACTCAGTCCTATAAGGACAAATACTATATAAGATCATTATTGTAGAAATAGATAACTAGTAAAATGTGCATGAGTATTCAAGAGGGGAGGGGAGAGCAGAGGGACAAGGAGAGGTGGGGGGGCGAGGGGGTTGGTAGTCATCTGGTGACACAATTTGATGCGTGGAGGAAAGGGTAGGTAAAGGAAATGGGAAAGATACGGTGTGAAAAACAATGTACATGAACTTTGTAAGTAAACCAGTATAAAATAAAAAATTTATTTTTTTAAAAAAACCCCACACAAACCCTCTATTGAGTTTCCTAGGCTGAAAATCCTAAGAAGAGATGGTTGTCTTTTGATTAGTAAGAAATATTCTACAGACTATTCCACCAGAGCTCCCTCTGGGATTTAAAAACAAACAAACACCAAAAACCCTCAATCAAAGACTAAAGAAAGTCAGGAGAGGAGAAAATGATGATTACTAGACATGTCAATAATACAAGTATCTAAAAATCACCAGAGTAAAAGTCACTTGTTTAATAACACATGGCACAGACTAAATGTTACTTTTTGAGATTCTTGTTGTGTGCTTTCAAGATAAGCACAATTCATAGTAACCCTATGAACAACAGCCTTGCATCCTGTCCTATCCCGTGCCATCCTCACCATCTCCGACACACTTAAGCTTTTTGTTACAACCACTATGTCAATCCACCTTGAAATTGGAATGAGCTAAGTTGTTGGGTGCTATCAAGTTGAGTTCAATTCATAGCAACCCTGTGAACAACTGATCTGAACCCTGAGCTATCCTGTACCATTCTCTACATCTCTGATACACTTGAGCCCACTACAATAGTCACTCTGTCAATCCATCTTGTTGAGAGTCCTCTCTTTCACTGATCCTCCACATTACAAAGCATCATGTCCTTTTCCAAGTAATAGCACATGAGGTGAAGCATCACCATCTTTGTCTCCAAGGAGAACTCTACCTGTGCTTTTTTCAAGAAATATCTGTTGTTTGGCAGTCCATAGGATATTCAGTATACTTCCCTCAAATCAGAACTGAAAGATATAATCTTCTTCTGTCATCCTTAATCATTTTCCTGCTCTCAGAAGCATAGCAAGTGATTGAAAAGACCATGGCCTGAATCAGGCACACCTTAGTCTTCAAACTGACATCATTGCTTCTTAGTAATTCAGAGAGGTCCCTCATAGCAGTCTTGCCCGATCCAATGCATCTCCTGATCTCCTGAGTGCTGTTATCAGGAGCAATCATGTGAATCCAAGTAAAATGAAATATTTGGTAATTTTAATCTTTTCTCAATCAATCTATCATGATTTGCTTCTCAGGCTAGTGGTGAGGATTTTTATGTTCTTGATGTTGAGATGCATGCTGTAGTCTTTGTGGAGTTTCTTTTAAATGATTTTTTTATTGTGACTTTACTGAAAGTTTACAGAAAACTTGGATTTCCATTAATTCATTGTTGCACATTTTCCTCGTTACCCTTGCACCCAAGTTGCTTTTCTCTTTAAAAAAATAATTAATTGTTGGACAATTTCCTCTCCCTGCCCCAAGTCCACTTTGCTATGTATCTCTTATTGTGGACTGTTTTTATACAAATAATGTCTAATCATATATTCTTCTTAAACAAATCTTTCCCTCATTTGTTCCAAAGTAGTGTTCATTAGTCATCCTCTCTTTTCTTAATTTCCTCCCAACTCCCATATCAGTCCTTTTTTAAAAAATAATAGTGGTGTTATGCAGTATTTCTCCTTTTGTGACTGAGATATTTCACTCAGCATAATGTCCTCCAGGGTCACCCATTTAGTATACTATTTTATGAGTTCCTTGTTTTTCAGTGCTGCAGAGTATTCCATTGTGGAATATACCACTGTTTCTCAATCAATTTATTCATTGATGGGCACTTGGATTACTTTCATCTCTTTGCTATTGTGAAGAATGCAGCAGTAAACATGGGTGTGCATATATTTGTTTGGGTTGCAGTTCTGGTTTCTTTAAGGTATATTCCCAATAGTGCAACTGCTGGGTCAAATGGTACTTCTATTTCCAACTTTTTTTTTTTATTTAGGTTGTTTATTTTTCATTTCAATGAACATCTACAGAGATTTTGGGATTCCATTCATTCATTTTTGCACCCTTCTCCCCGCACAAACCCCTCGCCCCTCCCCCCCCATTTGCTCCTCTCCTTGAAAAGCAAAAGAAAAACTCCCTCATTGGTACACAATCCCCCCCCCCCGCACCTCCCCAAACCCCACCCCCTAGCCCCAAATATAATCCACTCTACAACCCTCATTGCATACTCCTACGATAAAAATAATGCCCTAAAATATAATACTTTTAGACTATTCTCTCCCCCATAGACTTCAATGCCGTAAACATATTTCATCCAGTTTTTCTCAGTCTTACCCCCACCCCAATGCCAGCCTCATTCTACAACAGTGGCACCATATAGCATTTGTCCCTTTGTGACTGAGATACCTCACTCATTTCCAACTTTTTGAGAAAGCACTATATTGCCTTCCAGAGAGGTTGTACCATTTTATACTCCCACCAACAGTAAATCAGAGTTCCAATTTTTCTACAACCCCACCAGCATTTGTTGTTTCCTGCTCTTTTGAATTTTGCTATTCTTACTGGGGTGAGATACTATCTCATAATTGTTCTAATTTGCATCTATCACAGAGCTAGGGATTTTGAATATTTCTTCATGTGACTGTTCACCATCTGAATGTCTTCTTCGGTGAAGTAGCTGTCCATATCCTGTGTCTATTTTGCAATTAGGTTGTTTACCTTTATCTTTTTGAGATGCTAGAGTATTCTATAAATTCTAGATATAAGTCCCTTATCTGACATGTCATTGTCATTGTTGTTGTTGGGTGCCGTCAAGTTGTAGACGATTTATAGCAACCCTATGAACGAAAGGCCTGAGCACTGTCCATAGAGTTTCTGGGGGCAAGCCATTTTGGAAGGGGATGCCACTCCTGCTTCCAAGCTTCTTTTAATCAGGAAGCTCCAACAGACACTGTCCACCAATGGTAACCATTTGGCATATCAGTATCACAGTGTTTAGCATAACTGCAACCACTAGTTACCTCTGTACAGAAATGCACATACCAATGCTTCTGCCACTTTGACAGAAAAACACAATTTGCACCTTTGCGGCTTTAGCCACTGCCTGCCTTAAACCCTAGGCCAAGCCTCAAGGCCTTGCTCCTTGGGGGGAAGAGTAGTCCTGCACATCAAACACAAGCTCAAAAAAGCACATGACCCAAAAAACTTGCAATTACTTGTGCACTCAGACCACAATGCTCAGGCAGCAAGAAGTCACAGAAACACTGGGTGAAGTCATCCAGGAGTGGGTTGGCCACCTACTCCTCCCCTCTCCCTTTGGGACTTTAAGCCACCACCTGCCTTAAACCCTGGGTCAAGCCTGTGGCTTTCCTTTTTACCCTGTTGGGGAAGTTTTTTGACATACCTATGTATTTGGTTCTTAGAAGGTCCCATTCATTTGTTCTATTCTCTCCTGGTTATAGGTTTTCAGGATGCTTGGAGATAGTTCATGTTGTGGATTAGGGCTTCTAGAGTTTTCCCAAGCTTTTTTCTGATAAAGTTTATAGTCCTTGGTTTTACTCCTAGGTCCTTGATCCACTATATTTGGGTTTTATATATGATCCATAGATAGTTTTCCAATTTTGCCGACACCATTTGTTAAAGAAGCTTTCAAGATGAGCTGATTAATAAGTTCTCAATTCTATTCCATTAATCCATATGTCTGTCACTGTGCCAGTACCATGCTGTCTTGGCCACCATGCCTGGGTTGTAGGATTTGAGGTCAGAAAGTGATATGTCTCCTACCTTGTTTCCCTTTTACAGGAGTACTTTGCTTATTTGGGATGTCTTTCCATTTCAAATGAAATTGTGAATTGCCTTTTCCATCT
>NW_006399847.1:6577338-6578317 GCF_000299155.1 Elephantulus edwardii
TTCCTGTTCTCAAAGGGAATGCCTTTAATGTCTCTCCATTGAGAATGATGTTGGCTCAAGTTTGTGTATATACTTTTTTACCACATTGAGGAAATTCCCCTTTTATTCCTATTTTGTTGAGTGTTTTAATCAGGAAAGAGTATTGGATTTTGTCAAAGGCCTTTTCTGCATCTATTGATAGGATCATGTGGTTCTTGTTCTTTGTTTTTGTTAATGTGATGAATTACACTGATTTTTTTTCTTTTTTTTTTCAAACACACAACCTTTAATATGAATAACATCTCAACATCAACAAAAGAAAACATCTCATCACTGGACCATAGGCAACATAATGATAAATGGAGGAAAAAATTGAAATAGTTGATTACTTCATCTTACTTGAATCCACAAGCAACACACTTGGTACCAGCAGTCAGGAGATCAGAAGACATATAGCACTGGGAAAGTCTGCAGTCAGGGACCTCTCAAAAGTATTGAGGAGCAGTGATGTCAGTTTAAGGACTAAGGTGCATCTGATTCAGTCTATAGTGTTTTCAATCACTTGCTATGCATCTAAGAACTCGACAATGAATAAGCTTGGCAGAGGAATAATTGATGCCTTTGAGCTGTGGTGCTGGAGAAGAGTACCGAATATCCCCATGGACTGCCAAAAAGAACAGGCAGACATGTCTTGGATAAAGTACAGCCAGTGTTCCTTGGAGGCAAATATGATAAAATTCCATGACATATTTCAGTCATGTTGTTAGGAGAGTCTTTTTCTTGGACAGATACATCATGCTTGGGAAGGTGGAGGGCCAGCAAAAGAGAGGAAGACCCTCAACCACATAGATTCACACAGTAACTGCTATAATGGGTTCAAGTGTGTCAGAAATTATGAAGCTGACACAAGATAGGACTGGGTTCAGATCTGTTATTCATAGAGTCGCTATTGGTCATTCTTGATTGGTAGCATCAGGATGGATGGTGAAGAGATTGAGAT
>NW_006399847.1:6579772-6591849 GCF_000299155.1 Elephantulus edwardii
GGTATATTCCCAGTAGTGGAATTGCTGGGTCAAAAGGTATCTCTAGTTGCAACTCTTTGAGAAAGCACCATACTGCCTTCCACAGTGGATGCACCATTTTACACTCCCACCAACAGTGAATAAAGGTTCCAGTTTCTCCACAACCTCACCAGCATTTGTTGCTTGCTACTCTGTTAAATTTTGCTATTCTGACTGGGGTGAGATAATATCTCATAGTTGTTTTGATTTGCATCTCTCTTAGAGCTAGGGATTGCGAACATTTCTTCATGTGCTTGTTGGCCATCTGAATGTCTTCTTTGAATGAATGTCTTCTTTTGTGAAATGTCTGTTCATATCCTGTGCCCATTTTTCAACTGGATTATTTACCTTTATCTTCTTGTGGTGTTCAAGTACTTTATAAATTCTAAATATAAGTCCCTTATCTGACATGTCATTCCCAAATACTTTTCCCCAATCTGTGGCTTCCCTTTGCACCCTGTTGGAGAAGGTTTTGGATGTGCATAGGGATTTGATTCTTAGAAAGTCCCATTCATCTTTTTTTCTTGTGTTGAACCAACCTTGTATACCTGCCATGAATCCCACTTGGTCATGATGAATTATTTTTTTTTATGTACTGATGGATTCTATTGGCCAGGATTTTATTCAGGATTTTTACACTTTTATTCATGAAAGATATTGACCTATAGTTTTCTATTTTGGTGATGTCTTTACCTGACTTTGGCATCAATGATAAATTTGCTTCATAGAATGAGTCTGAGAGACTTCCATCTCTATTTTCTGAAATACTTTATGCAAAATTGATGAGAGTTCATCTCTCAATGTTTAGTAAAATTAACTTGTGAAATATCTGGTCCAGGCCTTTATATTGTTGGAAGTTGTTTTATTACCTATTCAATTTTTTTCCTTTGTATTGGATCTGTTCAGGTGTTCTATTTCTGCATGTGTCAGTTTAGGTAAGTTGTGAGTTTCTAAGTATTTATCCATTTCCTCTAGTTTTTTTAATCTTTGAGTATAGTTTTTCCATAATATTCCATTGTTAACCTTTTCATATTTTCATTGATTCTTTTGTGACATTGCCCATTTCATCTCTTATTTGGATTATTTGTGTCTTTTCTTTTGTTAGTTTTGCTAGTGGTTTGTCAATTTTATTGACCTTTTTGAAACACAAACTACTGATTTTGTTGATGGTTTGAGTTGTTTTTCTGGTTTCTATTGCTGCCTTAATTTTTTATAATTTCAGGATTTTTTAGAGGGTGTTGGGTTTTCTAGGTGCTCTTTTTAAATTGTTGGAGATAATGGGTTAGAGAGTCTATTATCATTTTTTCTTGGCTTTTGATGTGTTTGCTTATTGCTATAAATGGACCTTTAATTACAGCTTTAGCTGTTTCCCAGGGGTTTTGGTAAGTTGTGTTTTCATTGCCGTTTGTTTTAAGAAACTTTTTCACTTCATTTTTTATTTCTTCTAGTACCCACTCATGTTGTTCAGTCTCCAAATGTATGGTTTCCCCCCCAGCCTTTATCCTCTTGTTATTAATTTCTAATTTTGTAGCATTGTGATCTGAGTGGATGCTTTGTATTATTTCTATGTTTTTTACTTTATTGATGCTTGCCTTGTGACCTAAAACGTAATCTATTCTGGAGAATGTTCCATGCACACTGGAGAAGAATGCACTTTTGGGGGGTGCATTAGCCTGTTATTGTGTGGTTTAATTCATCAACATCTATGTTGAGTTGTTTCAGGTAGTGCTATCCTTTTTTGAGAGTGATGTATTGAAGTCTCATCCATTTTCTAAATAACATATCTCCAGAAACCCTAAGAATCTTGATAAATGTCGATAGTTGTAGAGGGGCTTCAAGCCTTTTGTTCACAGGGTCACTATGAGTCGTGCTCAACTCGAAGACAATCAGCAACAACAATTGTAATGGGGTCCATTTCTTTTATCAATTCTGTTAATGTTTGCTTTGTATATTTTGCAGCTCTATAATTTCGTGCATAGATATTTATTATGGTTATGTCCTTTTGTTCTATTGATGCTTTAGTGGCTTTCCTTATCCTTTTTGATGGTTTTTGCATTGAAATCTATTTTATTAAAGATTGAGATCACTTCTCCTGTTTTATTCCGGTTGCCATTTGCTTGGTATATTTTGTACACCCTTTTATTTGTCTTCACTTTTCAGATGTGTCTCTTATAGACAGCATATTGATGGGTTTTGTTTTTTAATCCAACCTGCTACTCTTTTTCTCTTGAGTTGTGCATATAAACTATTCACATTCCATGTAACTAAGAGGCAAGACTTTATGGCTATCATTTTGTTGAGTTCTTTTTGGTGTTGTTGGTAATTATTTTGATCCATTCTGCTTTCTGTGGCATGTCTGACAGGACTTCTCTCAGTGTTTTCTGCAACACTGGTCTTGCTTTTACAAACTCTATTAGGTTCTGCTTTTCTGAGAATATCTTGATTTCTCCTTCATGTTTAAGGGACAGGTTTTTTTGGCTACAGTATTCTTGATTGACAATTGTATTCTTTGAGGTTTTGATATGCGTCATTCCACTGTCTTCTTTCTTACATGGTTTCTGCTGAGAAATCTACTCTTAATCTTATGTAATTTACTCTTCATTTCTCCCTAGCTGCTTTTAGAACTTTCTCCTTATTTTTGGCTTTGGCAAATTTGAGTATGATATACTTTCATGTTTTTCTTTTGAGGTATATTCTACACGGTGTTCTTTCAGGTCCTTAAATATATATTCTCTCATTCTTCATGGGAACTTTTCTTCTAATAATTCTTCCATAATTATCTCAGTGCCTTTACTTGTTTTTTTCCTGTTCTGGATTCCAATTATGTACATGTTATTCCTCTTGATGGTGTCCCACATTATTCTTAAGCTTTCTTCTTTTTCCTTGCTTTTTGATTCAGCTTTTTGTTCTAGCAGATCATTAATGATAATTCTATTATCTATTTTGCTGGTTCTGTGTTGCATCTCTTCTTCTCTGTTCATATGTCCTTCCAACATGTTGACAGCATCTGAAGCATTGGTCGTTGTATTCTGGATCATAGTTTCTTGTTTTTCCAGAGACTCTAATGCCCCATTTGTTTTATCTGCATTGTCTTGGATTGGTCTTTTAAGTTCCTCTTGGTTTTAGCTTGCAGAGTGCTATAATTCTCCTAGTTTATCTTGCACCCATTGAAAATACTCAATCCTTGTTCTTTTGAAGTCTTGTCAGAAAGTTCCATCAGACATTCTGCCTTCCAGAAATCCATTGATACTGTGTCACTTTTCTTGGAGTGACATTTTGTTTTGAGTTTGTGTAGAGTGTGAGGTAGTCTGCTTCTTTTGTGTCATTGCTGTGGTAGAGTTTTTCATGCCTGAGGTCTTAGAAGGCCCTGGGTCTGATCACCTTGGTTCAGCAAGTAACTGATCCAGAGGTGGGATGGGAAGCTACCCAGCCTGAGTTTGTCTCTGATCTTTTAACTCAAGAGAACATTTGCTTCATTTGGGGAGAGATGTTGTGTTGTTGTTGTCCTGTGACCCTATGTTCAGAAATTCTGAAGCCTGCCCTGTCTTGAGCCAGTTTCACTAATTCTGACACATCAACCCCTATTGCCACATTTATTGTGTCAATCCATCTCATCTGGGGTCTGATGGTGAGAGACATGGCTGATTAATTAACAGCCTTCTCTATCAGGCAACTGCTGCAGCTAGGTGGGTCCAAAGGGCTTAGGGAAAAAAAGGAGCTCAAGCTGTAGGCATGGGTAGGCAATGGCCTATGATATTGGTGTCCCTGGTGCAGTTCAGAGGGGTGACAGAAGGTTGTCTTCCAGGCAGCAGGTCTAGGTCCTTCAGGTGGCAGGCCAGGGCATCCAGACAGTGGAGCCAGGTCCTCCAGGAGGTAAGGCCAGGGTCTCCAGGTGGCCGGGCCACTCCAAATGGAGGGCTTTGGTCTAGTGCTCCTGGCAAGAGAACATCCAGGCCACACTAAGAAATTTTGGAGACAGGTACCTAGATAACTGAATGAAAGATATCCACAGTTGCTTTGGTAATATGTGGATTTGATTACTTGTGGCTTTGGTGATAGACTTGCACTCTTTGATCTTCTGGCATAACTGTCCCAAGCCCTCCTCACTTGGAGAAGCATATTGTATCATCTATATAAGGCAGGTTGTTGATGAGTCTTCCTTACATCCTGATGCCACATTCCTTTTCATAGGGTCCACCTTCTCTAATGATTTACTCAGTGTACATATTTAATCAGTGACTGGGGTAATCGGGATAGGTGTTTCAGAGACAGTGTGGTGGAACAGGACAGAGCAGAGTTTAGGGCTATTGTACATAGGGTCACTGTGAGTCACAAGCGACTCAATGGCACATAACAACAACAAACAACAACAACAACATATTTAATAGATATGAAGAAAGGGTACAACCTTGATGCAACTCTGATAAATATTCATTTTTATTTCATAAAATAACGCATTCTTTTCCATAGCCTGGAAATTTGCATCCTAAAAATTATTTCACTAAAATTAATGTTGACATTTCAAAAATTATATAAATGGCCGAGAAATAGAATTATCAATTTATCTACTTTCATATATTATAATAATATATAATACGTTAAAAATAATAAATATCATACACTAGCAATATCCTGCTGAAAATTATCCACAATCACCCAGCAGTCCGGAAATAAAAAGATGAATTACATTGGGAAAAATCTGCTGTCATGGAACTCTGCAGAGTGCTGCAGAGCAACAATGTCAGCCATGATACAAAGGTATGCCTAATCCAGGCATGGTCTTCTCAATTACTTGTTAATGCTTCAGAAAGTTGGATAATAATGATTACAGAAGAAAAATAAATGTCTTTGAGTTGTGGTGCTGGAGAAGAGTCTTGAACGTATCATGGACTGCTAAGAAAACAAATCAGTCTATCTTGGAGAGAGTGAAACATAGTCTCTCCTTGGAGGCTAGGATTTTGAAGCTCCACCTCACATACTTTGGGCACATGGTCAGGAGGCCAGTCCTTGGAAAAAGACATCATGCTCGGAAGGGTGGACAGACAGCGCAGGAGAGGAAGACCCCAGATGAGATGAATTGATAGAGTATCCGGGACAATGGGGTTTGGTGTGTCAGAATTAGTGAGACTAGCTTAGGACAGGGAAGGGTTCAAAGCTGCTGTGCATAGGGTTGCTATACACTGCAGGTGGCTCAATGCCAGATAGCAACAACATGCTGTATTGGTTGTTTGTGTGGCATCAGGATTGGTGGAAAACTAATCAACAACCTACATTATGCAGATGACACAATCTTGCTTGCTGAAACTGACTAAAACCTGAAGTGCTTGCTACAGAAGGTCAAGGGCTGTAGCCTTTAATACGGACTGAAGCTCAACATCAAGAAAACAAAGATTCTTACCACTGGGCCAATTGGCAGCATCAGTATGAATGGTAAAGAAATTGAGATAGTTAACAGTTTTAGTTTATTTGGCTCCACAGTCAACACTCTTGCTAACAGCAGCCAGGAAATAAGGAGACAAATTGCATTGGGAAAGTCAGTGTGAGGGACCTCTCAAGAGTACTGAAGAGCAATGACATCAGGCTGGAGACTAAGGTGTGTCTGATCCAGGCTATAGTCTTCGCAATTACATGTTATGCATCGGAGAGTTGGACAGTGACTAGGGAAGCTAGAAAGAGAATTGATACCTTTGAGCTGTGGTGCTGGAGAAGAGTGTTGAATATGCCATGGACTGCTAGGAGAACAAACAAGTTTGTCCTGGAGGGGGTGACGCAGGAATGCTCCTTGGAGTCAAGGATTCTGAAGCTTCTTCTGACATATATTGGGCATGTTGCAAGGAGGGACTGGTCCTTGGAGAGGGACATCATGTTTGGGAGAGTAGAGGGGCGGCACAGGAAAGGAAGACCTTCAATGAGATGGATCAGTTCTGTGATTGGGGTAGTGGGAATGAATATGTCAGAGATGACGAGGTTAACAGAGGACAGAACATCATTTAGGGCTCTTGTACATAGGGTTGCTATGAGTTGCAAGGGTCTTGGTAGCACATAACAAAAACAACAACTCTTGTTCGTAGTCAACAAGACCTCAGGGAGGACCTTTGTATTTAAAGTTGTTTGTTATTTTATTTTGGAGGAACATTCTTCTTAGTGGTACAGCACTCTTTTGTCAATATGCTGTACTGAGGTGACCTGGGGTTCCTGTGATGCTGAACCTTATGCCAATGGGGTGTCAAATGCTGTAACAGTTACTCACAGTGGACAGTGTTTGGTGGAGCTCCCAGTTTAAGATAAGTTTGAAAGTAGGAATGCTATCCACTTCATATACTATATGCCTCCGGAAACTCTATGAACTTTGATGACTATTGATAGTTATAGAGGGGCTTCAGGCCTTTTGTTCATAGGATCACTATGAGTCATTCTTGACTCAAAGGCAGTCAACAACAGCATAGTAAAGATAGTATATTATTGTTATTGTTGTGTGCTGTAAAGTCAGAACAGTCTCATTGTTGACCGTGCTGTTTTTAGGGGCTGTAAATCCCATGAGACAGTGTGATTTTATTGCTGTTGTTATGTGCCGTCGAGTCGCTTGCGACTCATAGCAACCCTATGTACAACAGCCCTAAACCCTGCTCTATCCTGTGCCAATCTCATTGCCTCCGACACACCCATCCTGATTACCCCAGTCACTGAATCAATCCACCTCATAGAGGGTCTTCCCCTCCTGTGCTGTCCCTCCACTCTGCCCAGCATGATGTCCCTCTCCAAAGACCTGTCTCTCCTTACAACATGTCCAAAGTATGTCAGGCAAAGCCCCAGAATCCTTACCTCCAAGGAGCAGCCTGGTTTAACCCTCTCTAGGATGAATCTATTTGTTTTCTTGGCAGTCCATGGTACATTCAGTACTCTTCTCCAGCACCACAGCTCAAAGGCATCAGGGGCTATAAAAGCTGGTGAAATTGAATTACTGATTTTGGAATTATGGTACAATTTCTTACCTCTAGATCACCAGAGCTCTCTAAAAAATAATATATATTGGCAATAAATTAATTACTTAAAGTCATAATTACATTTGAACTTGAATAAAAAAGGGCATCCATCATTTTACTTAGTACCAAACATAAGTATATGTAAGATAAAAATTTTTCATACAATTTTTTAGTAAAGCTTATTTTTTTCTTTACTTTGAAAAATCTTTTCTCAATTTTCTTCAGTGTACTGAAGCTTGCAAACCAAAACCCAGTCAGAATATCTAGACCAGCAGATGGCACTAACAAGAAAATCAACTCTCCCTAACCTTCTTCAAGGGCTTAAAAATTATAGAAGTGGAAATTTTCAAAGTGAATGTAAACTAGACTAGAGATTTGTATTTCCAATTATAGTATATACATAAAAGCAAAGAAATAGATTTCTGAAGAAAGTATACATGTCTTACTCATATTTGTCCTACTATTCCCTCTTGTTTTTGAGTTTTTATCTACTAAACAGATAATTTCACAAATCTGGAAGATTGTTTTAAATCAACAAATACATGGTTTCAAGTTTTCACTCAACTAATTCTTGAGAGATGTTGTCATAGTAATTGTTGTAAATGGAAAAGCACCAGGTGGCAAACTGCCTCTAAGAAGTCAGAAGCATGGCTAGTTTTGCAAGAATCAAGGTATGGTTCATAGAGAATTTTGTTTCCTTCCTGTACGCTTTCACCATCTGAATATTTTCTAAAGGACAAAAATGTGTAAAGGCAGGGGAAGGGTTGGGAGGGGAGAAAAGTGCACCAGTGAATGAATGGAAATCCAAAGTCTCTGTATAATTAATTTTTTAAAAGTTATTTGCAATGAATAAGTTAAAAAAAAGGAAAAAATGTGTAAAGGCTGAAAACAACACTTAATATTAAATGTCATTGTTTCCCCACAGATGTTTCAAGCCAATGTGTTCATTTATTGGAGTGTCAGAATGAAAATATGGAGGCAAATGAATTAAAAGTCATCAAGCTTTCTCATAGCCCTTCCTGGGTGGGGAGGAGGATGTCTCTGAAGTGTAATTATCTTGTGCTCAAGATAGAAGTGAAGGGAGAAATGGTTTACACAAAAGTACAAGCAATGATTTTACTATCAGCAGCAATCATATGCTCCAGGTACATGATTTTGTTACTTCCAGTTTTATTTTTTATTCTTTCTCATTTTTCCCCCAAGTGAGTTCTACATTATAGAAGAAGGTTACAGTAGAACAATAAAAGAGACTTTAATAATTCATTTCCAAGAGGAGTGAAAGTGAAGAGCATATCTTATTATGAGGGAATTAAATGGATACTTATGCTAACACCCAAAACCATATTGATTTCTACTGAAAAGACACATTCTTTTCTGTTTTGTAAATTTATAACATTGAAAGAGCTAAGATTATTTGACCAAAACCAACTTTAATTCCTCGTGGTTTGTTTTCCTTTGAAGTTTAGTTTAGACTTAGACATAATTTTTGTCAGTCTGCAAAAGGAGAAAAGGACAAGAAGAAGGGAAAGAAGAAATAAATGTGGAGAGACAAAAGGTCATTTTCCCTTCATGTTGAGCAAGTATTTTGATGTGAGTTGGCAAGAGGATGGTTGCCCCCAGGAAGCCATGCTACACGGGTCATCGGACCACAGTTCTGAACAGCTTTACAGTCTATGCTGCTTCCTCTGTACCAAATGCTGTTGCTGGAATCTAAAATGGCAGCTCTGTCAAAACATGTTTACATTATGTAGACCTAAGTCCAATTTTTAAGATGCTGATTCAAAAACTATGTGACTCAGCAACATCAAATATATTTTCCTGTCTCTTTGGATAACTATTTATGAAATTTTCAATCTTCAAGGGCTGGACTCAGTGTAGCTGCACGGTGTGGGAGTAATATTTTTAAAACCAATACTAATACTAATGTTGTTGTTGTTAGGTGCTGTCAGTCCAGTACAACTCATAGCAACCGTATAAACAAAAGATCTGAACCTTGTTCTATCCTGCACCATGCTCACATTTCCTGACACACAAGAACCCATTGCAGGAGTCATCGGATCAATACGCCCGGTTGAGGATCTTCCTCTCCTTTGCTGACCCTCCACTCTTTAGGAGTGGGTTTGGCAATATAAAGAGTCTACTAGCTTAAATATAAGCAGGTTCAGAATAGAACCCACTTTTTCAAGAATTGCTAGGCTCCTAGGCAAACATGTTTGCAATGGTAAACAAACAAACAAACCCAACAAAAAAAAACCCAACCAAAAACCAAAATCAAAACCAACCAAACAAACAAAAATATCACCCAGAAACCACCATTACACTCTCTTGAAAATATCTGGAATATAATGACCATAAACTCGATTATAGGGAAAATCCAAAACCTGAGCTTGTGCTAGGGACAAATTCCAACAGCAGCAGCAGCTTTGGTGTCTAAACCTAAAAATAACTCCATGTTAGGAGCACTTCCATGTTGAAGCATATTCCCCAAGGAGGGAAAAAACCCAAAAACCAAACACACAAATCATCATTTATATAGTCAGTATATATGAGATTTTGATCACATAAACTCATAGATTATGCAATCAAAATCAGTCACAGTAAATAAAATCACCCTACATTCAGATAGACATGATAGGACAGTTCAATTTTAAAAGTAATCTTTGCAACTTACATGTAGGGGAATAAAAAAATAAATAATTATCCAAACAATTCTAGGTTTCCCAAAATACAGCAATGAGATAAGAAATTTGGGAACAGAAAAGATAGATTACTATATGTATTAGATAGAATGAGTATGTCTACCATACCCTTAATCAATATTTGATAAGGAAAAAAAGACAGGAAGAAAACCAATATAACTACAGAGGTCACAACACATTATAGAAGCAAAAAGACTAGAAAACAATGTCTTCAAAGTGCTGGACAATGAAATAACAACCAACAAAGGACTCTTTGCCTTGTGTGAATTTATTTTCCAAAATGTAGGGTGAAATAAAGCTGTTTTCACATAAACAAAACAGAGTATTTATTAGCAGAACTTTATCAAAGAGATTTTTAAAACTTAAATTTAAAGAAACCAATTCCAGGAAAATTATCTCAGAAAGAAAGTCGAGATATAAAAAGAAAGATGTGTTAAGGAATTACTAAATAGAAGTCAATCTAAACTAAATTTTCTATGTAAAATAGAAGTAGAGAAATTGTGTCACTAAATCATAAGTGCTTGATAAAAATGCCCTATATATTAGAGCAGGATAATTGAGTTTGGGTTAAGACAATTTTGGATAGTAACATTTTTAAGGTAAACACTAAAATTGTAGAAAGAACTACCTACAAAGAATTAATATTATCAATGAGAAATAGGGTCACATTCGTTGTCAAAAAGAAAATGATAAGATCTTTCCTAAAGTTTAATCATTATTGGTATTGTTATATGCCATCTAGTCACCTGTGATTTATAGCAACCCTATGTACAACAGCCCTAAAACCTGCTCTATTTTATGCCAATCTTACTGTCTCTAACACACCTACCTCCATTACCCCAGTCTCTGAATCAATCTCATTGAGGGTCTTCCTCTTTTGTGCTGTCTCTCCACCCTTCTAACCATGAGTCTCTCTCCCAGGACTGGTTCCACCATGTCCAAACTATGTCAGATGAAGCTTCAGAATCTTTGCCTCTAAGGAGTATCCTAGTCTCACTCTCTTTAAGATAAACCTGTTTGCTGTCTTGGCAGTCCATGGCATATTCAATACTCTTCTCCAGCAACACAGCTCAAAGGCATCAATTCTTCTTCTGTCATCCCTAGTCATTGTCCAGCTTTCTGATGCATAGCAAGTAATTGCAAAGACTGTGGCCTGGATCAGGTGCACCTTAGTCTCCAGTCTGAAATCATTGCTCTTCAGTGCTTTGGAGAAGCCTTTCTGACAGCAGACTTTCCCAATGCAATTAATCTTTTAATTTCCTGGCTGCTGGCACCAAGAATGTTGAGTGTGAAGTTAAGCTAACTAAAGCTGATAACAATCTCAATCTCTTCACAATTCATTATGATGTTGCCAATTGGCCCAGTGGTGAGAATCTTTGTTTTCCTGACTGTTGAGCTGCAATCCATATTGAAGGCTTCAGTCCTTAGCCTTCTGCAGCAAACACTTCAGAAGGTCCTCCTCAATTTTAGCAAGCAAGGTTGTGTAGTCTGTGTAACACAGATTATTGATGACTCTCCAATCCTGATGTCACTTTTTTCCTCATAGAGCCCAGCCTCCCAGATAATCTGATCTGCATACAGACTGAAAAGGTACGGAGATAGAACACATCCCTGGCATATACCCTTCCCAGTTTTAAACCATGTAGTGTTTCTGTTCTGACGACTGCCTCCTTGTCCAAGTATAAGTTTTGCATAAGTATGACCAAGTGTTCTGGGATTCCCATCCCCTTCTTCTCAGAGTCAGCCACAGTTTGTTGTGGTCCACACAGTCAAATGCCTTTGCATAGTCAATGAAACACAGATAGAGACATTCCTCTGGTGCTCCTTTCGTTCAACCAAGACCTATCTAATATTAGCTATAATATCCCTAGTACCATGGCCTCTTCTAAACCAAACCGGAACTTCTGACAGTTCTCTGTTGATGTTCCAGTCAGCACTAATAGAATATTATCTAAATCCATACAAAGAAGATTTATTAATACATCTATTATTCAAATATACACACTAGCCACTATGGGAAGCCAAATTTCATGCCAAATATTATACGAAAAACTATACACTTATTCAGAAATTGAAGAAATCACAAACTTATAAGTTGGAATTTCTCTTGTGACAGATCACAGGATATGAGCTATTCCCTGCAGACAAGAAACAGCTAGGGTACCCATGCAGAGCTGTGAAATAATTCCTTCCTGAGAAAAGAATCAGGTTGACAATAGAGAAAAATTTGGCTTCATTTCACAAGAGAATTGTCCTAAGATTTGATTCCCCTAGTTCTCAATAAATACACAGAGAGGCGTGGCTTGTGGCACTTGAGTTGACGAAAACTGCTGGCTCCTTGTTTTTATGCTTTGTTTTATCTCATTCTTGGTGTTTT
>NW_006399847.1:6601329-6603716 GCF_000299155.1 Elephantulus edwardii
TTACTTGCTATGCATCAGAGAGTTGGACAATGACTATGGATGACAGAAGAAGAATTGATGCCTTTGAATTGTGGTGCTAGATAAGAGTCTTGAACATACCGTTGACTGCCAGGAGAACAGTCTTGGATAGGGTGAAACCAAGCTTCTCCTTGGAGGCAAGGTTTTTGAAGCCCTATCTCACATACTTTGGGCACATGGCCTGGAGGGACCAGTCCTTGGAGAAGGGCATCATCCTCAGAAGGATGGAGGGACAATACAAGAGAGCAAATCCCAGATGAGATGGATTGACACAGTAACTGAGACAATGGGTGTAGGTGTGTTGGAATCGGTGAGATGGCTCAGGTTAAGGCAGGCTTCAGACCTCTTGTACATAGGGTTGCTATGAGTTGCAAGCTACTCAATGGCATATAACAACAACATCAGAAGCCAAAACTCCTGCCAATGAATTAGCTTCAACTCCTGGTGACCCTCCACTGGATATCCAAGACTGTGCATCTTTACAGGGAGGACTGTTCATCTTTCTCCTTTGGTGACTAGCGGAGTCAATCTACTGACCTTTCAATTAGGAGTCCAACCCTGACTATACCATGCCACCAGGGCTCTCCTTAATTGCATACAGAAATAGAAGAAAATGCTATGACAACCAACAGAGAAGATTTTATTCCAAAGAAAGCAAAACGACAAAACTAAGATCCACAAAGAATTGACAATTAGAGTAATAGCTTACTTCTCAAGCCCAGAGATGGAAGCCAGAAGCAAATAGAAATGAAACTTGGATATGGTTGGAACAGGCAATCTGTAATTCTATATTCAGTGAAACGGTTTTTTGAGAATAAATGCAAAAATAACAAAAGCTATAATTCTACAGGTTTACCAGCCAAAAATCCCATTGAAAGAAATTCTAAAAATGTGCTTAAGGTGGAAAAAAGTGAACTTAAATAAAAAGTCCAAGATACAAGAAGAAAGAAATGCAAAAAAAAAAAAAAAAGGAAAAAGATACACATAAAATTAAGTAAACTTTGCACCCAATCATAATAGTGTCATATTTGAAAGGGAATTGGAAGAGAAGCAATAAAAAAGCTAAAGTGAAAATCATCATAAAGAAGAGAAGCTGAAGAAAATAAGTAAAATATAAATTAAATAATACAGGAAAAATAAATGCATCAGTGATCTTAGCAAATGTAAATGAACTGAGGGCTCTGGTTAAAAAAATCAAAGGCTTTCAGAGTGCATTTGGAAAGCAAGCCTGGTCTGTTACACTGGTAACATAACATCTCAAAAGTAGACACTCAAAGATGGAAAAAAAGACTAGCAGAAAGATAAATATGATTCCAAAGAGACATGGCATAGCTATATTAATAGTCACTAAAGGAACTAACACAAAGGATATTACTAGAAATAATAGTATCTCTATCTGTGTCAGAATAATAAAAAAATCAATTCATCAGGGAGATATAAAATTCTAAGATTATCAACATCTATAGAATAATTTGCTTTTTTATACCTTGCCAAAGCTATGCGAGAACTCAACAAAGGCTTAATATGATATTTTAACCTAGCCCTTTCCAAAGTTCCAAAGCTCAGGAAGGCAAAAGTAAGTAGAGATGCTGAAAGCTTATACAACACAAATGACAAGTTTAGTTATGTGCAATCTTTCATAAAGCAATTAAAGACTACACACTCGTCCCACCACATGGTAATATTCTGAACCATCAATCAACTCTGAGGACACAAAGCTAGCCTCAACACAATCAGAAATAAGAATTAATAAAAGAAGTATGAAAACTCCATATGTTTGGAAATCTTTAAAAACGTCTCAGCAACTCCTGGGTCAAAGAACAATCGAAAGTACCACATGTCAAAAGAAATCTGTAAAGTTCTATGCCTCTCATTAAAAGAAAACTTCAGATTAAGGTATTAGGCATCTAACATAAAAATACTAGAGGAAGAAAAAAAACGTATAGAAAGGTAAGCCAATTAATCACAACAGAAATAGAAGTTAATAACAAAGATAAAAGCCATAGCTAATGAAACAGAAGACAAACATAGAGGAGATGATGAATCATCATTGTCAAAGCTGATTCCTTGAGAAAGACAAGACAAACTTCTGAAAGGTTAATCAAGAAGAAAGAAAACAATTATTAGGATAAAAGGAGACAACTAGAGATTCTTGAGAGATTTAACTAGTAAGGGTGCACTGCTGCCACCTTTAAGGCTATTGATTTGAAATGTAGGATGTAATAGAATAACAAGTGGCAAGAAGCTGCACTGCAATCCCGAAGGCAAGCACTTCGAGGCCACCAGCTGCTGAGGGGGAGAAGGACGGGCAGTCAGCTACCATGCAATTAACTGCCTCTGAAAACCTGCTGGAGGGTCAGCTATGGGTT
>NW_006399847.1:6605085-6606899 GCF_000299155.1 Elephantulus edwardii
GAGGCCAGTCTCAGACCCCGCAGACCCCACCCATCTTTCCCAGGTAATTGAAGACTCAACAACCATTATCACCTGAAAATAGATAGGAAATCTTATAGAATTAATAAAACTGAATCAGTAGATAGAAACTCCCAGGATCATTAGACTTTACAGGTAAACTGAAGGAAAAATTATTCCAAGTATAAGCAAACTTTCCAAGAGAAAAAGGCTCACCTTTCATGTGAGAGACCTGAAATAAACACAGCTCATGTACAGTCACCACCATCACTAAAACTTTCCATCAATAAAACTTTCATGTTGCTATGATATTGAACAAGTTTCAGCAGAGTTTCAGACAAGACACACTAATATTTAACAAAAGCTTAATGTGTTGTTTTTGTTGTTGTTGTTAGGTGCTGTCAAGTTGAGTATGACTCATAATGATCCTATGAACAACAAATCTGAACCCTGTCCTACCCTATGCCATCTTCATCATATCTGACACATTTGAGCTCATTGTTGCAGTCACTGTATCAGTTAATCACTGTGAGGCAGGGCTGTGGGGAGTCTTCTGCTCCTTTGCTGAACTTTCACCTTTCCAATCATGTTTCTTTCCAAGGAATAGCCTCTCCTAGGTATGTGTGAGAGGCTGGCTATTTCAGAAGTGGATGGCCAATCCTTCTTCCTAGTCTGTCTTACTCTGAATGTTCAGATTTAGAGAAGTATCAGACAGACCAGCGTTTTACAGAAAAATGAAAGATATATCCCTTATTGTGGAGTTAACCATTCGTATCAGAGAGAGGAACTGGAGAGAGGATAATCGAATTTTGCACAATCAATGACTCATTCATTGCAAATATGTTTTTTAAGAGACATAAACACAGGTTATACACATGGATTTCACCTGATGGTATGCATAGGAATCAGATTGATTACATCTGTGAAAAGAACCGCTGGAGAAGCTCAATATCAGCTGTGAAAACTAGGCCAGGAGCTGGATGTGGAATAGACCACCAACTACTCATACACAAATTCAAGCTGAAGCTGAGGAAAATTAAGCCAAGTCCACGGGAACCAAAATATGACTTTGAATCTATCCCCCCTGAATTTCAGAACCATCTCAGGTACATGTTTGAGGCCTTGGACACTAATGAGCAAAGACCAGATGAGTTGTGAGAGGATATCAAGGGTATCATCCAGGAAGAGTGCAAACAGTCATTGCAAAGACAGAAGAGGAAGAGAAGACCAAAATGAATGTCAGAAGAGACTCTGAAAATTGCACTGGAGCGCAGAGAAGCCAAAGCAGAGAAAAGAATTCAAGATACTAAAGAGTTGAATAGAAGATTTCAAAAGGTAGCACGGGATGACAAAGTAAAATGTTACAATGAAATGTGCAAGGAGTTGGAGTCAGAAAATCAAAAGGGCCAAACTTGCTCAGCATTTCTTAAGCTCAAGGAACTGAAGAAGAAATTTAAACCTCGAGTTGCTATAATCAAGGATGCTTTAGGACAAATACTAAATGATACAGGAAGTATTAAAAGAAGATGGAAAGAATATATTGAGTCACTGCATCAAAAGGAATTGGCAGACACAGAAGAATTTCATGAAACAACATATGAGCAAGAGCCTATGGTGATGAAGGAAGAAGTTCAAGCTGCTTGAAGGAAGTAGCAACAACTAAGGCCCCAGGAATAGATGGTGTACCAGTTGACATATTTCAGTTAACAGATGCTGCCCTGAATGTGCCCACCAAGTTGTGCCAAGAAATATGGAGAACAACCACTTGGCCATCTGACTGGAAGATATCTGTATTTGTTCCCATCCCAAAGAAGGGT
>NW_006399847.1:6607198-6681267 GCF_000299155.1 Elephantulus edwardii
TTCAAAATTGGGAAGGACATGCACCAGGGATGTGTCCTGTCTCTATTCCTTTTCAACCTCTATGCAGAACAGGTTATCTGGGAGGCTGCGCTTTATGAGGAGGAATGTGGGGTCTACATTGGTGGAAGATCTATCAAGAATCTGCGATATACAGATGACACAACCCTGCTTGTGGAAAGTGAGGAGGACCTGAAGTGCTTGCTGCAGAGGGTCAAGGACTGCAGCCTTCAATATGGATTGAGGCTCAATATCAAGAAGACAAAGATTTTCACCGCTGGGCCAATTGGCAGAATCAGGATGGATGGTGAAGAGATTGAGATTGTTCACAGCATTAGTTTGCTTTGCTCCACAGTCAACACTCTCAGCATCAGTAGCCAGGAAATTAAAAGACGTATTGTGATGAGAAAGTCTGCTGTTAGGGACCTCTCCAAAGTACTAAAGAGCAATGGTGTCTGTCTGGAGACTAAGGTGTGTCTGATACAGGCCATCGTCTTTGCAATAACTTGTTATGCATCAGAGAGTCAGACAATGACTAAGGAGGACCGAAGGAGAATTGATGCCTGGAGAAGAGTATTGAGGGTACCATAGACTGCTAGGAAAACAAACAGATTCATCCTGGAAAGGGTCAAACTGGGCAGCTCCTTGGAGGCAAGGATTCTGAGGCTTCATCTAACATACTTTGGACATGTTGTAAAGTGGGACTGGTCCTTGGCGAGGGACATCATGCTTGGTAGGGTGGAGGAACAGCGCAGGAGGGATTGATTCAGCGACTGGGGCAATTAGGATGGGTGTATTGGAGATGGTGCGATTGGCACAGGACAGAGCAGAGTTTAGGGCTGTTGTACATAGGGTCGCTATGAGTCGCAAGTGACTCGACAGCACTTAACAGCAACAAGGTATATGTCAAATGTATGAGAGATGAAACTTCGCCATCTTTGACACCAAGGAGGACTCTGACTTTCTCCAAGACCTATCTGTTTATTCATTCAGCAGTCTGCAAGATTTCAGTACTCTTTTTCAAGACCACAATTTTAAGGCATCAGTTCTTCTTTTGTCTTCCCTATTAATTGTCCAGTTCTCTGAATTATAGCAGGATATTGAAAGGACCATGGCTGAACCAGGGGTACCTTAGTCTTCAAACTGACATCATTGTTCTCAAATATTTTGGAGAGGTCTCTGACAATGGGCTTTCCAATGCAATACATCTTCTGATATTCTGACTGCTAGTTCCAAGAGTATTGATAATCTCAGCAAGATTAAATCATTGACAGCTTCACTGCTTTTTCCATCTATCATCTTGTTAGCTGTTGATCATGTAGTGAGGACCTTTGGGTTTGTTTGGGGTTTTTTTTTGTTTTTGTTTTGTTTTGTTTTATGTTGAGATGTAGGCTGTAGTCCTTAATCTTCTGCAACAAGTGCTTCATATCCTTCTCATTTTCAGAGAGCAGGGTTGTCTTATCTGCATAACGCATGATGTTAATGGGTCTTCCTCTGGTCCTGATGTCATACTTCTCCTAATAAGGGCAGGTTTTAATAATTATTTCCTCAGCACACAGACTAAATAGGTATGGAGATAGGTTATGACCCTGATACACACCCTTCCTGATTTTATATGATGCTGTGTTCCCTTTCTCCATTTGGGTAACAACTTTTTTATCTAGATACAGATTTCACATGAATATATTTAAGTGTTGTGGGATTCAAATTCTTCTCAACATTAGTCATAATTTGTTATGATTCACACATTTCTTTGTAAGTTGAGCATAATTACAACATTGTCAGGGAATATTCCAAGATGCTGAAGAGAAATGTTGTCAGTTTGAAGACAGGTGCACCTGATTTGGGCTGTGGTCTTCTCTGTACCTCATAGAGCAGGACAATGAAAAGGATGACGGAAAAATTGATGCCTTGAGTTGTGGTTCTAGAGAAGAGTACTGAATATCCCATGGACTGCCAAAAGAGCAGATATGTCCTGGAAAGGGTCAGCTGGAGTGTTCTTGAGACAAGGATAACAAGGCTTCATCTTTCATACTTTATACATGTGCCTAGGTGAGGCTGTACATTCTCAAAGGAGAATTGATGCATTTGAGCTGTGGTGCTGGAGAAGAGTATTGAGAATACCATGGACTGCTAGGAAAGCTAACAGATTTGTCCTGGAAAGGGTTAAACCGGGTGGCTTCTTGGAGGCAAGGATTCTGAAGCTCCGTCTAACATACTTTGGACATGTTGTGAGGAGAGACCGGTCCTTAGAAAGGGACATCATGCTTGGGAGGGTGGAGGGACAGCGCAGGAGAGGAAGGCCCTCTATGAGGTGGATTGATTCAGTGACTGGGATAATTGGGGTGGGAGTGTCAGAGACAGTGCGATTGGCACAGGACAGAGCGGAGTTTAGGGCTGTTGTACATAGGGTCACTATGAGTTGCAAGCGACTCGACGGCACATAACAACAACAACAACAACAATAAGGTGAGGCTATTCCTTGGAAAGGGACATCATGCTTGAAAAGATGGAGGGTCAGTGAAGGAAAGGAAAGCTCCCAATGAGATGGATTGACATGATTACTTCAGCAATGGGCTCTAGTGTATCAGAGATGATAAGGATGGCTCAGGATAAGATAGGATTCAGGTTGGCTACTCATAGGGTAGTTATAACTCATGCTTGACTTGATGACACATAATGTCAACATTGCTATTGAGTTGGAACCAATTCAGAGTTGATCCTCCAGTGGTTTTTTGGACACTGCCCCTCTTGAGTTAGCAGAGCAACTCCCTATGGACTACACTATGCATATATATGATGTATGTCAGATACTCAATACAGTAAGTGTACTTCTTGTATACAGTAAGTGCCTAATAAATGCTATATATTTGTTACTATTTTGTGTGTAATTCCTCTAAATTGTATGTTGTTGTTGTTGTTGTTTTGTGGGGTCTGGTCAGAAAAAACTCATCTTTGACCTTTCAGGAGATTTTCAGAGGCAGTGAATTTCATAGGAAGAGACATTTTGTTGTTGTTGTTGTTGTGTGTGTGTGTGTGTGTGTGTGTGTGTGTATGTGTGTGTGTTTTTTCTCCATCAGAGAAGCCTGTGAATTTGAATTGACCTTTGAGTGGGCAGTGCATTTCCTTACCACTAGGCCACCAGAGCTTCCCTTTCTGAATTGTATTGTTACTATTCTTGTTGTTATGTGCCCTCGAATAGACCATAACTTATGGCCACCCTACGCACAAAAGATCTGAACCCTGCCCTCTCCTGAGCCAATCTCGTTGTTGCTGACACACTATCTTCATTACCCCATTTGCTGTGTCAATCCATCTCATCAGAAGTCTTCCTCTCCTTTATTGTCCCTCTATCTTTCCAAGTAATGATATCTTTCTCCAAAAATTGGTCCTTCCTGGCAACATGCCCAAAGTATGTGAGATGGAGCTTCAAAATCCTTGCCTCCAAGGAATTTGTCCTGTTCTTTAATACATAGCAAGTAATTGCAAAGACCATTGCTTGGATCAGGTGCACCTTAGTCTCTAGACTGAAATCATTGTTCTTCAGCACTTTCGAGAGGCTGCTGACAACAGATTTTCCTAATGCAATTATTCTTTTGATTTCTTGACTGCTGATGCTAAGAGTGTTGATTGTGGGACTGAGTAAACGGAAATTGTTAACAACTTCAATCAATTCTCTATCTATGCTGGCTCTGCCAATTGATTAACTGGTGAGAATCTTTGTTATCTTGTTGAACTTCATCCATATTTCAGACTACAGTCCTTGGTCTTCTGCAGCAAATGCTTCAGGCCCTCCTCTGCTTTAGCAAGCAAGGTTGAGCTATCTGCATAATACAGGTTCTTGATAAATCTTCCTCCAATCCTGATTTCACATTTCTACTCATAAAGTCCAGCTTTCCAAATTATCTATTCCGCATATAGGTTGAAACATTGTGGAGATAGGACACATCTTTGATGTACTACTTTCCTGATTTTAAACCATGTAGTGTTTCTTTGCTCTGTTCTGATAACTGCTTCCTGGTCCAAGTATATATAGGCTTTGCATGAGCACAATCTGGGATTCCCATTCTTCTCAAGGGTAGCCACTATTTGTTGTGATCCACACAATCAAATGTCTTTTCATAGTCAATGAAAGATAGACAGGCATTCCTCTAGTACTTTGCTTTCAGCCAAGAACCATCAGACTTGGGGATGATGTTTCTAGTTCCACAGTCTCAGATTTAAATTTATACACATTTAACTGTAATTTATTTACATTTATTGGCTATTAAGTGACAGTTTATACAGTGCGCTTATGTTTTGGTAAAGAAGGAAAGTTATAAAAAAATTCTCCAAACATGTAAACTGTGGAGATCACAGAAAATGTTTATGTTTTTATTTTGTGTATTTGTTACTTTTGTTTTTGATGGTGAACTGTATGGTATCCTGCCTGACACTAGAGGGTGCAGTAGGTCTCTGAAATTCTTGCAGAGCGCTCATGTAAGGAGGAGTGAGCTTTCTAAGGCGAGAGGAGACTAGAGCCTTAATCCTGAAAACAGAATGAGAATATTTGACTCAAAGCATCAAAAAGAATATTTGATCCAGAGGGACAAAAAGCAGCACAGTAGAGTCGCCCAGGGACACCTAAGTGCTACTGATTATAGATTATTTAAATCATGATGGGGATCCAGATATCAGCATTGAAATTGTTTTTCTAAACAATTCTACTGAGCTGGTGGAGTTGGGAATCCCTGATTCTTATGAAAACAGCCATCTAAGTAAAGTTGTCTAGAACAGAAACCCAGTGTCTGGTTTCCTCAAAGACAGTTACACATCTAATCTACAACTGATTTCAAGGTGGAAAGTCAGAGATCATTCCCCACAACAGGGAGGGCCCCTTTCTAAGTCACCTTCACCTCTCCATAGCCTTTATGAGGGGTAGGCTGTGGTCCTTCAGAGCAGAGCGCATATCTACTCCCCAAGGCCACCATCAATGATGGTTCATTAATATGTTTCAGAACTGGAATGTTCTCACCCCAGGCCCTTCATATAGGCAGCTATAGCCTAGCTCCAGGTTTGCAGAAGTCATAGTGGGGACTCTGAAGTCTATGTTTTCGACCTTTGCAATTGTTCAGCAAGACTACATGTGAAGGAACCCTCTCAATTGGAAAGAGAGTGGGAGAATTGGAGAGAAATTATTGATAGAGGGCGAAGTTGGTTAGCTAGGTAGGCTGTGAGCCTCTGCTGGAAGACAGGGCAGCACCCTTCCTCATCTCCAGCCTCTGAGCCCCTTGGCCTGGGCGGCTCTTGTCTTCATGAGGAAAACAGTCTCCTAAACGAATCCAACCTTCACCTCTCCTAGAGCTTCTGAGAAGGGTCAGACCTTGACTAGAGTTTCTGAGAACCACAAGTGGGGGAGAACGCAAGCAGAAGAAAGCTCAGAGTCGCTTATTGGCACTGTCAATCCTGCACTGGTGGATTTTTCTGCCTTTTTCTCATCTCCTCAACAAGCTCACATATTGATTCAATATTAAGAGGAAGAGGGGGAAAGCAGGCCCAGAGCTGATGAGAATGTTTTCACCAGTGAGGAGTGAGATTCCTGACAGAACTGGGTTGGCTTGGTTGGTGGGTGGCTTCGGAGGCAGGGATAGAGGTGTATACTACAGTTCCTAGTTCTGGGGCTTTGCCTGTTGGCCTCATTAACATCTATCTGCTGGACCATGAGTGGGAGAACACTGGGGACAATCAGCTCTAGAAAAACCTGTGTGCAAATGCACTGCCATCAAGGCCACAGAGGAACTCCCTCTGAGTGTTTCCTAGCTGTAAATCTTTACCAAAATTCAGCCTCATCTTCTTCAGTGTGGCTAGTGTGTTCAATCCCTCAGCCTTTCAGTTTGTACCCCAATGCTTAACCTAAAGCACCCTCAAAATTATCTCCTGTTACCGTGGTTTCAGGCATCCCTGGGGGACATAAATGATTAAACACTGAGCTACCAACTGAAAATGGAAAGATGGCAGTTCAAACCCACCCAAAGACCCCTTGTAAGTAAGACCTGACAATCTATTGCCAAATGTTCCCAGCCTGGACAAGCCCCTGGAACAGTTTATTAGTTTACACTCTGGGGACTTCATGAGTCAGAGTTCAGAAGTGATTAGAAATGAAAAGAGACAGTTTACAATTTGTTGGGGTTTAAATGTCTTCCTTTTTGTTCATAAACATAGAAGAAAATGCGAACACCTATAATTTTCCCAAGAAAAACAAGGTTTGGGGTGGCACTTGGAGAGTAGTACTGCATATGGGTGGAAGGGCGCTCGGCCAGCTTCATCCACAGCAAGTTAAGCTGCTGACTCAAAGGCAACTCCTCTCTGGATGTTTGAATCCACCAGAAACTAAGGGAGAAAGATGGGCAATCTCCTCCCATGTGATTTAAAGCCTCTGAGCATCCCCTGGAGGATCTGCTATGAGTCAGAACCCCCTCCACAATAATGAGATGAGAGATTCCATATGTTGTTGTTGTGTTCCATACAACTGGAACTGCAGCTGGTGCTCTCGAACCGTGTATATTCAGGATTGCAGTGCAGCTTCTTGCCACTAGGCCACCAGAGCTCCCAGCTTCCATATGGGAGCTCTTTATTATTTAAACAGTTGTCTTACCAATTGTTCATTTTCAGGTTTCCTTTTTTCAGGCTGGTACAAAACAACAATTTATTCTTAATCATTCCTTTCTTCACATATATGACATTATATTAAAGAATAGCTATATGAAATAATTTGGAAGCAGAAGTGGCATCTATTTCCTAAACAGCATGCCTCCGGAAACTCTATGAACTTAATGTCGATAGTTTTAGAAATGCTTTGTGTCTTTTGTTCATAGGGTCTCTATGATTGGTGTTTGACTCAAAGGCAATCAACAACAACATATAAAATATATAGACATATTACCATATACAAAGTTAACTTCTTGTTACATACCTTCATGTGAGAAGTGACTCTTAGCCGACCCTTCAGCAGGTATTCAGAGGCATTAAATTGTATGGGGAAAGATTGTCTATCATTCTCTTGTGGAGCAGCTGACAAATTCAAACTACTGGCCTTTGGGTTGGCAGCTCAGCTCCTTACCACTAGGCTAGTTGCTGCCAGGTCATCTTTGACTCGTGATGAACTAATGTGTATCAGAGTAAAATTCAGCTTGTAGGATTTTCAGAGGATGACTCTTCAAAAGCAAATTCACAGGCCTTTTGCCTGGGTGTCTCTGGACGGGCATAAACCTCTAAGAAACGTAGCCAAGCACACGAACTTTACCACCAAAAGGCTCCTACAAAGCAACAGCAGAGCATAATATTCCTAAATATTAAATATGTCTAGGGAGCTCTAGTGGCCTAGTAGCAAGAAACTGCTGCAATTCTGAGGGCATGAGGTTCAAGGCCACAAGCTGCTACATGAGAGAAAAATGGGCAATCTCCTCCTGTACAATTAACTGCCTCTGAAAACCCACTGGAGGGTCAGCTATGGGTTGGTTCTGACTCAAAGGTACACAAAAACATTAAATCTCTCTATTAGAAGGATCAGCTAAGGGTCAGTTCTGACTCTGTGGTACACAACAAGAACATCTCTATGCTTCTGTTTGAACACCAATTATGTGCTCATGTTATAACCACTCAGGTTTTCCTCCGGCTCATCAAGGCTGCTTGTGATGATAATCTCACCTGAGAGGTGTTGCTGACACCATTATTACTTGAAAGAGACTGGAGGGCCCAGCCTCGTTATGTTCAGAAAGCATCCCATTTTGTTGTCTCAACCCTTTGATGTTGCCAAAAATCACTGAACTGCAAAAAGCTGAGAGGAAACATTAATATTCCACAGGAAATATATATATATCCATAATGGAGAAGAGTAATATCTACGCAGAACTTTCCAGTGGTGAGGATGGAGACATGGAGAGGTCAGTGATGAAAACTGCCTGCAAGACTGCCAGGACATTGTGTCCCCTGGGCGAACCCTTGGCCTGCTTGCCTTATGAATAAAGAGCTCAGGTCTGTGTTCACTGAACGCAATCAGTTCAGGGAGTTGGAGCCAGGCTGCCCGAATTATCTGTGATGCTAATGTGCCTTCACAGGTCTGATGAATTGCTGGCAGATTTTAATTGGAGCCTCTACATGAAAAAAAAGAGACTCTTTTGACTGTCTATAAATACTCACAACACAGTGGAAATGTAGCAGCTATAGAAATAGTTATAGCAAATAAAAATTTCCTTTTGAAAGCTCTAAAAAGCCTTTTTTCTTTTCTTTCCCTTTTCTACTCATCCCCCATCAAGTCTTCCCTCTGTTTCATACCTTGGCTTCCTTTTACCAGCGATGTTTTCCTAATCTAGGTTTATGATTCTGCTCATGAGATAATTTGCTTACCACTGTTTTCCTTCAAAATCAGGGTAAAACTTGTCTGGATATGAAAGAGTGCTAGTGTGCACCATTTAGAGCTTTGTTTTCATTGATGGACTGAATTAAGGGTAGTTCTTTGGAGTTGGAGACATCTGGGCACTAAAATTGCAGCCGTGTGCTTTGCTTTCTAGGGGAGGCATGTAGTAGGCCCTCACATTATTCACCTCAGTTGTAAACCTTTGAATTCAGAGGCTGCATTAGATCTGTGATCTGTGCCTGTGTTGTTAAAAAGATCACAGTTAATTACTGGCTTCTCAAACCACATTCGTATGGTAATGCTTCCACAACCCAGAGACCTAGGAACAATGAAAGCATGTGGATTCAGTATCACTAACATTTAGAAATTTCCTGGCAGACAAGGGACTCTAATTTTTCATTTTGAATGCGGGCTTCAGTTCCAACTTCTTGCTTTTAAAAAGAAGAAAGGTTCTAGTCTTTGGCGTTTGAGGTCTTTACAGTAGAACCAGTTCATTGGGGTTTTTAGATGATGTGCCGTTTGATGCATTTGGCATCAAAAAGTGTTTTCAATTTCAAGTGATTCCTTAAGAAAATCTCACAAAGTAGGAGGCTTTAAAGAATAGAAATTGCCTCATGGTTCTAGAGTCAAAAGTTTGAATTCAGGGCACTGGTGGATCTTGGAGCAGAAGATCCTGTTTTATCTCTCCCAGATTCTGGTAGCCCAGGCATGTACCATTCCAGGGTTTCTGTGGGGGTGCATAAATATTTTTACAGTAGTTTATTTGCTCTTTCAACATTCTTAACAGTACAGCTCAGAGACTTTATGTTAATCATGTGACTTTTAGATGAGTGTTCACATGGCATATGAACAAGAGAGGAACATGGGTAGATATAGTATTAGAGGTATATCCCAGAGAGGAAAGTCACTCAAAATGAGGAGAAATAATTTCAGACATCCATTTAATAATCAGAATTCAGAATGTATGAAATATGTATGAATGTAGAAAAACTGGAAGTAGTAAGAAAGAAAATGAAACACATGAATATTAACATTCTAGGCATTGGTGAAATGAGATGGACTGGCATGAGCTACTTTGAATCAGATAATCATATGCTCTGCCATGCTGGGAGTGAAAAATGAAGAATGGTGCTGCATTCATAGTTAAAAAGGAAATTTCAAGATTGATCCTAACTTATGTTGTTGTGAATGATAGGATATATCCAGATACTTACAAAAAATACTTCTTAATATGACTATTATACAGATATATGCACCAACAACTAAAGCCAAAGAAGGGGAAACTGGGGATTTCAACCAATATTTGCAGTCTGAAATTTACCAAACATGCAATTAAGATGCACTGATATTTTTGGTGACTAAAAAGAAAAAAAATCAGTAACAATGAGGAAGGAATGGTCGTCAAAAGTATAGTCTTGTTGACAGAAATAAGGCTGAAAGTATAATGATAGATGTTTGCACATTTAATGATTTATTAATAGCAAACACTTTACTTAAAAAAAAAGGCAACTGTACATACGGACTTCACCAGATGGACTGCACGGGAATCAGATTGACGATATCTGGAAAGAATTGTAGGAGACGCTCAGCATCAGGATTCAAGACCAGTCTAGGTGTTGACTATGGAATAAAACATCAATGACTCACGTGCATATTCAAATAGAAAATGAAAACATGTCCAAAATAAACCTTTAGTCTATCTCAGCTGAATTTAAAAAGAATCTCAAAAACAGGTTTCGGTCACTAAACATAATGATCAGAGACTAGAGGAAGACATCAACTATTTTATCCATAAAAAGAACAGAAGGTCATTACAAAGAGAGAGGGGAAAGAAAACACCAAACCTGATGTTAGAAGAAACTAGAAAAATTGCTTTAGAGCTAAAACAAAGGGAAGAAATGCCAAAGTAGAAGAGTTGAACAGAAGATTTCAAAAGGCAGCTCAAGATGACAAAGCAAAATATTATAATAAATGTACAAAGAGCTGGAGTCAGAGAATATAAAGGGAAGAACTCGCTACCATTTCTCAATGTAAAATAACTGAAAACCAAATTCAAGCCTCAACTTGTAATACTGAGAAATGCTGTGGGCAAAGTCTTGAATGATCCAGAAAGCATCAAAACAAGATGGAGTGAATAAACAGAGTCACTGTACCAAAAAGAACTGGCCAGCACTGAAAAAAATCCAGAAAGTAGCATATGAACAAGAGCCAATGGTAATAAAGGAAGAAGCTCAAGCTGCATGGAAGACATTGGGGGTGGGGGGTGGAAATGTTCCAGGAATTAACTGGCTACCAACTGACATGTTTTAACTCACAAATACAACTCTAGATGAGCTCCAGTTTATGGCAGTAGATTCAGAGGGCATCTGCCTGGCTAACTGACTGGAAGCAATCCATATTCACGTGTATTTTCAAGAAAGGTGATCCAACAGAGTATGGAAATTATTGATCACTATCACTAATATATGCAAGCAAACTATTGCTGACGATCGTCCAAAACCTTCTAGTACAGTCCATTAGGAGGGAAATGCCTGAAGTTCAAGCAGGGTTTAGAAGAAACTGAAGCACCTGGGATATCACTGTTGATGTAAAGCTGGATCCTGGCTGAGAGTAGAGAATACCAGAAGAATGTTTCTTTGTGTTTTGTTGACTATGCAAAAAAAAAAAAATTGAATGTGTGGATCATAACAATCTATGACCAGCACTGAGAAGAATGAGAATCACAGGACGCTTAATTGTGCTTGTACAACATCTATACGTAGACCAAGAAGCTGTTGTAGGAATGGAGCAAGAGCACACTGTATGGTTTCAAGTAAGGAAGTGTGTGTGTCAGGGTGTATCCTCTCTCCATACCTATTCAATCTGTATGCTGAGAAAACAATTATTGAAGCTGGACTCTAGAAGAGGAATGTGGCATCAGTATGAAAGGAAGACTCATTAAAAGCCTAAATTTGCAGATGTCACAAACTTACTTGCTAAAAGTGAAGAGGGCTTGAAATACTTGCTGCATAAGATCAAGAACTACAGCTTTCAATATGCGTTACATCTCAACATCAAGAAAACACACAGTCTCACCATCGAGCCAGTAACAAACTTTATGATAAATGGAGAAATGACTGAAGTCTTCAATGATTTCATCTTTCTTGTATTTAAAAAAACCAATACTCTTAGTACCAGCAGTAAGGAAATATGAAGACCTATTGCATTGGGTGAGTATGCTGTCAGGGATTTCTTCAAGGTACTGAAGAGCAATGATATCATCGGAAGCCTAAGATGTGCATAATTCAGGCCATGGTCTTTGAATCACTTGATATGCATCTGAGAGTTGGACAATGAATAAGCATGACAAAGAATCAATACTTTGTGTTTTGGTGTTGGAGAAAAGTACTGAATATTACATAGACAGCCAAAATCACAGACAGATATGTCTTGGAGAAGGTGCAGCCAGAGTGCTCCTTGGAAGCAAAAATGGCAAAGCTTCATCTCTCATTCTTTGGGCATTTTGCTAGGAAAGACTATTTCTTGGAGGGGCACATCATGTGTGAAATGGTTGAGGGTTGGCATAAGAAAGGAAGTCCTTCAATGAGATGGATAGACACAGTGACTGCAACAATGAACTTGATCATGACAGAGGTGGTGAGGATGGTGCAGGATAAGGCAAGGTTCAGATCCATGGTTATAGGATAACTACAGCCTATGAGATACAGTTAACGTGACACACAAAACTGCAGTGATAACTGTGACTGTCCATGCCTGTCTTGCTCTTTTCTAAGAAAGCCTTGTTGAGATTAGACCTGCTCTAATCAGGTCTTCATTAACTTATACAGTTAAGAATGTTGTTCTTGTTATGTGCCGTCAAGTTGCTTGGAACTCATAGTGACCTTATGTACAAAAGCTTTAAACTCTGCTTTATCCTATAGCAACCTTATTGTCTCTGACACACCTACACCCATTACCCGAGTCACAGAATATTATTGAGAGTCTTCCTCTCTTGTGCTGTCCCTCCACCCTCCCAAGTGACGTCCCTCTCAAAGGACTGGTCCCTCCTTGCAACATTGTCTGAAGTATGTCAGACGAAGTTTCAGAATCCTTGCCTCCGAGGAGCAGCTTGGTTTCACCTTCTCCAGGCCGAACCTGTTTATTCTCTCAGCAGTCCATGGTATAGTCAACACTCTTCTCCACCACCACAGCTCAAAGACATAAATTCCCCTTCTATCATCCCTCGTCATTGTTCAGCTTTCAGATGCATAGCAAATAATTGCGAAGAGTGTTGCCTGGATCAGGGCACCTTAGTCTCCAGACCAACATGGTTTCCCTTCAGTACTCTGGAGAGGTCTCTGACAGCAGACTTTCATCTTTTGATTTCCTGGCTGCTGGTACCAATAGTGTTGATTGTGGAGCCAAGCAAAAATAAGTATATAACACATATATAAGACAAATAGCTTGTACTGTAACAAGCCCAGGAGAAAGTAGCATAGTTAATAAAAAAAAAAACAAAAACCAATAACCAAAAACTTGTAAAAATGCATTAACTGGTCTTATCTCCATACAAAGAACTTATTTCCAAATAAGGTCACATTCACAGTCATGAGGTAAGGAGGATGCAATTCAATCCACAACAAAAGGCAATGAGCACCTGCATTCAGATATTTCTCTCTTGCAGTGTTTTCAAGGAGCTACCAAGACTAATACAGTCATTCTTCAAACTGCCTTCTCAGCATACTGTGACTGTAGAAAGCAGAGTTGGACAATAATACAGGGATACAGTCTCAGACTGTGAACCTCTGACAGCGGGCAGTCTGCATTGTTGGCTGGAAGAAGTAAAACTCTTAAGCAGTGAGCTAATGCCGGAATGCTATTCACATTCTGTACTTAAAGGGAATTTCTCATGGAAACTCTATTGAAAGCAGGTCATTCCAAACCAGAATGGTACAGCAGTCACAGAGCTAATACTACATCTGAGTGAGGAGGAAAATAATTCCGAGAGGAATACATGTTTTTGGTTGGCATCTAGTCAGCTGTGCCTCACGGTGACTGCACGTGCACAGAGTAGGGCTGCTCTGCAGGGCTGTCAAACTCCGCTCTGCCAGCACTTCACCAGACCTTAGCAGGTGTTTGAGCTGCCAATCTCTCAGCTGGTAGTCAATAGCTTAATTGCCCCTCCGATGAACAATGAGTATGTTGTTACTCTGTCAAATATATTTACTTAGCCACAAATAAATCAAAGTTTCTTCTTCTTTTTTTTTAGGGTTTATTATTCTGAAGCCTTGCTGCCATAGCACTTTTACCTGTGTCTGTACAATTATACTTCGATAACAGTAAAGTCTATTCTATTCTCATGTTGTAACATGAGATGAGATATTTTCAGCCAATAGATCAGTTAGTGATGGACAAGAAACCAGCCCTGCTGTTTAGACCACAGTCCCTCTGTGGTTAAGGGTGCTTCTGCGGTAGAGGAGTTGTAAGGTAGGCAGTTATCACAAGTGGTGTTTATGGAACTCCAGTTCATTCCACTTCTTTTTTTTCAGATAAAGGAAATGAATTTGCTGAGAAGATTCAGAATGTAAACAACATAGTTTGGGAGAAGATAATACATCAGTTTTCAAAATCTGAAGAAAAAGAACTAAGAAAATTAAGGAAAGTAGCCTACATTTGGATAAGAGCACTTTAAGCAGTGTTGATAAAGGGAGGGTCTTGCATTTCTTTTGGGTTTTTTAATTCTTTGTTGGTTCTCCAAAATAATTTTTCGTAATGTTATTTTTTTCTTAAAATAAAATATTAAGTCTTATTGACAGGTTTACTTTTCTAAATACCTGATGACTCAATGTTCTATTTGTATCATTCTTAATGTTTAGGTACATGTACATAGGCATCATCTTATTTTTATTTTGTATCACTCACTGGCCTTATAAATTCTTTTCACTTCTTGAAACAGCCAAGATTACATCCAATCAATTCAAATCTGACATTGATGTTATCTCTTCTCTTAACATACTTTGCGAATTTACAACTTCTCCTTTCTTCTATGCAGTCATAACTCTTCATTCGTAATGTTCAAGTTGTTATAATAATGCATCTTCTTTAATTATATATTTTAAGGAGTTATAGACCTTCGCTTAATATATTTTTAAGTGTGCCATACTAATAATCTCTAGTCATGAAATCTATGGACAGATTTTCAAGGAAACGAGAAATATAAACTTTACTTTGCTACCAAGTTATACAGTTCTTGTTATGTGCCATGTCATCTGTGACTCATCGCAACCCCTATGCACAGAAGCTCTGAACACGGCCCTATTCTGAGCCAATCTCACTGTCTCTAACATACCTACCTCCATTACCTCAGTTACTGTGTCAATCCATCTTGTCTAGTGTCTCCTTTTCCCGTGCTGTCCCTTCACACTTCCAAGTATGATGTCCTTTTCCAAAGACTGGTCCCTCCTGGAAACATGCCAATAGTATGTCAAATAGAACTTCAAAATGCTTGTCTTCAGGGACAAACTCGGTTTCACTCTCTCTAAGACAGATCTGTTTGTTCTCTTGGCAGTCCATGGTATGTTCAAGACACTTCTCCATCACCACAACTTAAAGACATCAATTCTTCTTCTGTCACTCTCAGTCATTTGTCGAGTTTTCTGATGAATAGTAAGTAATTGCAGAGACTGTAGCCTGGATCAGGTTCACCTTAGTCTCCAGACTGTCATCATTGCTCTTTAGCAGTTTGGAGAGGTCCCTGACAACAGATTTTCCCTATACGATTTGTCTTTTGATTTCCTGACTGCGCCAAGAGTGTTGATGATGGACCTGAGCTAGCTGAAATTGCTACCAATCTCAAATTTTTTTACATCCATTGTGGTGCTGTTATTGGCCCAGTGGTGAAAATGTTGGTTTTCATGAAGTTGAGCTTCAATCCGTATTAAAAACTGCAGTCCTTGACCTTTTGCAGCTTCAGGTGCTCCTCAGTTTCTACAAGCAAGGTTGTGTCATATGCATATTGCAGGTTGTGATGAGTCTTCCTCCAAACCTAAAACCACATTCCTCTTTACAAAACACAGCCTCCTGAATGATCTGTTTCACATATAGATTGAAAAGGTACTCACTGCCTATTCTATCTGTTCTGACTGAATATTCTGCCTATTCACATTTCTGTATTTTTCAGCTGAAAAGAAAGGAAGCAGAGTTTTACTGTAATTGGACTTCCTTTGTATTGCTAAAATTATTGTTCAAAGGGAAACAGGATCACAAAAGATCAAGACATCTAGACACGACTTTGATAAAATAATTTATAATCTCTGAAACTATATCACATCTTTCTTTCTATACAATTCTTGCTTACTCAAATCTTCCTTACTTGCATGCTAACCAAAACCTTAACAAAAATTTAAAATAGAAGTTAAAAGGGATGTTCTTTTAAGGAAATGCTTTTAATTGTTCACCAAAAGTCTAGATGATTTTAAGAATCTTACTACACTCAGTATCTGGTAATAATAAAAACAGTAACAACAACAACTGACATTTATTGAGCACCTATTGTTGTTGTTGTTGTGTACCATTGAGTCAGAGCCAACCCATAGCTGACCATCCAGAGAGTTTTCAGAGGCAGCTAAAATAATCACATGGGAGGAGATTTCCCATCCTTCTCCCACGAAGCAGCTGGCAGATTTGAACTATGTGCATTTGAGATTGCAGTGCAGCTTCTTGCCACTAGGTCACCAAGGTTCCCTGATAGAACACCTGTTCTTGTTGTGATGTGCCGTTGAGTTGTCTGAGACTCATAGCAACCCTATGTACAACAGTCCTAACCCTGCTCTATCCTGTGTCAACCTCACTGTCTCTGCCACCTTAGCCCCATCACCCCAGTCATCGAATCAATTCATTTCATCGAGGGTCTTCCTCTCCTGTGCCATCCCTCCACTCTCCCAAACACGAAGTCCTCTAAGAACTGGTCCCTCCTTGCAACATGTCCAAAGTATGTCAGATAAAACTTCATAATCCTTGCCTCCAAGAAGCAGCCTGGCTTCACCCTTTCCAGGACAAACCTGTCCATTATCTTAGCAGTCCATGCTCCAGCACCACAGCTCAAAGGCATCAATTCTCCTTCTTTCATCCCTAGTCATTGTCCAGCTCTCTGATGCATAACAAGTATTTGCAAAGAACATGGAATATATTGGGCACACTTTAGTCTCCAGACTGACATCGTTGCTCTTCAGTACTTTAGAGAGGTCTCTAACCACAGACTTCCCCATCACAGTATGTCTTTTAATTTCCTGGCTGCTGGTGCCAAGAGTGTTGATTGTGGAACCAAGCAAACTAAAACCGAGAACAATCTCAATCTCTTCACCATTCATTATGATGTTGCAAATTGGCCCTGTGGTGAGAATCTTTGTTTTCTTGATATTGAGCCTCAAATCAGACTGAAGACTGCAGTCCCTGATCTTACACACCAGGTGCTCCAGGTCCTCCTCAGTTTTGGCAAACAGGGTTGTATCATCTGCATAAAGCAGATTGATGATTCTTCCTCTAATCCTGATTCCACATTTCTCCTCATCGACCCCAGCCTCCTGGATAATCTGTTCTGAATAAAGATTGAAAAGGTGTGGAGGTAGGATACATCCCTGGTGTACAACCTTCTCAATTTGAACCATGCAATGTTTCCTTGCTCTGTTCTGACGACTGCCTCCTGGTCCCAGCATAGTTTTACATTAGCATGATAAAGTGTTCTGGGATTCCCATTGTTATCAGAGTCAGCCACGGTTTATTGTGATCCACACAGTCAGACGCCTTTGCATAGTCAATGAAACACAGATACACATTCCTCTGGTACTCCCTGCTTTCAGCCAATATCCATCTAACATTAGCTACAGTATCCCTAGCACTACGACCCCGTCTAAACCCAGCCTGCACTTCTGGTAGTTTTCTGTTGATGTGCTTTTCCAATCATTTTTGGATAATCTTCAGCAAAATCTTGCTTGCATTTGATATCCATGATATTATTCCATAATTTTCACACTCTTTTGTGCCACCTTTCTTTGGAATGGGAACAAATAAAGATCTCTCCCTGTCAGTTGACCAAGTGGTTGTTCTCCAGATTTCTTGGCACAACTTGGTGAGCACATCTAGGGCAGCATCTGTTAGTTGAAATATGTTACTTAGTATACCATCAATTCCTGGGGCCTTATTTTTAGCCAATTATTTCAAAAGCAGTTTGTACTTCTTCCTTCATCAACATAGGCTCTTGCTCATATGTTGTTTCATGAGATTATTTTCTGTCTGCCAATTCCTTTTGGTATAATGACTCTGTATACTCTTTCCATCTTCTTTTAATACTTTCAGGATAATTTAATATTCTGCTCAAAGCTTTTTTTTTAAAAGCTTTTTTAAGTATTGCAACTCTAGGCTTGAATTTCTTCTTCAGTTCCTTGAGTTTAAGAAATGCTGAGTGAGATCAGTCCCTTTGATTTTCTGACTCCTGCTCTTTGTACATTTAATTAAAATCATTTACTTGGTCTTGCCACACTGCATTTTGAAATCTTCTGTTCAGCTCCTTAATGTCTTGATTTCTTCCTTCTGCTTTGGCTTCTCGGTGCTCTAGTGTAATATTCAGGGTCTCTTCAGGCAACCATTTTGGTCTTTTCTTCCTCCTCTGTCTTTACAACGGCCTTGTGTACTCTTCCTGTATGATATTCTTGATATCTTCCCATAACTGATCTGGTCTTCACTTATTAGTGTTCAAGGCCTCAAACCTGTTCCTGAGATGAATCTGAAATTCAGGTGGGAGAGACTCAAGGTCATAATTTGGTTCCTGTGGACTTGATTTCACTTTCCTTAATTTCAGCTTGAACTTGCATATGAGTAGTTGGTGGTCTGTTCCACAATCAGGACCTGGCCTAGTTTTCACAGCTGATATTGAGCTTCTCCTGTGGTTCTTCTCACAGAAGCAGTCTGATTCCTATGCATACCATCAGGTGAAATCCATGTGGATAACCTGTGTTTATGTTTCTTATAAAATGTATTTATAATGAATAAAATGTTTATTGTGGAAAATTCTATCATCCTATCTCCAGCTTCATTTCTGTTGCCAAGTCCATGCTTTCCAGCTACTGATTTCTTCTTCTCTGTTCTCAACTTTTTCATTCCAGTCACCCATTATTATTAATGCATCTTGATTGCATGTTTGATCAATCTCTTGACTGCAAAAGTTGGTAGAAATCTTCTATTTCCTCTTCTTTGGCTCTGGTTGTTGGTGCATATATTTGAATGATAGTGGTCTTCATTGGACTTCCTTATATGCATGTGGATATTATCCTGTCACTCACAAGATTATATTTTAAGATGCATCTAGAAATGACTTTTTTAGTAATGAAAGCAACCCCATTTTTCCTCACCTTTTCATCTCCGGCATAGTAGATCGTATGACCATCTGATTAAAAATGTCCATGCCAGTCCATCTCATCTCGCCAGTACCTAGTATGTCAATATTTATGCATTTCATTTCTTCCTTAACAATATGTAATTTTCCTACATCCATAGTTCTCACATTCCATGTTCCAACCACTAATGTCTGTGTACAACTGTTCCTCTTCCTTAGTATTTCCATACTTGAAAGCTCCACCTCTGTTGCCCTATCTGAGAGTCTAAGTGTGTTCTGTTGTACATAGGGTTTTCAAAGGCCTGCTGTTTCCAAAGTGGATGGCCAATTCTTCTTCCTAGTCAGTCTTAATCTGAATGCTCAGATTTAGAAAAGTATCTGACAGACAAGCATTGCACAGAAAAATGCAGATGAAAAGATATTTCCCAGTTGTGGAAATAACCACTAGTTTCTGTGTTGTCCCTGCCCTTGACACGAATTTCTTGACCCACTTATTTCCCTGCTCCACCAGCATTCCCTTCTACTCCCACCTACTCCTTTCAACACCTATCTCCCACTATCCATCCTTTGATCTGATAGCTTATATGGCAAGCTTTATGGGGTTCTGTGATTCCAAATGCTTCAAGCTGCTGCCGATTTCTTATGCTGTGATCAGTGTCCCTTGAGTTTAGGGGTCCTTAAGTCCAAATACAAAGTTCTAATGTTAGGGAAGCCTTCTTATTCAGAGTGCCTACGATATGCAAAATGCATAGGCGTAGCCACTATGTATCATTTGTTGTTGTTGTGTACCATTGAGTCAGAACAGACTCGTAGCTGACCCTCCAGTGGGTTTTCAGAGGCAGTTAATTGCACGGGAGGAGGTTGCCCATCCTTCTGTGGAGCAGCAGGTGAATTTGAACTGCTTGCTTTTGGGATTGTAGTACAGCTTCTTACCACTAGAGCACCAGAGTTCCCTATATAATTTATTCCTAAAGAAAACAGAAATAGATCAATTATCAGACTTTTTGCAAATGAGAAATGTTAAAGCTATCTCACACCTATATAAAGCATATTCTTAATGACTACAGAATATATATCAAATACCTTTCCATTTGTGACACAGTGAAATGATTTGTTTATGTATTGGTGTCCTCCACCAAACTACAGAACTGCAAAGAGAAGAATAACATCCTTTCAATCTGTCTTCATTTTAAAGCTAAAGGTCTGAAAAGTGAGCATATAGTACATGCTTGTCTAGTAAAATGAATGAAGAGAAGGAACAGGGGTGGGAAGTGTAACTAATCTTGTTGTTGTTATGGGCCATTGAGTCACTTGTGACTTACAGTGGCCCTATGTACAACATCTCTGAATCCTGTTCTATGCTGAGCCAACTTTAATGTCTCTGGTACACCTACCCCATTACCCTAGTCACTGAGTCAATCCAGCTCATCATGGGTCTTCCTCTTTTGTGCTGTTCCTCCACCCTCCCAAGCATGATGTCTTTCTCCAAGAATTGATCTCTCCTTGCAACATGTCCTAAATATGTCAGACGGAGCTTCAGAATCCTTGCCTCCAAGGACCAGCTGGTTTTACCTTCTCCAGGACCAACCTGTTTGTTCTCCTAGCAGTCCATGGTATAGTCAATACTATTATCCAGCACCACAGCTCAAAGGCATCAATTCCCCTTCTATCATCCCTGGTCATTGTCCAGCTTTCAGATGCATAGCAAATAATTGCGAAGAGTGTGGCCTGGATCAGGGGCCCCTTAATCTCCAGACTGACATGGTTGCTCTTCAGTACTCTGGAGAGATCCCTGGCAACAGACTTTCCCAATGCAATTCGTCTTTTGATTTCCTGGCTGCTGGTACCAACAGTGTTGATTATGGAGTCAAGCAAACCAAAGCTGTTAGCAATCTCAATCTCTTCACTATCATGATGCTGCCTGCCAATTGGCCCGGTGGTGAGAATCTTTGTTTTCATAATGTTGAACTTCAGTCCATATTGAAGGCTGCAGTCCTTGACTCTCTGCACTTCAAGTCCTTCTTAGCTTCAGCAAGCAAGATTATGTCATCTGCATAACATAGGTTGTTGATTAGTCTTCCTCTAATCCTGATACCACATTCCTCCTCATAGAGCCCAGCCTCACGGATAATTTGTCCTGCATATAAATTGAAAAGATATGGAGATAAGACACATCCCTGGCATATACTCTTCCTGATTTTGAACCATGCAGTATTTCTTTGCTCTGTTCTGACAGCTGCCTCCTGGTGCAAGTATAGGTTTTGTATGAGCACCATCAAATGTTCTAGGATTCCCATTCTTCTCAAAGTTAGCCACGATTTGTTGTGATCCACACAATCAAATGCCTTTGCATAGTCAGTGAAACACAGATAGACATTCCTTTGGTATCCTCTGCTTTCAACCAAGACCTAACTAATATAGTTTCCCTAGTACCATGGCCTTTTCTAAACCCAGCCTGCACAACTGACATTTCTCTGTTGATGTGCTGTTTCAGTCATTTTTGGATGATTTTTCAGTAGCATCTTGCTTGCATGTCATATTCATTCTAATATTAGATAATTTCTGCACTCTGTTGGGTCACCTTTGTTTGGAATGGGAACGAATATTATCACTACCTATTATTCTGAGCACTGGTGACCTAGTAGAAAGAAGCTGTGCTGCAATCTGGAAGAAATGAGCTTCCAGGTCACAAGCTTCTTCAGGTCACCAACTGCTTCAAGGGAGGATGGACAATTTCCTCCCGTGCTATTAACTGCTTCTGAAAACCTGCTGTAGGGTCACCTATGGGTTGGTTCTGATTCAATGGTATACAGCAACAACAACCTATTATTCTGGTCAAGAAAAATTGACAGCCAGCCTCATAATGAGCATTTGTTCACTGCCTGGATGCATGTTTACTCAAATGAGAAAGATAATTCAAGAAGAATGCTGAGAATGACGAGGAAAATACCTGTAAGAAGAAATGTTAATTCTCTAAATCCCTGCATTTTGGCAGAAGGGAGAGAAGAGCATTCATTTTCTAGAAAAAGCTTAAATTATGCTGAAGCACAATATTTTTACTTTAAGAAGCATATACATCTACAAAGCAGCAGGGGGAGCAAGATGCAGGGAAATCTAAAATTTCAGAACAAGAACTACGTACAGCAAAGATCTCTGAGTCATTTAGGGATAAAGGCGTTAGAACAAGTTTTTACAGAGAATCTGAAAATAGGTGTTGATATATTTTAAATACTGACTCTTCAATTTGGAAAGATTGTGAAATTTCTCTGGAGAGATCTAGTTTCTAGCACTTAGGGAAGGGAAGACAAAAACATAGTTGCTCATCAGAATGGAATAGGATGTATTCCTTTCAACTAAATGAACTGATTTGTCTTTTCACAGTAATACAATTTCCATCACATTAAACCCAGCCTTGATTCCTTTATTGTGGTCCAAGAAAAAAATCAAACTTGAAGTAAGAAGTAAAAATACTGGTTAAATCAATTTTCCTATGCATAATTGAGTATTATGACAAAAGGGACATTGTTACTGATGCCAAATAGATCTTGGCTGATAGTAGAGAATACAAAAAAGATGAATACTTGTGTTTTATTAACTATGTGAAAACATTTGACTGTATGGATAACCCTGAGAAAAATGAAAATCCCAGGCCATGTAATTGTGCTCATGTAAAATGTAAACATAGACCAAGAAGCAATTGTCTAAATAGAACAATGGAACACAGAATGATTTAAAATTAGGAAAGTCATGTGTCAAGGTTGTATTGTTTCTTCACATCTATTCAATCTGTGCGTTGAGCAAATAGAGAAGCTGGAGTTCATGAAGAAGAATGTGACACCAGATTTAGAAAAAGACTCATTAACAACCTCCATCCTACAGATGACACAAGGTTGTCTGCACAAAATGATGAAGCATTTCATGCCAAAGATCAACAACTGTCCATATGGATTACACCTAAATATCAAGAAAACATAAGTCTCACCCTGGACCAACAGGCAACATCATGAGAGATGAAGAAAAGATTGAAGTCAATAATTTCATTTAGCGTGGATCCACAATTAACACCCATTACAGCAGCAGTCAATAAATTCTGCTATTGAGGACTTCTTGTATGTGCTAAAAACCAATACAATCTGTTTAAGGACTTGATTGAAGCCCTGGTATTTTCGGTTATTTCTTATTCATCTGAAAGTTGGATAATGAGTAAAGAAGACAGGAGAAGGATTGATGCCTTTCAGTTGTGGTGTTTGGAAAAAGAATATTGCATATCCCATGGACTATCAAAAGAACAAACAAATCTATCTTGGAAGCTGTGTGACGAGAGTGCTGCTTAGAGGCAAGTATGCTGAAATTTCATCTCACTTTCTCAAGAGGGAACAGTCTTCTGAAAAATACATCATCCCAGGAAAGGTAGAGAATCAGAGAAAAAGAAGAAGATCTTTAACAAGACGGATTGACACAGTGACTGTAAAATAAAAAATGGGCTCACATATATCGATCAGTTTGTAAGAATGACTCAGGATAGGGAAAGTTTCTAATCTATTGTTCGTAACATCTCTGAGTCATCAAGTGAACTTGATGGCATCAAACAACGATTGCTATGTTTTGAGAACAAGGATTATATTTTACTTTACAATTCAAGAAGTGAAATATTACAATAGATATTGGAGAAAAGAGATACCATTAAATGCATAGACCTATACTGTTATTGGCGTAATTAATCCTAAAGTTTACAGATGGAACCAGATAGAGTGTGAGATGGGCCTTGATAAGAGACCTCCAGGAGCTCATCAATTTCACCATTAGGTCATCAGCTCAACTGCAAGACGAGAGCTTGAAGCAAATTCCCCAAATTCCCTTCTAAATATGAGCATGGCTAAATAATTATACATCTCAACCATTGTGTAAACTGGTTTAATTAACGTTGTTAGGCATGTCACATTTATACATTAAATAAATAACTTTAAAAATTACATTGCAGTAGAAATTGCCACATGTCAACTTGGATTATTTTTACTCACCAGCCCTAGCCATGCCTGAAATGTTGAGAGTTTGAATTTAATTTTCTCATATCATTTTTTTCTTTTTATTTCTTCCCATAATTTTGGTACATCCATTGAAGATGATTCATACTTACAAGCTAGCCAGATGCTTTGTTCAATTTATTTTAAATGTTATGTTTAATTGCCATTGACTTAATCAAAGCTGACATTTTTTTCCCAGGCAGTTAGAACATTAATTGAATCTTCTCTTCATTCAAGCTATAATAAAAGAAATCTTGGAAAGCATTCACTCCCATATCACTGAGTTAGTCAAAATAGACTGTAAATAAAAGAAAATTTCTACTGTCCAACTGCATTTGGGGGTTGAGGAGTGAGGAAGCTGCTGCAAACATGCACTTTTAATTGTGTTTCAAATTTCAGAAGCACATGGTTCAAAAGGTATAATTCAATTCATTCTTTATTTAAGATGATTTTATTTCAGATGATTTATCTAAGTTGGAGAGCAAACAATTACTGTATTATTAATGAAGTGCTCAAATTATTTTTAATCTCCTCTAAGCCTATTATTATTGATATCATCACCATCATTATTAGAAATGCATTAATATTTTTCCTAATGTAGTAATTCTGCACAAGACTAGTAAATCAGGAAATGTTCTCAGGCATGGAGCTCTGATGATACTAGGAATACAAGTGGAGGAGATTGTACAGCTAAATGTGCAAGCACTGAAGTCATCTACACTGCTCCAAAGACACTGAGATAAGCATAAGCATCAGTATTTAGGTCATCAAATTAGTCTTTTGAATTTTCTTGTTCTTTTCCAAGAATTCTATTTGATTCCTAACACCATTTACTATGTCATATTAACCAGAGAACTTAACTATCAGTCATTTTCAATTTTAAAGTTTTTATCAATAAATATTTTTATAAAAGATTTAATGACTCATAATAAAACTAATGATAATATCTTTTATCTTTAGATACTGTCACTGAACTTTATCTGGAATAGAAAAAAACTTTTGCAAAATTCTTACCTTAGTAGAGAGAGAGAAAGAGACAGAATAACCTCATTTTTTCTTTTTACTTTGGCTGTGTTTAAACAACTAAAAGATTTTGAATGATCCAAGAATTATGTGGGGAGTTCGAGCAAACATGAATAGAATATTTGAATTAAAGTGGATTTTTATTTTCTTTTGTGCGTATATATTTAATTTGCAGCTTTGTGTATGAATACAGCACTAGGCTGTCTTTTTTGGAGGGCAAACCCATTATGACTGACTGTTTTAAGGTACTATCATACAATGTACTGGCTGTTTAGAAATCCAAAGGCATAGTCTTTTGATGCCAAGTCATAAAGAATACTTCTGCACATTTACAACAGAATGTCTGGGCTTTAAATAATCTTTCCTTTTGCTATTGTTTGGGAATGAATTGTGTCCTCCAAAAATATATGCTGTAAATCCTAACTTCCATGTCCATATGTATAAATGCATTTGGGAATAGGCTGTCTTTGTTATGTTAATGGAACAGGATTAGTGTAGGCTGGATCTTAGTGTAGTCAGTCTTTTTTGAGCTACAAGGGAAATTAAAACAATGGAACAGATGGGGTAAGGAAGTTGACCACACATGGGGAGATGTCTAAGAATCAAGACACAGAAACTGAAGAAACAAGAACTTTTTTTTGGAGAGTGAATTAAAGAATTTTTCTAGAGCCAGCCCAGGCTTGACTTCCAGCCTCCTAAACTTTAAGAAGATTAATTTCCATTTATTAAGCTGCCAATTTGTGTCATTTCTATCACAGCAATACTAGATTACTAAAACAGCTTTGAACATAAAATCTAGGAATAGATGCTTGATAACAAAAAAGGAATTATTTTTGTTTTTATGCAAATGATATTGCAACTCAATGCACAGTTCTGTAGATATGCATTCAGTTATGTCTATCTAAAGTCTATACATAAGCCCTGTGGTCTAACAGAGTCTACGATGATATAGTCCCCACTCTTCTCAGTGGACAGAACAAGGTATTATCCATCCATTATACAGGGGATGTTATAAATAGCTCTACCCGGACTTTTCTCATATCGTTATCCTTCTATACATACATGTAGACAATATTTGAATTTAAATTATTATCTTAAAATATAAACATTTTAAAGGAACTTACAATTCAGAAAACATTATTATTGCTTACAAAGGTAGTTTAGTTTCAGTAAGAATAGTTTACTTGTTCCATGTATTACTGATTCTTCTCATATAAGTTCCACTGGCACAGAGCTGTTATATTTATGTGAAACTTGTACATAAAACCAAAATGTACTCATTTGAACTGATAACAAAATGGGAAGATAATGCAAGCTTTAAAATCAGGAATGGTATGTTCTATCCTTTCATGATATTTACTCAGTATGAATGGCAAGTAAATAATCTGATGTGTTGCACTATTTGAAAAAGGACATGCACCAGGACTGAAGGAAGATACATTAACAACCTGCAAAACACTGCTAACACAACTTGTTTGCTGAAGCTCTTACTGGTGAAGCTCAAAGAATATATCCTTCAAAGGCTATACCTTCACATAAAAATATAAAACTTCTCATACCTCAAAGATTACCAATTAAGATTATCAATGAATTAATTTTACTTGAATGTATAATCGACAGCCTTGGAAGCATCAGTCAAGAAATCACACTATGTATTGCATTAAGCAATTTGCTGGAACAGACCTCTTTGAAGTGCTGAGGACGTAGGTACACCTGACCCAAACCATGACATTTTCAATTGTCTTATATGTATGTCAAAGTTTGACATTAAGAAAGACTGAAGAAGAACTGATGCCTGCAAATTGTGATGTTGGCAAAGAATATTGACTTTCCCCTGCACTGCCAAAAGAACAAACAGATATGTCTTAGAATAAGTGAAGCCAGAAGGCTCCTTTGAAATAAGGATGGCAAGAGTTCTTCTCACAGCCTTCAAGCATATTATTAGGAGTAATCAGCACCTGAAATATGACATCATGCTTACTGAATAGTTGTTTTGGTGTTGTTTACCTGAGAGTGGGAACCAACCCATAACTGAACCTCTGGTGGATTTTCAGAGGCAGTTAATCAATCACACAGGAGGAAATTTTCCATCTTTCTCCAGTGGAGCAGCTCGTGAATTTAAATGTGTGCCTTCAGGATTTCAGCACAGCTTCTTACCACTAGGCCAGCAGAGCTCCCTAATGAAGTGAAAGGCCAACTAAAAGATGAAGCCCCTCAGTGAGATGAGTTGACATTCAGCTACAATAATGGGCCCAAGCACAACAGTGACTGTGATATGGTGTAACGCCCGGCAGTGCTTCATCCTGCTGTACGTGTAGTTGTTAGGTGCCATCAAGTACAACTCAGAATGACCCTATGAACAACAGACCTGAACCCTGTCCCATCCTGTGCCATCCTCACAATCTCCGACATACTCAAGACCATTGCAGCAGTCACTGTGTCAATCCATCTAGTTGAGGGTCTTCTCTTTCTCTGACCACCCACATTTCCAAGCATGATGTCCCTCTCCAAGGAATAATGCTTCCTGACAACACACCCAAAGTATGCGAGGCAAAGCTTTGTCATCTTTGTCTCAAGGAGCACTCTGGCTGCACTCACTCCAAGACACAACTATTTTTATAGTTGATAGGATTTTCAGCCCTCTTCTCCAATACCACAACTGACAAGTGACAATTCATTTCTGTCATCTTTATTCATTGTCCAGCTCTCAAATGCATAGGAAGATCATGACCTGATTCATAGTCTGCCATACATAGGGTTGCTATTGGTTGGCACAGACTAGATGGCACCTAAAAGAGCACAATGAATCTTATAGTGATGGTCCACAACGTTTCTGAGGCTGTAAATATTAGTGAGACAGGACTGCCCATCTTTTTTTCTTCAGAGTGGATGGTGGGTTCAAACTACCGACCTTTCAGTTAGGAGTATATAAATATAGTTGTTGTGTGCCCTCACATTAGAACTGACCCCTAACCGACCCTCCAGTGAGTTTTCAGGGGCAACTAATAGCACAATAAGAGATTGCCCATCCTTCTCCAGCGGAGCTGTTGGTAGATTCAAACTGTTTCTTCGGGATTACAGCATGTGTGTGTGTGTGTGTGTGTGTGTGTGTTTTCATCAGAATAAACATCTTACCTTTATTAACTCTTATGGGAACCTTTGGGGAACCTTCGGGGAAAGTTGCCTTTTCCATCTTTTGGCACCTGGTTAACATTTTCTTCATTTCTCAAGACTCAGTCTTCAGGCCATTTCAGAGCTCCCTATGGCATTTTTCTTGCACTTTAACATTATTGCTTAAGTATCTGTCTCAAGGCAATCCTACTGAGATATTTTGTGGTTTGAATTGTGTTTAATTCATTTTTAATCTCTTTCACCTAGCACAGTGCCTACTTGTCATGATAGACAGTTTTTTAAAAAAAATCTTGACCTAAAAAATAAGTACATATTTTACCAAAGAGACAACAGCTTGAGTCACAGGCATTTATTCCTATAGGTGAAGTTCTTTTCTTTAGATTATGTCTCTGGCACTGAGCAATAGCAATATACAAACTGTCATAATAAGCCTATTATGCACACAAAACACATCAAACAAAAAGTCAAAGAAAAAGTCTTTTATTTTGGTTCCATTGAAGCACAACGGACCAAATATTCAAGTAACTAGCAACTTCCCGATTTTCTTAATTTAGAAATATTGTTATTGTTGTGTACTATAAACTGGATTTCAACTCACACCCATAAACCAAATCCTTTGCCATAGAGCTGGTCTTGACTGGTGGTTTTTAATAGCTATAGCTTCTTAGAAGCAAGTCATTGTAAATTTTCCTTTCTATCATAGAATAGTTATTTGGCATTTAGAAATTATTACTGTCTAGTGGAGTGTGTCAATAACAATGTTATGTTGACTTCCTTAGATATTGCAAATAATACAAACTAGTGTCATTCTGAAAGAGTATTTTCTAAGGAATAAAGTTACAGTGATTTTTCATATTGAAACAATCGTCTATATAGGTAATGATTAGCTAACACAGCCAAATGCCTATTTGTGAAATGAGTTGTATCCCTAGAGACTCTAGTTCAACTTTGTCTTTTTTCTCCAAGAGGTTTTTTTTTCTTCCCCCTACACCTGCCCCCTTTTTTTCTCCTTTGAGGATGTTCATCTTTCTATCTCCTTTGGTGAGATTTTGTTACAGTGTGAGGTCAAAAACAAAGGTCAAGAACATGGCTTACACATGCTTTATGACACTCTGCTGAGTCTGCATGAACTTTTTTTCTGTAGTCTTTGACCTGTAACATCATGAGAAAATAAATTATTTCATTTTAGTAATGAATTGTTTGTCATTTAAGACCATGTTATAGAAAGGAATTACTGGGAAGCAAGAGTTAAGGTCCAGTTTAAAGCTGAATAACTAGTTGTTTTCAACTAGTCAGTGGCCTGAGACAGATTCCAAAGTCTCTCTGGCTATAGAGCAGGTATTGGTCATCGATCATTCTAAGACCCCAGGAAGGTCAAGCCCATGTAGACCCAATATCACGTCTCCCACTTCTGCTTTCCTGTCACCATAAATAAAAAGACAGCGTGCCCACCTTAGTTAGCTCATTAGTTTTTTGAAAAGCAGCAGACAGCTGACTGATAAAAAGCTACAAGTGTAAACACTTCAACTAGTGATAATGTATTAGAAAACATGTTTCCATATAGTTTTTTAAAACACACTCATTTGGAAGAAGGAGGGACTCCCCAAAGATTATTTCCCTAGAAAGAAGAAAAATATAATCATCTTAGAAAGCTTTACATAATTCATAATCCAAAAACTTATGCTAAATTTTAAAATAATAAAAAATAGCCTCAATTTAGAAAAATAAACTTTGCAAATAGTAATGCTATTCTCCATCTGTTATTAATAAGTAAAATAGCAACCCCTAAATGTCAATCTTAAAACAAGAATATCTTCCTTATGAAATGTTTTACTATAAAAACTATTTTTATATCCTGACAAAAATACTATTTTAATCAAAATATAAATGAAAATACCTGGCTGGTACTTACCTTATGTTGTTGAAGATATTTTTTACTGTTCTTTCATTCAGAAAATAAACCAAATCCTCAAACCTTCATTTTAAAGTGGAAAAACCCTGAAATGACTCAAGAGGAAACTAGTGCAGGCAGAACTTTTGTTTAGACAACTTAGATAAATCTAATCTTCACTTTGGATCTTTACCAAGTCTTTCTCTGGCCCCTTCCTTTGGCAGAGACAGACCATCTGAAGCAATAGATGGATACAGAAGAATGGTGGCTACGGACAGCCAAGTGAGCCAGTGCGAGCATTCGTTTATTGTGCTCTAATATTTTAACAGGATTGCAGTGTGTCTATCTATCTGCTCTTACTAGTATATTTTCTATCATAGAGCATTATAGCAATCAAAGTTGTACTTTTTAAAGGCCACTTTTCCCCCCTTTCTAATTTACTTAAATTTTAATGATGTTTTAGTGCAGTTATCCCTAAAAACTGAATAGTAAATGTAGCCTAAATGTATTTTGTCTTAATAATTGTAGATGATATTTTCATGCCAAAATTTACTCTGAGTTCTTATTGTCTTCATTCAAGTGATTAATTTTCAGAATCAGATACTATTCACTATTTCCAGGGACAGTGTTAATAACTGCTTCAAGTCATATTGTAATAAGCTAGGACTTCACACTTTGCATCAATATGCTTACACTTTATTTTATAATTTTGTGTGTGTGTGTGTGTGTGTGTGTGTGTACCATCAAATCAGATCTGACTGGTACAGGAGGAGATTGTTCCTCCTTCTCCAGCAGAGCATCTGGTGGATTTGAACCATGTACCTCTGGGATTGCAGTACACCTTCTTGACACTAGGCCACCAGAGCTCGCCTACTTTATGTTTTTTTAAAAGTAAAACATTCTGTTAAGAAGAAGAAAAGTGATATGAATTTATAGTGTTTAGTGCTTAACTCTATTTTAAATAAAATTAATACTAATAAACTTTTTGTAGCACTCTTTTTGTGCCAAGCTTAGTTTAAGCTTTACACGTACATAAAATTCATTTAATATTCACTCCAGTCATGAGGTAGGTTCCATTACTACTATTGTCAAGAAAATGAACTTGAGATAGAGGCTCATGGTCACCCAGCTAGCACACGATAGAAATTCAGGGTGAATTAAAAAACAAACTATTTAAGGCAATTGTTAAAATTACTTTAAAATCCTAGTCCTCCTACCACTGTGTGCCTTTGAACAAATGATTCCATTTATCTGCCTTGTAGAAATCTCATCTACAAATAAAGGAAATTAATAAAAGGAGAGGGAATTTCATGACCTCTAAGATCAAACAGTCCTAATGATGGCTGAAACAAGCCCTTTAAAGTCATATGGGAAACAAAACAAAATAAAACAGTCAAAGTTAGGCTCTCAGTATTTTTTTTCTAATGCATCCTAGCTCTGATGGTTTAGGCTTAAGGAGTTATCCTGCCAACCCAAAGGCATGGAGTTTGAATGCACCAGCTTCTCTGAGAGTTATTTACTCTGCAAATCTGCTGGAGGGTCAGCTGTAAATTGGTTCTAATTTGAAAATATATAACAACAAACAACAATTCGTTCTAACACTTCTCTACATCTCTCCAAGAACTGTTTCTGGGAAGGGACTTTCCAAGATGCTAAGAAGACAGAAGACGCTATAATAGTCTCCAGAAATGCCAGTTTCGGCTCAGCATCTGCCAACAGGTCCAGACAATCTGCCAAACTCTTTATAAATCTCAGCTTCACCATCTACCAACTGTGTAACCCTGGGTAAGTACTCTGTTATTCTTACCTCATTGTCATGTAAGCAGAGAGTACACCTTACATGAATGGAGCTGTGTAGGATTCACTGAGATAACACACACAAAACACACACACTGTTCTTCTCCACAAAACACTGCAGAACAGTGCAAAGCCCACAGAGAGGACTGAGTACCAGATCCCACAGTTGCTGTTGTTGTTGATTGCCATCAAGTCGACCACAACTCATAGTGACCCTATGAACAAAAGACCTGAAGCCTTTCAATAACTATTGTTTCTCAAAATTCATAGAGTTTCCAGAGGCATGTTGCTTAGGAAGTGGAAGCCACTCCTGCTTTTAAACCTGTCTTAAACTGGGAGCTCCACCAAACACTCACAGCAAAATAGTTCTGGCCTGTGAGAGCGGAAATAGTGAATATAGTATGGCTACAACCACTGATTCTTCAGGCCACAGGTCTGAAGAAAGCTTGGCTTCTACCAAGATTTGGAAATTGTATTTCTTCAGAAAAAAAATGAATACTAAATCCAGTTAAATTGTTCAAGGGTTAAGATAAGTACCACTGAATACCAATTGCTTTGTTAAAATTACTTCATTTCAGATTATGACTCCCTGAGAGTCATCTGAAATGAAAATTTTATTTGGTTAATTTAACTAGGAAATCTAGTTAACCAAATAAAAAAAAAGTTTAAAAAAGCAAAAATAAATAGATAAAAAAAATTCAAACCCATTGTCGTGAGGCCAATTCCAACTAACATTGCTCCTGCATAGCAGAGCAGAACTGCACCAGAGTGTTTCAAAGGCTGTTATCTTTATCGCTAGTGGAGCAGACAGTGGGTTCCAACCATATGTAACCATTCCTCCTTTAGCTAACTTGTTGGTGTTATGTACCATCAAGTCAGAACTCGGTCTTAGCTGATCCTCCAGCAAGTTTTCAAAGGCTGAAAATTACAAAAAGGAGATTGTGGATGTGAACTCTGAGTCTTTGCATTGAAAGCACAAGTCTTTGCCACCAAGCTACCAAAGCTAAGAGGTAACATTTATAACATTTGCTAAATATTATATAGTACATTTTTTTAGAACTAGAAAGGGGAAGTTAGAAGTCAGAATTTTTTTTTAATTTTAAATAACTTATACATGTTTTCAGCATATAAATTAATGTGTATGCAAGGGAATCTGGAAGGAAAACTAGAGAAGTTTAAGAATTTCTGAAGTTATGATAAAGCAATTGGGACTTATAAAATTTTGCACTACATATGTCCTACATAGCTCTTGTGGCCAAGTGGTAAGATGCTGTGCTGCCAACCTAGAGGCATGCTGTTCAAATCCACTAACTGCTCTGTGAGAGAAAGCAGCACAATCTCCTCCCATGCAATTATACTGCCTCTGACAACTCACTGGAAGGTCTACTATGGGTTTAACTCAATGGTGTCCTAGTGATATAAACTATTAACTACTTGACTAGAAGGTTTGAAGTTCAAAACCATCCTACAGGACAAAGATGTGATGATTCGTCCTGTAAGGATTTCCCATGTCCCATGGGGTTACCTTGGGTCACAAACACTCTGATGTAACAGTTACAGTATCATTACATTGACTTCTTACTAATGGAAATTCACTTTTGCTATAAAATAAAAACTTCAAAGTCTCAGCAGTGGAGTCCATTCTGACACCTATTCACCCTACAGCATGGCGCAGATCAATTCCCTAGGATTCCAAAGGCTATGATATTTCTAGGAGCAGACTCTCATATCTTTATTTTGAAAAGCAACTGATGTGTTTCTACCTGCTGATATTTCAATGAGCATTCCAGCACTTAAACACTGCACCACCAAGGCTCCTTTTTATCAAAAACCTGGGGCTCCTTGCCGTCGAGTTGGCATTGCTTTATAACTGACCCTCCAGCAGGTTTTCTGAGGTTGTAAATCTCATAGGAGGAGCTTGTACACCTTTTCCTCTCTGAGTCACAAATGGATCTGAACATGCAGAGAAGTGTGGCCCTTGTGTTAGCAGCGCAACTCCCTACAGGCTAGCCTACCAGTGCTCGCTACATAGAAAAAGCAAATCAATGAATCCACAGTCTTAAATGAGTCCCTAGCAAACAGTATTGATCCTATCTGGGAGTAAATTGGGTCTTATAAATTACAAAATGTTATGCTGACTGATCATTTCCAACATGCATTGTTTTTCTTTTCAAAGTGGTATCCAAATATGACATGCTTAGTACAAAACAAACCAAACACTGAATTTAAAAAAAGCATTTGGGGCTGAAAGAGATAATAGACGTAATATTATCTAGGTAGGTAAGTGGGCATTCCTGCTTATAGCCCAGGCTTTCTTGAGTTCAAGCTGAGGAAAGGCTCTATAGTGTGCAGACCATGTATTATGGTGATAATATTCCAGTGATAATATTCCAGTAACCACATTTACTAAGTGCATGTTCTGGACCAAGAAATCTCCTAGGCTTTCTCCTATTCACCTCCTATTGATCTATTTCCACTATAAGTCTATGAGGTATAAGTACAGTAATTCCTGTTTTACAAATGTTCTTGCCGTTGTTATCACCTCTACTACCTAAACTCTGTCCTATTCTGGGCCATCCACTCCATGTCTGATATACTTGAGCCCACTGCTGCAGGCACCATGCCAGTCTACCTTGATGAGGGTCTTACTCTCTTTCACTGACCCTCCACCCTTCCAAGCATGATGTCTTTTTCCAAGGAATAAACCTCTCCTAGCAACATGTCCAAAGTATGAGAGACAAAGCTTTCCCATCCTTGCCTCCAGTGGGCAGCATCATGATAGATGGAGAAAGGATTGAAACTGTTAATGATTTAATCTTGTTCAGGCCCACAATCAACACCCTTTGTACCAGCAATCAGGAGATAAAGACATGCTTTGGACATGTCTGATGTCAAGGACCTCTCCAAAATATTGAAGAGCAATGATATCAGCCTGAAGACTAAGGTACACCTTATTAATGCCATGATTTTTCAACTACTTGCTAGTGATCTGAAAGTTGGACAATGGTTTTACAGATAGAATGATGAAAATAAAGAGTTTGTGCCTTGTTCAAGGCAATACGGCAACTGAAGGTCAAGTACTATATAGTTCAGTATCTGTTTTAATGGCCAATCTTTTTATGATACCCAATACTGCTATGGACCAATGTGACAATATATTCTTCTGTGTTCCCCCTTTAAAAGCAGTATTTTCAACTCCTGCATGCACAGTTTTGGCTATATTTAACTAATGATAACCTAATGAAAAGTTGTATTACTCCCCAAATGTCCTGCTCACAAGAACAAGATTGTTACTTGCACATGGTTCCTGAAAATAAAGTCAAAGACTTTTTAATAAAATCAAGTGTAAGAAATTTACCAAATTATTAGAACATAACCTTTTAGCTTGTGGATACTTTGCCCCCAAGCTTATGAAATTAAAGAGAATGTAAAGAAAAGTGAAGTCTGGTGCTCAGAAAAGGAGAAATTTACTGTGAGATAAATGGGATGTTTTATGGGATACTTTGATGTTTTAATTTTATTTGAAAGAGAAACTCCCAAGTTTTAATACTATCCTACATTTTTAAAAAAAGATTTCTAAAGGAACATCATGTTGGGAAAATCAAGCAGTGGACTATCAGACAATGAGAGGAAGATTCTCAACAAAATGAACTGGCACCGTGATTTACAACAATGGGCTGGAGGGTATCAGACATGGTGAGAATGGCACAGGACAGGGATAAGTTCAGACCTGATCACAGGGTTGCAACGAGTCATAGTTGACTCAATGGCATTGAACAACAAGAAAAAGTACTGAAAATTGATTGATGACGGGGTTGAATATTTTTGGGGACACAGAAAAAGAAAACAAAACACTTTGGTGGTCGGTACAATGAGGATGGGCTGCTGAATAGAGGGTCCCCTGAGTCAGAATGAATCAGAAGCAATGGATTAGGTTTAACTGGACTACTTACTATACTTTCAAGGCAAAACGAGGAAATCTTATGTTTACCTGTTTGGAAACTTTTTTTATTAAAAATATCTTTATATTAATGCTATTTTTTTTCAATACAAGTGAGATAATACTCAATAAAGCATCATATACTTGATATAGTGAATTTAGGAATATAACAATCCTTCTAGATTCTGGTCCCCTCCAGAGTCCTCAAGATACTCTAGTAGGAAAATGCAAACACTCTTTTAAAAAATAAAGAGGCCTTTGGGTGGAGGGGGTGGGAGTTGGGGCAAGTGAAGCATTGCTTCCTGACACATCCCTGCTTTTGTTTTTGACTTTGTTAGTAAAACCAGTTCTAAGAAAATGGAGAAAAATCTTTCTATGCTCCTCTAGAGAGGGAGAGAAAAACCTGTCTTGCTGAACAGCTATGCACAAAACCAGAAGCCAGAGGACTGGGAAGGAGGAATTAAAGATCAAAAATAAAGTGCACAGTTACTTTAAAAAATATACTCTTTTGATCCTAAGAAAATTAAGGTAATTTTATCTAATGAACTAGGTTGCTGACCTTTTAATACATTTGGTTTTCATGGAACATACAATCACCATCGGACATAAAAGACTAGTTTGCTTTCTTTTAAAAAAATTGCTTTGAGTTATCTACAGGAATCTTGTGAATGCAATTCAAGGATAACATTCTGCAGCTCTTTGGGTATTGAATGGTTTCCCAGAGTCACAAAGGATGGAGGGAATGGGTAAAAGCTCAGATGTATGTGGACGTTCCACATTCCTTCTTCCCCCCTCTAATCTCTGCTCCCAATTTTCACTCCCTTCCCCTAATGTTAAGCACTTTCCAGGTCCCCATCTTCCACTCCTATAGCATGAGACCGGGAAATCATCAAGAGTTTCTCCTTTTTTGTAAACTGCCTCTGGACTTGCTGAGGTCGCTCGGCTGCGAGTGCCTTTGGACTGCGGTCCTCTGAGGGGCTTTGCTGTGAAGTCAGGGTGGAGGCGGCCAGGCAGTCCTCCTGGCTGTCACTGGCTCCAGCCTCCACCACTGATTCTAAGGAAGTGTCTATCTCTCGAAGAGGGGTGTAGCCCTTATTGCTGCAGGACTGGTTATCCAACTGCGAACTCTGAGAGTCCCGCCTGGCAGGGGGCGAGTCGCCCGGCCCAGGTGGCGGGGACGGGGAGGCAGATTTGGCCAAAGTACCAATGTCCCCGTGCGCGCCAAGCGGGGAGGGCAGGGGCTCACGCGCCGGGAGCCCGCAGCTGCTATGACGCCTCGGAGCCTCGTGCTTGTCGGTCCTGGACAGGCTGCCCTGGGCCCCGGCGGTGAGCGCCGCGTCCTCGGATTCCGCCGGCTCGGCCCGCGCCCAGCACGGGTCCGCACTACCGAGGTCCGCACCACTGCGGTCGAACTTGTCCCGCGGGATCTCCCGGGAGCCGCGCTCCCCTGGCGGCCTCGGCCAGCCGCGCCTCGCACTGTCCTCGGGGTGGTCTGGGTCCCCTACCCCGTCTGGGTCCCCTGTTCCGTCAGGGTCTCCAGGCCCAGGCAACAGTGTGAAGGCGCTCAGTGAAGAGCCCACCAGGGAGCTCGCGGTGCTCGGGCGCCCCCAGCTGCCGGGGGGACTGCCGGGCGCCGGGCTGCTGCTGCCTTGGGCAGAGGTCGCTGCTGTGCAGGTGGCAGCAGCAGTGGCCCGGCGACGTCCGGCCACTCCAGAGCGCTCCTGGTATATGCTGTACACGGCCTCAGCCAGGCTGGGGGGCTCGCGCGGGCAGCGCGGCGACGAGGCTAGGTCTGGCGGGGACGTGGTACCTCCTGCACCCGTGCCCCCACTCCGCGCCGCCAGGTGGGGCCACGCGCCCCGAGCCAGCGCTGCCGCCGCCCCGAAGGCATCCCCGCTGCCGGGCTTCAGCTCTAGGCCGCGCGACTGCACGTAGTTGAGGAAGCCATTGAGTGGCGAGGTCCCTGGGGGCACGGAGGCAGGGGCTGGGGACGAGGAGGAGGCAGAGGCGGCGGCGGCAGCCAGGTCTTTGGCGCGGAGACTGTGCACGTCGATGACAGTGGAGTAGAGGTCGCGCAAGTTGATAATCTTGGTCTTCTTGTCTCGGTTCTCGTGCAGCACAGCGTTTGCGCAGATGAAAAGGAAGATCCCAATGCCCATAATGAGGGGTCCGAAGACCTTGAGCTTGTCCGAGTGCAAGTAGCCAGAGAAGATGCGAAAGAAGAAGCCCACAGATGTAGAGGAGGAGGAGGAAGAAAAGGAGGAGGGGACAGAGGCCTGAGCTGGTGGCGTGCTCCTGGGCGCCACCCCAGAACTGGAGTTGACAACCCCCTGGGTCTCCTCCAGGTGGCTCCTGGACCTGTTGCTGCCGCTGCTGTTCGCCAAGCTGGTGGCGCGATGGCCACTGTCCGAGAGTGGCAGCTGCCTAGCCCCATCTCGACTGGGCCCAATGGGCTTGGGCCAGTAGCCCACTACCGCCATGGCTATGCCCACAAGCAACACCAGGATCCCGCAGAGAGCAATGAGACCGGAGATGGAGCAGAGCTTCAGCTTGCCTTTCACCACCACCACGTCGTTCTTGCGCCTCTTCTTGGCTTTCCGCTTGCGCTTGGGGACCTGGCTGGGGGGGCGGAGGGGGTCCTGCTTTCTGGCAGAAATCCTCAGCAGGCCACCGGTGGCGATCATGGTGAGCTGGAGCTTTGGGCTAGCCCCTGGGGTGAAGGCTTGTGTAAGGGGGGCGCCAGCTGCCCACTAGCTGCTCCTTCACCTCTTCCTGCTGCAAAGCAGAGGAAGACAGTCAGAGGGACATCCCAAGAACTGCAGTGGTCCCACTCCCTGACCCCCTCCCAGATGTGCCCCACCTCCACTAGAGAAGGCAGTGTACAGAGGTGGCAGTGGGATGGGTGGGTTAGAGAAGTAAAGTGTGGTTGCAATAACTGAGTAGCTGAGGAGAGGGGGTGATAAAGCAATTTGAGAGAATGGGTTTTATCTACCTTTCCCCCTCATCCCACTTGTAACATCCAGGAGGTGTTAGTCCAGCTCTTTTAATTTTAAACCCTCCTGGCCAGTTGCCAAGGGAGTTCTCTGGTGATGTGTAAGAACTCAATATGAAGGCTCAAAGTAGTGCCTGAAGACTTTCCTGGCCTTTGTCTGCCTGGAATCTGACACTTCCCTTGTCTGGCTGGAATCTGACACTTCCTTAAGGATGCTGCCACCAGGACTTGGGCAAGAGTGTCAACTCTATGGAATCAGCCACTGAAACAGTCACAAAGGGATTATTTTATAAAGACAAGAGGAATCCACTTCACTGGCTGAAAAGTAAAAATCCTATAGACTGGCAAGCTGATGGTTTATTTATTTCAGATAGAATTCATTGCTGGGAAGGCATCATAAAGCTCTTTCAATTCTCTGATAATAAATCCACTTACAAAGTCTTCTTCCTCCTAGTGCAGTACCTACAGCTGAAGGCAAGCATCTCCTCTCACACCCCTTCCCTCCTCGCCTGTGTTCTGCAACATCTGGACAGCTTCTTGGGTGGAATATTTAGTTTTAGGGAACTGATTATATAACAGCACTCTTCCTTCTAGGCGCATCTTATTCCTCAGAGGGACTCCCTTAAAGGTACCATGCTCTTGATCTCTCTCATCTGGGAACAGGAGAGGTCCCCACGAAGCTTCAAGAGAAAGAGCTTTTTCTCAAGTGGGAATATGACAAACCTTTTCTTTTCTTTTTAAAAAATCACTCTGCCATAGATGCTTTCTGATCCCTTATTAATGTGCCAATTAAAATGTATTCCTTGGGATGCCAGTATTTGAGTAAGCAATTAACTAGGTACAAAGGTCTATATGTTAAATAATGGTTTGTAGAATGACTTTTTTTTTTCCAAGTAAAAGCTGTTTCCATCATTGTCTTATGAAGCCATGTTTTTTTGGAAGGAAGAGTGGCAGAGGTTCATAGACAGGAACTTGAAGTTCATAGGAACTTGAGTTGTTATTAAAAAGCTGGGGAAGTAAATGGAAAGTTGAGTATTCGTGGTTTCTGTCAACTTCTAATTATTTCAATTCTGCTATGTTCTTGGAGTAAAACACCATCAGATCTGTTGGTTGTCTTCCCTTCTATAACACAGGTGCTAAAATTAAGAGCTTTGTATGGACCTGAAAGGCTTGGATAGTGAAAGCCTTTAGATAATTTTTCTTTTATATATTATAATTAATATTTTAGAATAAATGTCCTTTCAGAACTGTGGCTCTATCTTTCTATCCATTCTATCAATATAGGCAGGTACATTCCTCACCAATAGAAAAGCTAATGGTAATTGGCTCTTTTAAGGTACTTGAAAAATCAGTATCTCCTTCGAACTTAGTTGGTTTTCAATAAAGAGGAAACACTAGTTTAAACGCAAAGGTTTAGCAGAAAGAATACATCTTTATGGCTTTTAAATTCTAAGGAACTGCACCAATAAGCAGAAGCAGATTGTAAAAACAAAACACCCCCCAAAACCAGAGTAGCCCAGGCTTTATCCCCCATTACAAAACAGCAGAACCTTTATTATGGAGTTTTAACAGAGAGACCAGTTTTTAATGGCCCCTAGACTGTAGCATTATTGTAGGGCTTCAGGAGGCAGAAATTTACCAATCTAGGGAGCATGAGGGAGAAGGCTGGCGTTGTTGAGCATCACAGGGTGTGCATCAGGATGCTGGGTGTCTGAGAAGAAAACACACACACACACACACACACACACACACACACACACACACGTCTCTACTCAACAGGGCAGTTCTGGCTCCGGGTAGATGTAAGGCAGGATGGAATGGATTCCAGCATCATTTCTCGATGATCTTCAAAATTAATAACGAGTAATTAACTCTCTAGCTTATTATTCCTTCAGCTCTGTTGACTGAAAATCCTTTCTCATGTATCACCATTTGACATGAATACTAACAAAAGGTCAGGTGCCTTGGAAGACCCATCTTTGAAGCTTTTCTTCCTGTCTAAGGAAAGAAAACAAACTTAGCAGTCGAGGTTGGCTGCCCAAACAATTACTGCCTGGGCCGGTCTTTTCTGTGGTTAAGCAATGGAGGATGGGGGAAGCCAAGGAGGGATGTCTAAAAATACAACTGCCTCCAAGAGACAGTCAAGTTCTCAGCCGTGATGAATGGAGCCCGGCTCGGGTTTGAGGCCCCGTTGAGCTCCTGGCCCCCGACTAGGCGCTGAGCCCCTGCCTTACTTGCTCTTCTGTTAGTCTGTGTTGGAGTCACAAGCGCTCAGCAGCTGAAGTGCGCCCCTGGGAAGAGGAGCAGGGGCGCAGCGAGGGTGATCCCAAACTCGCCAGTTCCCGGCCGTGCGGCCCGCGAGCCCGCACCGGCACACGGGTGTCTGCAGCCCCGCGCGAGACAGAGGAGGAGGGCTGCGGGGTGAGCCGGGGCCCGACGACGGACAACTGGCCCAAAATGGCAGCACGACAGCAGACAATATCACTCACTTACCCAGGGGGACCGGGAGAGCTCAGGGTCGGTGAGCTGGCGAACTGGTGACACAAAGGAACCATGGAGAAACTTTTTCAGCCCGAGCCGACGGCGGGGCGCGGGGCCGGCGCCGCGGGGCCGCCGCTCCGACCCGGGCTCAGCCGCGCTCCGAGTGCGAGTGCCCGCTGCAGGCTCGCCGCCTGCTCGGCTCCAGTGGCGGGAGCCATTTCAAGAGTTTCCAAGAAGTGCCAGCTCTCCCAGGCGCGAGCCCCGCGTTCTCTCCGCCGCCGCCCGCGGCACCCAGACTCCACGGCGGCGGCGGCGGCGGCACCCGCTCTTTGTGTGGCTGCGGCGCGCGGGGCTCCAGCAGCGGAGTTGAGCCCCCGGCGGCGGCGGCCGGACTCGCGGCGGTTGCTAAGATACCGGAGCCATGACACAGGGAAATTGCTGCAGGATGGCAGCCGTCCCCGGCCCGCACGGCTTTCAGGGGCGCACCGCCCCCCGCCCCGCCTCCTTGGCCGGTCCTCGGAGAGCCGGTCCCCGAGGGTGAGGCGCGGGGGCGCGCGGGGTGCGCGGGGCGGGGCGGGACGCACGGCCCGGGGCCAGTCCCCGCCTCCGGGACGTGCCCCCTTAGCGCCCCGCGCCCCGCTTTCTCCAACTACCTGTCCGAGCCGCGGCTGAATGAAAGGCCGCCCCGCTGGTCTCCCTTTGCACTCTGGGCGGAGGCGCCGGTGAGCCGAGGGGACTCCCCGTCGCCGCCTGCCCCCGCCCCCTCTGTCTCGTGCTTGGTGGCCTTTACCCCTCCGCGAGGTTCAGTTTCTTTTTCTCCTTCCACCCTCTACTTGGGAGTTGACGACATGGACGCCCCAGGACCAGTAGGTTGTCCCCAGCAAACTGAGCTCTAGCTCCAAGGCGCTGTCCCTTCTGTGCTGGCCAGGTCGTCCTCCTCGCGGGGAGCCTGCACTGGGTGCATGGGCGGTTTCAGCGAAGCCAGAGCTGCGACGGGCAGCGTGAGCGGCTGCTTTCCTGGGAGAACCAAATCGGCCCCTAGGATCTCTCTGGGGCCCCGCCGGCCAAATCCAGTGTAGTAACCACCAACCTCTTAGAGGAATCAGGAATCAGGGTTAGAAACAAAGAGGGCAGGTGGGGGTAGGGAGGATGGCCAAACTCCTACGTCATATTAAAAGGAGAGACAGGGATCCCTTCTCCCAGCCCCATCCATGCCCTCTCAACTGTAAAGTAAAAATGACAGGGCAAAGAGACTCCAAAGTGGAATTTCCCCCTGGAATACTGAGAAAGTAAGAAAGCTTTCAATTACTGTGGAAGCGAGGCAGACAGGATTTAGGAAGAAATATTAGAACTAGCAAGTGCTGTTAGGTTTAGGGGTTCCAAACAAATGTTTTAGGGGGTAGTAAGGTGGGAAGCTGTAGAGGTTGACTTTTGCCTCCCATGGGGGGAGAGGCTCTTTGCTGATAGAAGCAGTTGCAGAATTGTTCTTCAATGTGCAAAGCTTGTGCTCAAACCTAGAATATGGGTATGCACTTTTCAAAAAGAACAATAAAGATAGAAAATTTACTGATGACATCCTGGAAAGCTGAACAGGAGCGCCCCTCTTTTGCACCCCGGCCTTTGCCACCTTTCCAAATAGTACAGAACCCACTTCCACCCACCTCTCTACGCACCTGGTTTAGAATGCTAAAAAGCAAATAATCATAGATACAAAGCCCATGATAGAATTGTTTCCTTTTAGAAATTATCTGCAAAGAAGAGATAACTGTTAATTTCTAACTTTTTTTGCTCTGAATTTCCAGATTACTCAAGTCATAATAAGCAGTGTGTGCTTCCTGCATACATTGACTCCTAGTCTCATTTCACTCATTGCACATCTGGCTGCCAGGGGCCATGGGTGGCAGTTCTGATGCTTGGCAGCTCTCTGCTTGCTGAGCTGCATAAATCGAAATAATATTACCCAACTTCATTAGGATGTGAGATAGAGTAAGCCTTTAATAGTTTCAAATTTCTGCATAAATTACAACCATCATTTGCACATTTGAAGCTCATTTGAGGGATTTGGGGGTGGGAGGAAGTAATTTTCTAGACAATAGGGTCTTGGGACACAGATAACTTTTCCTTTTGGTGATGATAGCAACAAAATTCATGGTTTATTTTATTAAAAGGCCTCCTTCCAAACTAAGCTCTTTGGAACTTTGAATGACTCTGTTTAATCCAAGTAAGTGCTCACTATCACATACAGTAATTTCCCTTGTTTTCAGTTTAGGGGAACAGAGAAAATCAAACATATCACCTCTGTTTTTAGTAGAATTCTTGATCTTCTGTAACATGGTACCAACACATTGTCCCAGGGGATTTTAGTTATGTAAAGTTGTTTTGAAAGGAGCAATAATTCTCTTGGTCCTTCAGTTCTTTTTCTTCTCATTTCAGTGACTGTTTGTTTTGGATGATTTTGAGATTGTAGAACATACCCTCCCTCCCAGCTGAGGACGAAGGGCTAACTTCACCAGTGTTTCTGGGACTTGCTTAGTAGAACATCCTGTTATGTTAGAGCTGGGAGAATGATCAAAGCTTGGGTGAATGAAAGAGGAAAAATATTAACTTGGTTTTTGTTAGGTGCCTCCGAGACAAGTGCAACTCATAGTGACCATATGAACAACAGATCTGAGCTTTTCCTGGACCATTCTCATAATTTCTGACACACTTGAGTCCATAGCTGCAGTCACTGTGCTAATCTGTCTCACTGAGAATCTTCCTCTGTTTTGTTGACCTTCCACCTTCCCAAGCATGATGTCCCTCACCACAGAATGGCCTCTCCTTGAGCAATAAGACCACAGTATGTGAGATGAAACTTCACTCTCCTTGTCTCTAAGGAGCATTCTGGCTACACTTTTTAAAAGACACATCTGTTTGTTTTTTTGCCAGTTCATGGAATATTCAGTACTCTTCTCCAACACTAACTCAAAGGCATCAATTTGTCTTCTGTTATTGTTCAGCTCTCAGATACACAGCAAATGATTGAAAAGATCATGGCTTGAATCAGGTGCACTATAGCCTTCAAACTGATATCATTGCTTAACGGCCCTTACCAGTGCAATAAGTCTGACATGACTGCTGGGACTGAAGGTATTGATTGTGGAGCCAAATGAAATCACTGAAAATCTCAGACTTTTCTGTCTGTCATGACGTTGTTTATTGGCCCAGTGGTACAGCTCTTTGCTCTCTTGATGTTGAGATGTAATCCATATAGAAGGCTGTAATCTTTGATCTTCTGAAGCAAGCTTTTGAACATTCCTCATTTTCAGCAAGCAAGTTGTGTCATCTGCATAATGCAGGTTGTTGATGAGGTTTTTTTTTATCCTGATGCCACATTCTTCTTCATAGAGTCCAGCTTCTCCAATGATTTGTTCAGCATACAGATTGAATTGGTGTGGAGAGAGGTTACAATCATAAATACAGCTTGGTTAAGTTGGCTTAAATTCTGTCCTGCAATCTTCCTTTATTCTTTCTCAAAAGTGACCCTTATATCTTTTACTCAGTTTTATAATTTATTCACAACCCATTTACTTCTTTGCTCATTTCATCACCCTGACCTGGGCTTCCAGGAGTCCTGAGTGGGGGGAAAGTAACCTGCCATGGACTTCTCTTGGTCTTCAGGACTGTACCATGGTGAAGAGTGTGCTTACTTATGCAACAGACCTCAGAAATGCCAACCAGTTCACAGACACACACCCCTGCTGATGCTTCAGGCAGTAAACACAGGAATCTGGCAGGTAATTTAATACCCTGGCCTCTAGGACCTCCTTTGCTAAGTACTTGATTGTTGTTGTTGTTGTTGTTGGGTGCAGTCCAGTCCCAGTCATAGAAGACTCGCAGTGACCCTATGAATGAAAGACCTGAACACTTGTATAACTTTCATTGTTTCTCCACCTTCATAGAGTTTCCAGAGGCAAGCTATTTGGGAAGTGGATGTAACTCCTGCTTCCAAGTACTTGGTAAATAACTGAATCTTATCTTCCTCAGTTTCCCCGTTTGTAATCAGGATATTGACAATAGAACAATTACAGCTTGATTGGCTCCACAATGGACACTGTTAGCACCATCAGTCAGGAAATTAAAAGACAAATTACATTGGGAAAATCTGCTGTCAGAGACCTCTCCAGAGTACCAAAATGCAACGATATCAGTCTAGAATCCAAGGTGTGACTGATCCAAGCCATGGTCTTCACAAGTACTTGCTATGCCTCAGAGAGCTGGACAATGACTAAGGAAAACAGAAGAAAAATTGATGCTAGCTAGCTTCTAGTTGTGGTGCTAGAGAAGAGTCTTGAACATACTATGGACTGAGAAGAAAACGTATAGGTTTGTCTTGGAGAGGGTGAAACTAAGTTTCTCCTTGGAGGCTAGGGTTCTGTACCTCTTCCTCACATACTTTGGGCATGTGGCCAGAAAGAACTGATCCTTGGAGAAGGACATCATACTCAGAAGGGTGGAGGGACAGCATAGGAAAGGAAGACCCTGGATGAGATGGATTGATTTAGTTACTACAGCAATGAGGGTAGGTGTGTTGGATTCAGCAAAATTGGCTTAGGACAGGGCAGGCTTCATAGCTTAGGTACACAGGGTCGCTATGGGTTGCAGGTGACTCAAAGGCACACAACAACAACAACTCCTTAGAATTTTTGTGGAAATTAGTGCTTTCTGCTCATTTAAAGACCAAGTGAAATGCAGTTAACCACTCACTAAATTTTCACCTTAGTTTGCTTATGAGAATTACTGTTCCTGTCTGCTACCCTTAACTTTCTAGTGTCTTTGGTGCAGCGGTTCTGAACTGCTGTCTAGTCAGCCATCATACGAGAAGTCAGGCTATGAAAACTGAATATCCCCTTGACTCCCAGAGGAACAAATAAGTCTCTCTTGGAGGAAGCACAGCCAGGGTGCCCCTTAGAATCAAGGATGGTGAAGCTTCATCTCACATACTTTGGATTTGTTGTCAGGAGGAGTCAGCCATTGGAAAAAGATATCACTGTAGGAAAGGAGGAGGGTCACAGAAAGAGCAGAAGATGGACTTGTGACTGTTACAGTGACTGTAGCAATGGGTTCGAGCATGCACTGAATAAGGCGAGGTTCAGATCTCTTGTGGTTTGGGGGGTTTTTTAGTGTGTGTTTTTTTTATTTATTAATTTTAATGAACATTTACAGAGACTCAGGGTTTCTAGTCATTCATTGTTGCACTTTTCTCCCTGCCCACCCCTCCCCCACTTATCTCCTTGATAAGTAGAAGAAAAAATCTTTCATTGCTATGCAATCCCTCCCCTCCAAGTCCACTGCACTGTGCAGCCATCATTCTGGACTCCTGTCATGACAATAATGCCTAATCATACATCCCTTTTAAACAGTTCTCTCCCTCATCTGTCGCAATGCAGTATACATCATTCCTCCCCTTCTTGTTCATAGGATCACTATGAGTGGTAGTCGACTCTGTGGCACATAACAACTACAGTTTATTTGAACATGTTCTCTTAGCTCCTTAACCTCGTTTTTCTGTTTCATTCATCTTCTCCAAAGTACATAACACATGTGCTTGCACTTAATCTCTGTAAAGCCAATTTACACGCTCAGTCCTATGATTGCCCTGCTCTACCTACATGACTTAGTATAAATGACACTCAAGAAAACCTGCCCCACAGGACAGTGAAAACATTTTCTATATTACTACTCTGCTTTGTAGTAATATGAGACCCCTTTAATTACATTTTTCTCATGGACCCAGATGGCAGACTCATATTGTACTTCTGTCAAAAGACTGGTTCTATAGCTGAAATGCAGCCAAGAGGACACTCTTCAGCCTAGATGTCTGAAAACATGGCAGAAAGAACTCTACAAAGATTTTTTAAAAAAAATAACATCTATTATCTGAAGTCAGAGACAGCACAATCTTGCTTTTTCCTTTTTCACACTCCTCATGTTCTCCACAAATAAAAACAGAACAGAATAACCACAACAGCAAACAAGAGCATGGCAAAATGTACATATGGATTGGCCCATATGTTGTTGTTGTTGTCATTGTTATGTGCCATTGAATCACCTGCTACTCATAGTGACCCTATATACAACAGCCCTAAACCCTGCTCTGTCCTGTGCCAGTCTCACTGTCTCCAACACACCTACCTTAATTACCCCAGTCACTGTATCAATCTTCCTCATAGAGGGTCTTCCTCTCTTGCACTGTCCCTCCACCCTCCCAAGCATGACGTCCTTCTCCAAGGACTAGACCCTTCATGAAATATGTCCAAAGCATGTCAGACGAAGCTTCAGAATCCTTACCTCCAAGGAGCAGCCTGGCTTCATCCTCTGCAGGGCAAACCTATTTGTTCTCTTAGCTGTCCATGGTATATTCAATACTCTTCTCCAACACCACAGCTCAAAGATATCAATTCTCTTTCTGTCATCCCTATTCATTGTCCAGCACTCCGATGCATAGCAGCTGAGTGCAAAGATCATAGCATTTATCAGGTTCACCTTAGTCTCCAGAGTGACACCATTGCACTTCAGTACTTTGGAGAGGTCCCTAATAGCAGACTTTCCCATTGTAATATATCTTTCAATTTCCTGGCTGCTGGTGCCAAAAGCATTGACTGTGTAGCCAAGCAAACTAAAGCTTTTAACAATCTCAGTCTCTTCACCGTCCATACTGATGCTGCTAATTGGACCAGTGGTGAGAATTTTTATCTTCTTGATATTGATCTTCAATCCATATTGAAGGATGCAGTCCTTGACCTTCTGCAGCAAGCAGTTCAGATCCTCCTCAGTTTCAGCAAGCATGGTTGTGTCATCTGCATAATGCAGATTGTTGATGAATCTTCCACCAATTCTGATGCAACACTTCTCCTCATACAACTCAGCCTCCTGGATAATCTGTTCTGCAGATAGGTTGAAAAGGTATGGAGATAGTATACAGCCCTGGAGTACAACCTTCCCAATTTTAAACCATGCAGTGTTTCCTTGCTCTCTTTTGATGACTACCTCCTGGTCCAAGTATAGTTTTCACATTAGCATGATCAGGTTTTCTGGGATTTCCCATTCTTCTCAGAGTCAGCCACAGTTTGTTGTCAAACGCCTTTGCATAATCAATGAAACACAGATAGACATTCCTCTGGTACTCCCTGCTTTCAGCCAAGATCCATTTAACATTAGCTCAAATATCCCTAGTACCATGACCCCGTCTACACCCAGCCTGGACAGTTGTCTGTTGATGTGCTGCTCCAATCATTTTTGGATAATCTTCAGCAGAATCTTGCTTGCATGTGATATCAATGATATTGTTCAATAATTTCTACACTCTTTTGGTCACCTTTCTTTGGAATGGGAACAAATACAGATCTCTTCCAGGCAGTCGGCCAAGTGGTTGTCCTCTAGATTTCTTGGCATAACTTGGTGAACGCATGTAGGGCAGCATCTTTTGAAATATGTTAATTGGTATACCATCTATTCCTGGGGCCTTGTTTTTTTGCCAATTCCTTCAAAGCAGCTTGAACTTCTTCCTTCATCACCATAGGCTCTTGCTTATATGTTGTGTTATGAAATTCTTCTGTGTCTACCAATTCCTTTCATACAGTGTCTCTATCTTCTTTAAATACTTCCTGGATCATTTAGCAAATAAATATATTTCATGGGGCATATTTACACTTATAAATTAATTTTATCTGAAATTAAAACATAACTGAACATACTACATTTGTATCTGCTACTCTACTGTAACATAGGGAGCTCTGGTGGCTTACTGGTAAGGAGCTGCACTGCAATCCCAAAGGCACGCAGTTTGAATCCACCAGCTGCTCTTGGAAGTAAAATGGGTAAGCTCCTCTTATGTGATTCACTGTCTTCGAAAACCCATTAAAGAGTCACATATGGATTTGTTCCAACTCAGTACATAACAACAACAACAACAGACCAATATTTCATCAGACACATAAATGACAATAAATTCAAACTCATTACATTGAGTGGGAACTAACTCCAGTACATTTTCAGAGCCTGTAAATGGCACAGGCTAGGGCAGGGTCCAGACTGGTTGTTCATAGGGTTGCCAAATGTCATATTCAACATACTTATCAACAATAACAAAATCACACTGGAAGAGATTGCCTACATTTCTTCCTTGGAGGAGCTGTTGGATTTGAACTGCTGCCCTTGGGTTGGAAGTGCAACTCTCTACCTACATAAAATATGACAACGAATTGAAACTTCATTCCATTTATTTGTAGTAGAATAGTTGCTGTTGTGTGTTGTCAAATTGGAACTTACTTACTCATAGCTGCCCGTCCAATGGGTTTTCAGAGCCTGTCAATGGCATGGGAGGAGGTAGCCATCCAGTGAAGCATGGACAGAGCACAGCGTTTGGAAAGCTGAGATGGTGTGCCACGGTTGAAATACTTTGAGGTTTCTCACTATTATAGGGCACATGGATTGGATATCTTCACAGGACATTGCCATGTTGAGAGAAGGTCCCTTGCTCTATGCCATTCCCCTGGGCCCACAAAGGGAACTCTAGAAAATAGAACCCAGTTTCATCTTTAAAAATGTCAACTTTTAAACCAAGGATAAACCAATACTAGTGATAAGGTCCTAATCAGCATATTCTGTGTGCATCTGAGAGATATAAAAGAGGCCAGTCCAAATAATTTCAGCACAAAGTGCAAGCAAAGACAGGATGAAGAACCTAAAGAGTCTTCCAGATGCATGACATGTGACAAAGACGGCATTAATTTATTTCTGCCTTCAGTTTCACTCATACTTAACACTACAAAAGGTTCTCAAACAGAGATCTACTTGGCAGTTTTGTCTAATAACCAGGTTCATTTTTATACATTAAATGTTTCCCTTTTTCTTGAATTCCCTACCCTTTTCCACATACACACACCATCAAAGCTAGACTGAATTGAGATATCAGATTTAAAATAAGCGTGCATTGGAGGCCTTGAAAGCAGATCAAAGCTGAGCTTGATAAGGGCTTGGCACAGACAGCCCCATTAATGGAACAGACAAGAAAACTCATAACTAAATTTGCCTTTTGTTCCCAAACAGATCCTAAATGTCCAAACAAATGGCATTCATATTCTTTCCTGTAGTCCACACACAGTATGGTTAGATGATGTGTCCTACTGAGAGCTAATAGTAACTCACATGTCTGATCTGATTTCAAAATTAATCATTCTGTGAATGGCTGAGAATGCGCAGCAGGGAGGGGAAATGTACAGGCAGAGAGTCAGTTTTTTAAAGTAAGGAAACATCTCTGATATATTCAATAGGTTTTATCTTAAGCACTTTTTATATGGCTTTCTCTTAAGCACTTTTTATATGTCTATCACTAACAGCAATGCATTTTTCATTCCACAAATTGATATTCAGAAACTACTATTTTGTCCACTACCTATCTATCGCTTTATGCTGCTGTGGGACCTTGCTCTTTCCTGTAATACTACAAGCTCTGCCATGGGTATATCAAATGCCGAAGTGGACAGACATATAATCTGTATGATACTGAGTAATTTCCTTAAAGCCTCTGGGTTCTTCATATTGTCTGTAAAGGGTACATTATCATTCCTATCTTCCTAGGTGGTTTTGTGGAAGAAATAAGATAATCAGTGGTAGACATGAGCAGCAGCATCTGGAGGAGTACTTGTTTGTTGTTATTGTTACGTGCTGTCAAGTTGTCTGAGGCTCATAGCAACCCTGTGTACAACAGCTCTGAAGCCTGCCTTGTCATGGGCCAGTCTCACTGACTCTGACACATCTACCCTCATTGTCCTAGTTATGGTATCAATCCATTTCATCCAGTGTCTTCATCTACTGCATTGTACCTCCACCCTTCCAAGCATGATGTCCTTTTCAAAGGGCTGGTCTCTCCTGGCCACATGCCCAAAGTATGTGAGATGGAGCTTCAAAATCCTAGCCTCAAAGGAGAAACTTGCTTTCACTCTCTCCAAGACAGACCTATTTGTTTTCTTGGTGGTCCATGGCATGTTCTGTTCTCTTCTCCAGCATCACAACTCAAAGGTATCAATTCTTCTTCTGTCATCCTTAGTCATTGTCCAGGTCTTTGATGCATAGCAAGTAATTACGAAGACTATGGCCTTGACCAGATGCACCTCAGTCTCTAGACTGGCATCATTGCTTCTCAGTACTCTGGAAAGGTTGTTGACAGCAGATTTGCCTAACGCAATTTGTCGTTTGATTTCTTGACTGTTGGTGTCAAGAATGTTGTTTGTAGAGCCAAACAAGCTATAACTGTTAACAACCCCAATCTCTTCTCCATTCACCATAGGGCTACTAATAGGCCCAGTGGTGAGAATCTTTGACTTCTTGGTGTTGAGCTTCAATCCATATTGAAGACTACAGTCCTTGACCTTCCACAGCAAGTGCTTCATTCAGGTCCTTCGCACTTTCAGCAAGCAAGGTAGTGTCATCTGGATAATGTAGGTTGTTGATGAGTCTTCCTCCAATCCTGATGCTACATTCTTCCTCAATGCCCAGATTCCCAAATAATTTGTTCTGGATATAGACTGAAAAGGTATAGAGATAGGGAGTGTCCCTGATGCACTCCCTTCCTGATTTTGAACCAGGCAGTGTTTCCCTGCTCTGTTCTGAGAACTGCCTTCTGACACATAATCTCCATGATCCTTAAAAACCAGCCTCTAAAGACTGCTTTTAAAGAAAACACTGACCTCCTATAAAAAGAGTTGTAAATGTCATTTGGGCTCTCAGTGCAACTTTCATTGTTTTTAAACCTATTCTATAAAGAAAACACAATACACCACCATAAACATTGCTTGAAGTATAGATAGTAATTGCAGCTCACAGAACATTATCAGTGAGTTTGTGGTAGTTTCATGATGGAACTGAATATTTATAGAGTATTCAATAGATGCTGGGCCCTGGAAATGCAAGGGAGGCCAATGTTACCTACAAAGTTTAGGTCACATCCCTAAAAATAAGGAATGTTTCCTAGAATTGTTGTTGATCAGTCAGAATTAGTTCTACCAGTCTGCAGCAGCTTCCTGATTTCCTTGTCTTGCCTTTTTATCCTCTGAGCTTTGACAAACCTAGAGAAACTATGTTTTGAAGGAAACTTAGATTTTTTAAGTCACACATCCATATAATTGAAATTATCTTCCACTTTTTTCAGTTTGTTCTACTGCTGAGGATTTAAAGATTGGTCATCTACTAGCCTCTTAATGCTTTGGAATCTCCACTGTTGAGTTATTGAACATGTAACTAGACACTCGTAACGGTTACGTCTCAAGATTGTTATAGGGCTGAAGGACTTCAATGAATGAAATGTCACATTCATACGGGTACTGTGCAATTATATTTTAATTATACACACCCTTTTAGTTGACTCATTAGTAGAATCTATAAGACACATTTCTTGGGGGTATAAATAATAGAGTCATAGTGAGAGAGAAAATGGTGTACCCCAAATTATCATCAACAAAGCACATATGCAAGTTTCATTTAAATAAACCAATAAATCAGCTGTTGTTGTTTACCACTGAGTCAGAACCAATGCATAGCTGACCTTCTGGCAGGTTTTCAGAGGCAGTTAATCACACAGGAGGAGACTGCTCATCCTTCTCCCATGAAGTGTAAAGTGGCTGGTGGCCTTGAAACGCACACTGTCGGGATTACAATGCAGCTTCTTGCCACTAGGCCATCTGAGCTCCAGTGCCAATATAATAACTTCAGCCAACAAAACTTTCTGGTTTTATAAAATTTTTAAAAGGCATGGGAAATTATTCAAAAAAGCCCCAAGGAATGCACACAAACACAATTCTTTTCCATGATTGGGAGGAGCATGCAATATTTTTCAAACGAAATTTACTTTTATTTTCTAGAAAATCTTACTGCCAGAAACCTGAGATATTCTTTAAACAGAGAAAGACCAAAGAATCATTCCATCAGAAAAACCATCACAAGTATTTCCTTTCTAGCAAGAAAGATGCCAGCACCACTTCCTGACAGGCAAAGGAAAGTGATTACACAGTTTTCTGAAGAACTAAAATATTGGTATAGTGTATCAAGAAATTATATGTAGAAAGGGCCAAGATAAAATTTCCAAATATTTCTGATTTTTTATTATTTTTCAAACTCTCTCCAAATATCAGAATCTAGCAATGAAAGATCTGTTGAGTAGATACTAGGAATTTACAGAAAATTGCATCAGAGCTTTACCTACCTCTCAGAAGAGGAGTCATGTCACAGAATTCTTCCAACATCCTCTCAATCACTTACAGTCTGGCTTTTGATGACATGACTACTAAAGCAATGATGGGACAATTATCCTTTCCAAAAATGTGATAGCAATCAGTCTTATAGTACCATTTCTTCCTCAAGGAAATGATGTTTTCCTCTCATTTAAGGAGATAAACACATATTTATCTAGCAATGTTATATCATTCATGTTTTAAGTGGATCGTTTTAATGAATAAAAAGACATTTTCTCACACAGTTTGGAGGTAAAAATTCTGATCAGAGCTGCAGCTACAAGGAAAGCCACTGTCTGATTGTGTGGGAGAAGAGCCTTGTTTCTCTCTAATTTCTTTTATCATATTTTTTTGGCAATGATATCAAATGTATCTTCTCTTCCATTTAGGCTTCTTTGCTTTATCTACTCTTACATCTCAGAGAGACTGACATATCTTATGCTATGCTTCATTTGCCTACCATTGAAAATCCATTACCAAATTGGATTATAACTGCACATATAGGGGTTACGATTAAAATATATATTTTGGGGTCACAATCCTATTCATAGTATTTTACCCCTTAGAGTCTCCAAATTTACGTCTTTCTCCCATACAAACACATTTATCCCATCAAGCCATCTCAGAAGTCTTAATTCTAAATCCAAAATCTCATCTTCAGAATCACTTAAATCAAATACAGATGAGACTTTAGATATATTTCAGGTTGGGACAAAATATCTATCTATCTATCTGTGAACTTGTAAAATCTAAAATTCAAGGAATCTGCTTCCAAACTATAGATATGGAACAAGCACAAGATAGACATTTTCATGACAAATGGGAGAAATTGGAAGGAAAGAATGAATAAGATGAATCAAATGAGTCTGAAAACCCAGCAGAACAATTTGTTAGTTTGAAATGTGAAAATAATCCTCTGTTCTTTGAGACTATCTGGGAAAATATAACCTCCTGACCCCTCACACTCTGGGTGAAGGCCACATCTTTCTGATTCTATTTGAAAGCTCCTTAGCCCTAGACATTAGTCCCATTTTGCAGACCCATTGGGAGAGCAACTCTGCTCCTTGCATTTGGGTGGCCCCATTCTTAGGTTGCTATATTTTTCATTTCTGGGGCAATGTTCTCTAACAATCTACATTTCCCCCATAGCCAAGATTCAGGAGTCCAATACACAAGAGGTGAAAACTCAAGTGGTATCTCTTACTATTACCTCTGCTGATGCTCTTATGGTGGGCTTTGTTTCTTGTCTGCACTACCATGTGTTCTGCGGGTCTAGAGGTCAAGGCAGGCAAGGAGTCACTCCAGAAGGGAACAACATGCTTCCTGTTTTGTCATTAAGGTACTTTGGAGGGAAAAAGCTTTGTCAGGCCTGAGGCCTGAAGGGCCTAAGGACATAAGGGAGCACAAATATATAGGTTCTTCACTAAACATTGCCATACACTGGGTAATATAGTTACAAAACTCTAATATCTACTAAGAAAAGACTCATATAATGTCAAGAAATCAGCAATCCACTTCAGCCATCATGAAAAAAAAAAACAAAATAATCCTTCTCCTAATAAAGCAGACCCAATTAATACCACACATGGAGACAATCAGAAGAAATATGTAGAGGTAAAGTTATTTGATCAGTTGCAGAAAAAGATACAAATGTGGGAAGAGACAATGGAAGTCAATAAGAGAGCAAATACCTCAGAGACAACAGTATAGAGAAAATATAAGGATGAGGAACAACTAGAACAGCTATGGAAGAAAATGCACAAGATGGAAGAAAGAATTGATAGAATAGATAAAACGATAAAGAACTTAAAAAATCATCACAAGACAGAGAGAGTACAGCCAACACAGTACTGGAAATAACAGAAAACCATGAAAATGCAATCCAGAATGTTAAGATCAAAATGGCAGAAGTGTTCAACATACTGGTAGGACAAAAAAGTAGAAATGAAGCGATGGAACAGAGGGTCAGTGAGCTAGAAGACAAAAACCTCTATGGAAACATACTAAAAGAAAAATCAGATATGAGACATAAAGAAAATGAAGAAAACATTAGAATCTTGTGGGATGACATCATATGGAATAACATATGTATGATTGGAATTCCAGATCAGGGGGGTGACAAGAAAATCACTGAGAAGATTATGAAAGAAATATCAGAAGAAAACTTCCCAGGTATTTTGAAGAACAGGTAAACCCACATTTGAGAAGCAGAGGGAACACCAAAAAGACTAGACCCCAAAAGAAAAAACATCAAGATATGTTGTTGTTGTTGTTATGTGCCATTGAGTCGCTTGCGACTCATAGCGACCCTATGTACAACATCCCTAAACTCTGCTCTGTACTGTGCCAATTGCACCGTCTCCAACACACCCATCCCGATTACCCCAGTCACTGAATCAATCCACCTCATAGGGGGCCTTCACCTTCTGCGCTGTCCCTCCACCCTACAAAGCATGATGTCCCTCTCCAAGGATCTGTCCCTTCTCGCAACATGTCCAAAGTATGTTAGATGGAGCCTCAGAATCCTTGCCTCCAAGGAGCAGCCCAGTTTGACCCTTTCCAGGATGAACCTGTTTGTTTTCCCAGCAGTCCATGGTACCCTCAATACTCTTCTCTAGCACCATAGCTCAAAGGCATCAACCCTCCTATCCTCCTTAGTCATTGTCCAACTCTCTGATGCATAACAAGTGATAGCAAAGACCAGGGCCTGTATCAGATGCACCTTAGTCTCCAAAGAGACACCATTGCTCTTCAATACTTTGGAAAGGTCCCTAATAGCAGACTTTCCCATGACAATACAGCTTTAAATTTCCTGGCTGCTGGTGCCGAGAGTGTTGACTGTGGAGCCAAGCAAACTGAAGCTGTGAACAATCTCAATCTCTTCACCATCCATCCTGATAGTACCAATTGGCCCAGTGGTGAGAATCTTAGTCTTCTTGACATTGAGCCTCAATCCATATTGGAAGCTGCAGTCCTTGACCCTCTGCAGCAAGCGCTTCAGGATATATCATAGTCAAATTCTACAAATTAAAAAATAAGGATAGAAGAAAGCAGCATGAGAGAAACAAAGAGTTAACTTCAAAAGGGAAGCAATTATATTTCTGGTTTCTCAGCAGAAACCATGTGAGCTGCAAGTCAATGGAATGCCATACACAAAAAGTTGAAAGATAACAATTACCAGCCAAGCACCCTATACCCAGCAAATCTCTCCGTTAAATATGACAGAGAAATAAGATCCTTTGCAGAAAAGAAGGAACATAAGGAATTTGTGAAAACAAGACTAAAATAACAAGAAATTTTAAGTGAAGTCCTGCACATGGAGACACCAAAGCAAAGTGCATGGATCATGGTAACCAGAAACAACAGAAAAAGAAACATGGCAAAATGGCAAAACTAAAACCAGGCCTGACAATAATCACACTTAATGTGAATAGACTAAATGCATCAATTAAGATAAAAAGAGTAGCAGAATGGATTAAAAGCAAAGCCCATTAATATATTTCCTACAAGAAACACATCTAAAAATTAAGAGAAAGATGAACTAAAAATCAAAGGCTGGAAAAAAATTATATATATATATACCAAGCAAATGGAAACCTCAAAAAAGTAGGAGTAGCAATACTAATCTCTGATAAAATATATTTTGGAATGAAAACCACCATCAAAGTTAAAAAAGGGAATTACATACTCATTAAAAGTACAATAGATCAAGAAGACATAACCTTGGTCAACATTTATGCACCAAAAGACAGACCTGCAAAATACATAAAACCATGGTTAACATAATTGAAAAAAGAAATAGACAGCACCACAATAGTGGTAGGAGATTTCAAAACACCACTATCACCAAAGGATAGGTCAACTCAAAAGAAACTCAGCTAAGATGCAGCCAACTCAACCTTGTGGATGTGCATCCAACTAAAACTCAATTCACTTTCTTCTCAAGTGCACATAGTACATTCTCCAGAAGTGATCGTATATTAAGACTCAAAGCAAAGCTCAACAAATTTAAAAAATATGAAATAATACACAGTATCTTCTTAGACCAGAATGCCATAAAACTAGAAATTAACCCCAAGAGAGTAAAGCTTACAAAACCACCCATGTGGGAACTAAATAACTCTCTGCTAGAACATCACTGAGTTATAAAAGAAATAAAGGATGAAGTTGAAAAGTTCCTTGAAACAAATGAAAATGAAAATACAACTTACCCAAACCTCTAGAAGAGAGTTAAGGCAGTTCTCAAGGGTTGTACAATTGATGAGGGGAGTGAGGAAAATTGGAAGAATTTGATCTGAAAAACAATGTATTCTAATTTTGTAAAATTATTATAATAAAAAATAAACTATTAAAAAATTAAAAAATTTATTATTATCTCTGTGATAATGTTTGTTATTTTCGTTATAAGCATTTTATTTTCTTTACGTTGATGGATATTCATACTGAAGGCTAACTAAGGCTTCAAGTCTTCATTTATTATAAACAACCTTGTCTTATGTGAACATTGTAGGTTTTTAATGAGTCTTCCTCCAATCCCTAGCCCTAAATGATCTTCTTCATATAGTCCAGCTTCTCAGATAATTTGCTCAGCTTATAAATGAATAGGTAAAATGAAAGGATACAGCCTTGAAATACCCATTTCCGGACTTTAAACAGTTTCATTTAAAGAACTGATTCTTTGTTTATGTATAAGTTGTACATGAACACAAGTGTTTTGGAATTCCTATTTTTGCAGTCATTTCCATAAATTTTTATTTTATTTTGCTGAATAGTTGATATTTATTTGCATAGTTTCAGAATGCTAGCATTCTGTACTGGCCCTCAGTGAAGGTTTTCTATCTTTGGGGAGATATCTTTGTTTTCTTTCAACATTCAATGTTCAGAACTCCTTGGAAATATCAATGTGTCTTGGTATCAAGCTTTCCTAGGAGTCTAGGAAGTTCACAGTATAGTTCTCTGAGTTCAAAGGACATACTACACTCCTAGCTCTTCTTTCTTGGTGGAAGTTGGTTCCCCATCTGCTCCAAAGATGATGCACATCACACCTCTGGAGACTACCTTCCATCAGACCATAAATGTGACCTGAGAAAGAATGTTGCATTCTCCCCACTGATTGACTGGTCACATCAAATCACCCATTGAGGGATAATAACATGATTACATAACTGCCAAAACATGAGGATCATAACCCAGTCAAACTGACACATAATTTTGGAGGACAAAGTTCAATTTATGACAAAGGATGATACCAAATTATTGCAGAATTTTTGATGACAGCATTGGGCCAGCTGATGCCACATTGGGAGAGGCTGCCAAGTCAGGGATGCCACTCAAGTGGTTGTTAACTGTCAACTAGTGTGGTAAGTCATTTCACATAAAACATTCTAGTTGCCTACCACTCTGGGGATAGTATGACATCATGAGCTACCACACTGGGTAGCACTAACCCCTGTGACATTGTTGAGATGGGTAGTTGAGGCTGGGCCATGATAAGAATCCCAGTAGTTACCAAGCCCATGACTTCTTTCCTAATGAACTACTCTCATCTCCACTAAAATGTTACAGATTTCCTTTGAGCAGACTCAAAGTTAAGGTGAGCTCAGGTATGTCTATGTAGAAATCTCTTTAGTAGCATTTTCAGTGGTTCATCTTTAAGAAGAAAATTGTCTGGATGTTTTTCTGAGGTGTTTCTGAGTGGAATCAGATCTCTCTGAACTTTCAGTTAGCACTAAAATATATTAACTGTTTAGGCTATCTAGGGACTTTTAACATGTAAAGACATAAAAAAATAAGCTAATCTCTCTAGCCATCTCTAAGCAAGACAGGTTCTAAGCAATGTCAAGAACAATGACTTGTAAGAAAGTCAACGGTAAGACGTTTCATAAATAATACCTTCAACTCAGTCTAAAGACTCAATATATACATTACCCAAGCCATAATCTTTTCATTTACTTCCATCTAAAAGTGAGACAACCAATAAGTATGACAGAAGAAGAATCAATGTCTCTGAATTGTGGTGCTGAAGAAGATGAACTATGAAAAGAAAGAACAAGTCTATCTTGGAGGAAGTGCCATCAGGCTGCTCCGTAGAGGCAAAGATGGTGAAACTTTGTCTCATATACTTTGGCAGGTTGACAGGAGGAGTCAGTCCTTGGGAAAAGTCATCATTTTGGGAAAGGTGGAGAGCCAGAAAAGAAGAGGAAGATCCTCGACAAGATGGATTGACATAGTAACTGTAACAATGAACTTGGGTGTGTCAGAGATGGTGAGGATAGTAAAGGATAGGGCAAAGTTCAGATATGTTATTTATAGGGTCACTCTAAGTGGGAGTGAACTTAATGGTAGTTAAAACAGTATCTTCACCTCATAAGGTGAAATGGAGATTTGAAAGGATATTTATTTAAAAGATGTAGGAAATGAAACCATATAATGTGATTTCCTCTTAGTGATAAAAATCTCAGGGGTATAGTACATAACTTCTTAGATATAATGTATATTAATGCATTAGTTTAAAAGAAATATTAAAGTTGAATATTTGGGATTGATTGTTGTTGTTATGTGCCATTGCGTTGGTTGCAACTCATAGCGACTCAATGCACAAAAGCTCTGAACCCTGCACTATCCTGAGCCAATGTTATTGTCTCTGACACACCTACCTCCATTACCCCAGTCACTGAGTCAATCAATCTCATCCAGGGTATTTTTATTTTGCACTGTCCAGCCACCTTTCTAAGGAAAAAGTCCCTCTCTAAGGACTGGTCCCTCCTTGTTACATTCCCAAAATATGTCTGACAGAGCTTCAGAATCCTCCAAGGAGTGTCCTGGTTTCACCCTCTCCATGACAAACTTGTTTGTTTTCCTAGCAGTCCATGGTATATTCAATTCTCTGGCACCACAGATCAATGACATCAGTTCTCCTTCTATCACCTCTAGTCATTGTCCAGCTTTCTGATGCAAAGCATGTAATTGTAAAGACCATGGCCTGGATCAGGTGCATCTTATTCTCCAGACTGACATTGTTGCTCTTCAGTATTCTGGAACATGCTCACCAAATTGTGCCAAGAAATCTGGATGAAACCCACCTGGCCAACTGACTGGAAGAGATCCATATTTGTTCCCATTCCAAAACAAGTTGACCTGACAGAGTGGGGAAATTATTGACCAATATCATTAGTATCATATGCAACCAAGATTCTGCTAGAAATTACCTAAAAATGACTGGAACAACACATTTAACAGAGAAGTATCAGATGTGCAATCTGGATTTAGTAGAGGCCATAATACTAGGGATATTATAACTTATGTTAGATGGATCTTGGCTGAAAGCAGAGAGTACCAGAGGAATGTCTGTTTGTTTCATTGACTGTGCAAAGACATTTGATTGTGTGGATCACAGCAAACTGTGGATAACTCTGAGATTGCTTGATAGGATTACAAGAAAGTACCAGATGGCTTGTCAAGATGTCTTTCTGTCTTCTGAGCTATTATAATTCTCCCATAAAACCAAAGAAGCTAGGAGTTAGATTTTAAGGTAATGTTCATAAGGCAACAGTTGCTTTGTATCTCTTGTGTAACCTGAATATGGATTCATACAAATAATAGCAGTTTTTTTTAAGTCTGAAAACATATCCAACTGTTAGGTTGATATTTTATTCCATTAGACACTGCTCTCACTTGAAGTATTGATTCTCAATCTTCTTCAGGAGGTAAAGATTTTAGAATCTCAAAGATCTCTGTGGAACATTATGAAATACTTAAAATAAATTCATGTAGGATCCAGACTTGAAACACAAAACATGTTCAATATATTCTTACATAAAAATATTGTAAACATGAAATATGTAAGAAATACTTTGAGAAAAAAAACCCTAAAATGATGGCCTTTCATTTGATTAATTTTTTTTCTAATTAAACAGGGTAAAGAATGCAATCATTCTATTGAAGCTATGGGACACTTGACCTAGTTATTGAACACTGATATTCTTGAAGAATATAATTTTTAAAACTTAGGTAAGTAACAAGAGTCATAACTCTGGCCATTATTATTTTGCTTTTGCCATTTACCATGTTGGCCTTCAACATCACACCACAAACACCTATCTGCTATCTTATTCCCTGTGTATTCTGGTCTCTTTCAGCAACACTGCTTTTCAGGTTTCTCTGCCTCATTAATGACCTTGTTTCTCTGGACAATGCCCCAGAGGCAGTAGCTGGCAATTTCCCCCAGATGAATCTCACTTTTTTTCCATAGGTCATTTCTGCTTCGGAGTAAATCCTTTGCTCTCATGTCTCTGTCTTTACGGATGTCTGTGACACCTCTAGCAATCTGTCTCATAGTAGTGTACAGTTCAGTTCTTATGGTGTCAATGAAACCTCCTTCACTCACTCTCACTGTAAGTTAGGGCACTGTTTACTCCCTTCTGATCATTAGCCAACTTACAGAAGGTTCAGTATTACCAGGGGAATTTCTGTTCTGACTATTTGTATTCAAGATCTCATTAGTCTCAGAGGAACAATTGCCTGGGGGCTTGTATTGTTTTAAAGTAGTGAAAGAGTTCGATTTTGAGTACATTTTTGAAAAAAAAATCACAAACCATTTCTCTGCATAAACCAAGTAATGCTCATATAATGTCTAATGTAAACATTTCTTTCATATCTTGAGGGAGCTCTGGTGGCATTGTGCTAAGGAGTTGCCCTGCCAACCCAAAAGCAGGCAGTTTGAATCCTTCAGTGTCTCTGTAGAGAAAGATGTACAATTTCCTCCTGTGTTATTTAATGCCTTCAAAAACCCACTAGAGGGTCAGCTATGCGTCAGTCCAGAACGGTCCGCACATAACAACATCATATCTTGGATATTTTAATAAGATGTTTATAGATTATTTGGTACTCTCAATGGGGGTTGGTGTGTCAGAATTAGTGAAACTGGCTTAGGACAGGGAAGGGTTCAGAGCTGCTGTACATAGAGTCGCTATACATCGCAGGTGACTCAATGACACATAACAACAGTAGCATACTCTGACAGATTTAAAAGCAGGAGTGGCATCCACTTCCTAAATAACTTGCCTCTGGAAACTCTATGAACTTCATTGTATCTCTGTAAATGGTGGATGAACATAGATAACAAAATTCTCTAGGAGACTTTCAAAAGCGGTGTGACCTTGACCTTGAACTCTTAATGCAAAAAACCAGAAGAAAAAAAAAAAAACCAGAAGAATTGTACAAGAGCCTTCTGGACAGCCAGAAGCCTTCTTCATACAACAGCCCTTGTGGACTTTTTGGCAAGAACCAGGTAGACAGCTGGTCATCTTTTCCTGTGGGTGGCTCTCACCACCCACTGTACCTCTTGGGAGTTTTCTCTCCCCAAATCATTCACAGAGTGGGATATTTTTTCCTCACTACTACTTGAATTCTATCATTCAAGTTAATAGAGCACCATTTTTAGTGTTTTGCCATCAATCACATGGGTCAATAGCCTGTACAGTCTAAATAATTTGCTTGAAAAGTTTATAGGTGTTGCAGGATTTTACTACTACCATTCATCTGTCACTTAGTTGACTGTGGTGACTTGTGTGTTGCTATAATGCTGGAAACCATGCCATCGTTATTTCACATGCCAGCATGATCACTTATGGGCAGGTTTCAATGGAGCTGCCAGACTAAAACAGACAAGGGAAAAAGGTGTGACAATCTACTTTGAAAAATCAGTCAATAAAAACCTAGAATACTGTTGAAAACAACAGAATATTGTTTGATATATTGCTGGAAGAGAAGCCTCCTGGGAAGGCATTCAAAAGATATGGTGGTTGCAGCAAAGGACTCAAAAGACCAATGAATGTGTAGAGGCTGCACAACTCAGCTATGATTTGTTCTGTTGTCAATAATGGGTGACCATGAGTTGGAGTCAATTTGAAACCAAGTGTCAACAACAATATCTAACAAGTTTATGTGACCCTAAGTGGAAGTCTCATTGAATTTGTGGCGTAATTTTACTTCTGCGATGGGTCTCACTCCTCTTACAGTTAGTAAACACTGCAAAGATTCATTTCTCCCCCTCATCCCCTGGATCCTTTTTCTAGCACACCAACCTGGAGAGTTGCACATTAGTTTAAAACAATAAATAGCTATTTAAATTTTAGAGAACTTTCATATTAGAATGTGACTCTGATTTTTCCTGGAGTAAGACTGTCTCTGCTTCTCAATCTCTTTATCTTTTTGTCAGTTTCACCACTTTATCAGATATGGTGGTACTCCAGACATATCATTCCTTCATTAAACTACAATGTACGCTCCATGAGAACAACTACTTTATATTTACTGTTACAGCCAGGGAATTATTGGCCAGTATTTATTATACAATTTCCATAAATGAGACAGTGGGTATATTGGTAGAGAAAAGGGGAGAGTATTAAAAAAAATTAAAAATATCAGAATGTTTCTCATTTACTAAGGAGTCCATGTAAGTAGAAGAAGGAGGTTATGTGAACACCAAAAACACATGGAAAAATGCAGGAAAATGTCATATTTCTGAATATAAGACCAATACTATTCCCTTAGACTAATATAATTAAAAGGAAATGACATAAATTTGATTTTTCTTTTAACTCATCAATGTTATTCTAAGCACTTACTTAAAAAGCTATGACCATGTAAAGACTTATAAAATTCTTAAAATTAGCTAAAAAGTAGAAAATATTTAAGTGTCCAGCTCTTGGTAAATGGATAAACACATGTGGTATATCCATATAAGGGAATACTCGACATGAATATAAAAGCAAGGAGTACAGGAATGAATCTGAAAAAAAATTATACTAAGTGACTGAAAACAGACCCATATTAGAATGTATGATTGCGTTTTTATGAAAAGTTAAGAAAAAGTATATCAATGAGATTTGATTTAGTGGCCTGTTGAGGGAGGAGCCCCTAGGTGGTAAAAAAAGTTCAACATTGCAAAGGTTAACAATCTAAAAGGAAAAAATAGTAGAAACTTTCTAAAATGAGATTGTGGCAATAATTGCACAGCTCTGTAATTACACTAAAGACTATTGAATTGCACGCTTAAAATACATGAGTCTTATTGCATACAAATCATGCTCAAATAAAGCAAAGGGGAAAAAAGAACTTCGAATGTTTGTATGTAAGAATAAAGAGGCATACAGTCAAGGCACTTTTTAGGGGATGAAATGTAATAATGAAGCATTACTTATTCTCTTTAGAATAAAGTCTTAGAAGTAGAATTTTTTTTAATTAAATGACATGCACAATATGTAAAATAGTAACTGAATTTAATGAGAACCCACCACAGCCTCATACCTTAAAAAATCAAAAGAGATTTAAATATATCATAGATTTGAATGTTAAGCTATAAGTAGCTGAAAGAACACAGGAAAAAACAACTCAGTGGACCTGGAGTGTAGCAAAGACTTTTTAGACTTGGAGACATGGCAAAAAAAGCATGACCCATAAGGGGGGGGGGAAATCAAGAAACTGAACTTCATGGAAAACAATAAGAAAAAAGAACAGAAAAGAAACTATAAGAAAAATTTGCTCTCCGAAAAGTTTAAGAACATAAGAAAATAAAAACTAAAGATTGGAAGTAAGCCACACATCTGACAAAAGGATTGTATCAAGATTTAATTGTTAATAATAAAAGGAAATTGAAAAAGGAAATCAATCAGAAAATGAGCAAAAACCCTGAACAGACATTTCACTGAAGGAGATAGATAGTTCATAATACATCACAGTCTTTCAAAGAATACAAATTAAGACAGTGATGAGCTATCACTACACTCTAAGTTATGTTGTTGTGTGCCACTGAGTCAGAACAGACTCCTAGCTGTCCCTCCAAGGTGTTTTCAGAGGCAGTAAATCACACAGGAGAAAACTGCCCATCTTTCTCCTGTGGAGCAGTTGTTAGATTTGAGCCACCCTCCTTTGGTTTGACAGCCTGGTTCTTTAGCACTAGACCATCAGAGCTTCGTACAATCCTACAGAAAATCTGAATTAGAATTATAAAAAATAGTAGTAATAAAAAAATGATAATAATCAAGAGGCACTGGATTTTTCATGTTGCTGTTGTTATGTGCCATCAAGCTGCCTGTGACTCTTAGCTACCCTAAGTACAGCAGCCCTGAACCCTGCCCTATCCTGAGCCAGTCTTACTGACTCCAACATGCCTAATCACATTATACTAGTTACTGTGTCAATCTATTTCATCCAGGGTCTTCCTCTCCTGTGCTGTCCCTTCACCCTTACAAGCATGATGTCCTTCTCCAAGGACTGGTCCTTCTTGGACACGTATCCAAAGTTTGTGAGGTGGAGCTTCAAAATCCTTGCTTCCAAGGAGGAACTTGGTTTTATCCTTTCCAAGACAGATCTGTTTGTTCTCTTTTGTGGTTCTTAGACTAATCAATACTCTTCTCCAGCACCACAACTCAAAGGCACAGATTCTTCTTCTGTCATCCTTAGTCATTGCCCAGCTCTCTGATGCATAGCCAGTAATTGCAAAGGAATTGGGTTTCTCATACATTAAGGAAACACCGAATGATTCAAAATCAGGAAAGGAGTGCATCAGGGATGCATCCTGTCTCCATACCTTTTCAATCTATATGCACAACAGATCATACAGGAAGCTAAGCTTTATGAGGAGGAATGTGGCATCAAAATTGGAGGAAAACTCATCAACAACCTGCATTATGCAGATGACACAATCTTGCTTGCTAAAACTGAGGAGGACCTGAAGCATTTATTGCAGAAGGTCAAGGACTGTAGTCTTCAATATGGATTGAAGCTAAACATCAAGAAAACAAATATTCTCACCCGTCTGCCAGTTGGCAGCACCATGATAGATGGAGAAGAGATTGAAGTTGTTAACAATTACAGCTTGCTTGGCTCTGCAATCAACCTTCTTGGCTCCAGTAGTCAGGAATGCAAAAGATTAATTGCATTGTAAAAAATCTGCTATCTGCTGTTAGGGATCTCTCCAGAGTACTGAAAAGCAACGATATCAGTCTAGAGACTAAGGTGCAACTAACCTATGCCATAATCTTCACAATTACTTGTTATTTATCAAAGAACTGGATAATGACTAAGGATGGCAGAAGAAGAATTGATAACTTTGAGTTGTGGTGCTGGAGAAGAGTCTTACACATACCGTGGACTGCCAAGGAAACAAATAGGTCTTTCTTGGAGAGGCTGAAACCAAGTTTCTCCTTGGAGGCTAGGATTTTGAAGCTCCATCTCAAATACTTTGTGCACGTGGCCAGGAGGGACCAGTCCTTAGAGAAGGACATCATGTTCAGAAGGGTGGAGGTACAGTACAGGAAAGAAAACCCCCGGATGAGTTGAATCGATTACAGTAACTGGGGCATTGGGGTTGGTGTGTCAGAAACAGTGAGATTGGCTCAGGACAGGGCAAACTTCAGAGCTGCTGTGCATAGGGTCACTATGAGTCACAGACAACTTGACGGCACATAACAACAACAACAACAACAACATACATTATTGTAAATATAAAATGGTGTCATTACTCTGAGAAGGACTTGTAGCATTTGCTGCAGTAGGTCAAGTACTGCAGTCTTCAATATAGATTTCATCTCAACATCAAAAAAAGCTAAGTTCTTCATCATCTTATAGGCAACATTGTGATAGATAGACAAAAGACTGAGATTGTTAATTATTTTATCTTGCTTGGATCTGCTATCAACATCCTTGGCAACAGCAGTCAAGAAATCAAAAGACAAATTGCACTGGGAAAAACCTGCTGTCAAGGACTTCTACAGAGTGCTGAAGAGCAATGGTGTAAGTCTAGAGACTAAGGTGAGCCTAATTCAGGCCATGGTCTTCTCAGTTGCTTGCTATGCATCTGAGACCTAGACTAAGGATAGAAAAAGACTCAGTGCCTTTGAGTTGTAGTTCTGGAGAAGGGTATTTAATTTATCATGGATTGCCAAGAGAACAAACTGTGTAAGTTGGATCTGATTCAAAGGTTAAAAAAAAATTCTTCAGTGGATGGAAGGGTATGGCTGGGAGTAGACGGGAGCATGGGACTGGGAGTTGGGAATCAATAAAACAAACCCTGCAAAACCCAAACAAACCAACCAAGAAGTGGTAAATCTATTCCATGGAATACTAATTGACAACTAAATGGAACAAAATATCAGTATACACAGCAACTTGCCATCACGTGCTGTACTGTCAACTAAAGGACAGCAGTTTAAATCTATAAGCTGATCAAGTGAAGGGGGAAAAGGGAGTTTCTTTACACAACGTTTTAGAGCCTCAAAACTTAATAGAAGGTTTCTATGAATCTCATTAGACTCCACATTATGGGACATCATGGGGCTATATTGTGTTCTGAAAAGCTGTTTTCAAAAGGTTGCCTTAAGGTGCTGAAGAGGTGTGTATAATTCTACGTGACTCCACAAAACACTACCTGGTCCTTCAACCTTCTCACAATTGTGACTATGTTTGAGCTCACTATATTAGTCACTGTATTTGACCTTCTGCCCTATGAAGCAAAATGCCCTTTTCCGGGAACTAGGTCCTCATAACATATTCAAAATCTATGAGACATGTTTTACCATCCCCACTTCTAAGGAACAATATGGCTGTGCTTACCAAAATTGGTTGTTCTGAAAGTCCATAGTTTATTGATTTCTCCCTTGGTTATTGTTGTTAGGTGTCATTGAATTTAGCATGACTCATGATAACCCTACGAACAAAAGATCTGAAACCTGTCCTATCTTATGCCATTCTCATACCTCCGGTATACTGCAAGCACTATGTCAATGTATCTCATTGAGGATCTTCCTCTCTTCTGCTGACTCTCCACCTTTCCAAGCACGATGTCCCTCTCCAAGGCATAGCCCTTCCTAGCAATGCTTCTAGTATGTGAGACAAAACTTCTCCATCCTTGCTTCCAAGAAGCACCCTAGCTACACTTTTCCCAAGACATATCTATTTGTTCTTTTAGAAGTACCTGAGATATTCAGTACTCTTTTCCTGCACCATAACTCAAAGGCATCAAATCTTTTTCTTTCACCCTTATTAATTTTCCAGCTCTCAGATGCATTGCTGTTGTTGAGTGCTGTTGAGTTGTAGATGACTCATAGTGACCTTATGAACAAAAGACTTGAAACTTTCATCATTTCTCCATGTTCATACAGTTTCCAGAGGTAAACTATTTCAAAAGTGTATTCCACTCCTGCTTCTAACCTTGTTTTAATCTGAGAACTCTACCAAAATTAACCATTATCACATTTGACACATCAGTGTCACAATATCACAGTAACTACAAGTTACCTCTGTACCAAATGGATAGATTAGTGCTATACCACTTAGAAGAATGTCTGACCAAAAACAATTAAAATCAGGCCTGAGGGCTGCAGATTAAAATCACCCACCTTTGTCTTGGCAGCATAATTTTCTGTCCACTGAAGCAACTGATCTCTGTCTATGTTGTTGTTGTTAAGTGCTGTCGAGTCATGTTGTTAAGTGCTGTCGAGTCATGGACTATTCATAATGACCCTGTGAACATAAGACCTGAACAATTGTATAACTTTCATAGTTTCTCAGATGCATAGTGGTTGAAAAGAGCATGGCACATCTCAGTCTTCCATAATTGCTTCTCAGTACTTTGGACAAGGTCTCTAATAGCAGACTTTCCTAGTGAAATATATCTTCTGTTCTCCTCACTGCTGGTACCACTAGTGTTGATTGTGAATCCAAGTAGATATTGTGTAATACAATTTATATGTTATTCTCTCAATGCCATAAATATAGAAAGCAGAGTAAAGATTATTAAGAATTACAGGTGGTGAAGGCTGTGGGAATGGATGTGACTATAAAAGAAGAGTTGTGGTGATGCAAATCCTGGGTGTGGTGAAAGCTTCACAAAACCAGACACATTGTACTAATGTAAATATTCTGGTTTTACACTGCAGTATAATTATGTAAAATATAATCATAGGGAGAAAAATAATTGAAAGGTATATGCCTCTGAAAATCCACTGGAAGGTCAGCTATTATGTGCCAGATGCTTTTCTACACACTATACATGTGTTAATTAATATTATTTTCATAAAAATCCCGAGGTGGATCTTACAGGTGAGTTAAATAAGGTTCAGAGGTTAAAATAGGGCATTCAAGGTCATATAGCTATTACTAGCAGAGACAGGACATTGATACAATATTTATCCTTCAGAGAAAATACTGTTAGTCACTAAGCAATGTTCCCCTATTCTTATAAGAATAAGTATGCAGAGATGGCATGAGGAGTGGGGCGTGTGGGGAGGCAGACAGCTGCAGGTGGCCATGGGCAGGCAGTGACCAGAGTCTCTGGGTGGACCTGTTTGGGCTGGTGCAGAACTCCTGGCTGGTGGTGTGCCTTGTCCATCACCATGAAAGATGATTTTGCGGAGGAGGTTGAGGTGAAGTCCTTTGGTCATAAGAGGTTCGGAAGGAGATTCAGTTTTGTCCCTTTAAAAAAAATAAATATATATAATGCAATGCTGGGAGCTGACATGCACCAGGAGTGATGCTAGAATTTGAGTGAGGTACTTTGGAGGAAAAAACCCTGCTGTCTAGCTTGATCACGTGGGAAATCTTAACTCAGGCAGCAGGAAGGTCCTGGCCACCTTGATGGATGTCAGAAGCCGCTTTCAGAAGGAAACAACAGGCTTCCTCCCTGGTCATTCTGGTATGTGGAGGAAAAAATTGATGTCAGTCCCGAGGCCTGTAACACAAACACATAGGTGTTTCTCAGAACATTACTGTGGACCAACACAGACATTTGAGAGTCATGGGAGCAGTGAGCATTGGTAGGATGCAGGGAACCTCAGTGGGATGCAGTGAGCCTCAGTGGGGAGCAGTGAGCCATGGTGGGGGGCAGTGAGTTGCAGCAGGACCCACCCACCAGGAGCAAGCAGGACAGTAGGTATTTGAGTGAGGTACATAGGGGAGATCACAGCTGATTGCTGGACCAATTATGGGATCCCATCACCTTAAGCAGAAGGTAGGGAGACAGCTGGAGGTTGACAGAGGTGGAAGACCCAATTTTTGAGGGCAATACCAAGGCTTTCTGGTTTCTGATTCATGTCTCCCCACTCAAATATGTCCCCCCAACCATGTGTGTCTGTGTGCCTTTATCCCCCCACCCCATCCCCTTGAGTGTCTGCACCTGCAATCATCATCCTCTGTGCCTCCAGTTGTGTGCCTGCCCAAACTTCTTCTGGAGCAGTGACATCAGATCACAAACTGGCTATTGCCTCAGGCACAAAAAAACTCTACCACAGCAATGTTGAAAGAAGCAGGCTACCTCTCTCCTTACACAAATGCAAAGCAAGATATCACACCCCAAAATTGACACCTTAACAATGGATTTACTGAAGACAGAAAGTCTGATGGAACTTTCTGACACAGAATTTAAAAGAACAATGATTGAATATTTTCAATGGGTGAAAAACAAACTTGAAGAATTATAGGACACTGCAAATAAAAATCAGGAGGATCTTTAAAAAAAATCTAAAACAATGTAGATAAAACAAATGAGGCATTAGAGACACTGGAAAAACAAGAAACCATGATACAAAATATGAGGTCCAAGGTTTCAGATGTTGTCAACATGATGGAGGGACACATAAACAGAATCAAACAGATAGAACATAGAGCCAGTGAAATAGAAAATAGAATTGTCACCACTAACCTGCTAGACCAAAAAGAAGAATCAGAAAAGAAGGAAAAAGGAGAAAACCTAAGAATAATGTGGGACACCATCAAGTGAAGCAACATGTGTATCATCGGAATCTCAGAACAGGAAGAAGCAAGTAAAGGCACTGAAAAAGTTGTGGAAGAATTACTAAAAGAAAACTTCCCAGGCATAATAAAGAATGAGAGAATATATATTTAAGAATTTGAGTGATAACATTACAGAATACAACCCAAAAGAAACACACCAAGGCATATCATAGTCAAATTTGCCAGAACTAAAGATAAGGAGAGAATTCTGAAAGCATTGAAAGAGAAACAAAGAATAACTTTTAAGGGAGAGCAGATAAGAGAAAATGCGATTTCTCAACCAAAACTATGCAAGCAAGAAGACAGTGGAATGCCATATCAAACACCCAAAACCACAACTGCCAGCCAAGAAAACTATACTGAGCAAAATTGTCCATCAAATATGAAGGAGAAATCAAGATATTTCTAGAAAAACAGAAACTAAGGGAGTTTGTAAAAACAAGATCAACTTTTCAGGAAACACTGAGAGACTTTATTCTTACAGAGGTGCTACAGAAAATATGATGGACCAAAGTAACTAGCAACAACACACAAAAACCCCTCAACAAAATGATAAAAATTAAAACCTTGCCTCTCAATAATCACACTGAATATGAATGGTTTAAACGCACCACTGAAGAGAAAAATAGTATCAAATAGGATAACTCCCCCAAACCATCAATCTACTGTCTACAAGAGACAAACCTGAAAAATGAAGATAAAGAAAGACTAAAGATAAAAGAGAGGGGGGAAAATATACCAAGCAAATGGAAAGCAGAAAAAAGCAGGAGTAGTGGTATTAATTTCCAATAACATAGCCTTCAATGCAGAAACCATCATAAAGGACAAGGAAGGGTACTACATAGTGATTAATAGGTCAATAGAACAAGAAGATATAACAATAATAAATATATATGCACCAAATGAAAGATCTGCAAAATATATAAAACAAACGTCAACAAGATTGAAAAAAAGGAAATAGACAACACTATTATAATACTATACACCACTCTCAAGAAAAGATAAAACTACCAGAAAAAAAACTCAGCAAAGATACTCAAGAATTAAGCCACACAACAAACCAACTAGATCTCATAGATATAAGCTAATGCACCCCCAGACAATCACAGTATCTCTTCTTCTCCAATGTGCATGGAATGTTCTCCAGAATAAATGACATTTTAGATTACAAGGCAAGCATCAATAAATTAAAAATCATAGAAATATACAAAGCATCTTCTCAGACCACAATGCTACAAAATTAGAAATTAACAAGAGGATGAAGGAGAAAAAAAACATACATTTGGAAGCTGAACAACACCTTTTTTGAACATGAATGAATAGTATAAGAAATAAAAAAATGAAATTAAAAAGTTCTTGAAAAAAATGACAAAGAAAACACCACTTACCCAACCCTCTGGGAAACAGCCAAAGCAGTAATCAGAGGTCAAGTTATAGCAACAAGCAAACTCATCAAAAGGCAAGAAAAAATGACCATTGACTCTCTAACCCAACATCTCCAACAAAATAAAAAAAGAACAGCAAGAAAATTTGACACCCTCTTAAAAAACTGAAATTACAAAAATTAGAGCAGAAATAAATGAATTAGAAAACAGCTAAACAATTGAAACCATCAACAAAATCAGGAGTTGGTTCTTTGAAAAGGTCAACAAAATCAACAAACCACTAGCAAAATTAACAAAAGAAAACAAGGAAAAAACACAAATAATCTGAATAAGAGGTAAAATGGGAAATGTCACAACAGAACCAGCTAAAATAAAAAGGCTAACATTGGAATATTATAGAAAGCTAAACTCAAACAAATTTGAAAACCTAGCAGAAATAGACAAATACTTAGAAATTCACAACCTACCTAAACTGACACCAACCGAAATGGAACACCTGAACAGACCCATTACAAAAGAAGGAGTTGTAAAGGTAATAAAACAGCTTCCAACAACAACAACAAAAAGCAAACCTGGACCAGATAGTTTTGCAAGTGAATTTTATCAAACATTCAGAGAACTGTCACTAATTCTACATAAAATATTTTAGAAAATAGAAAAAGATGTAATTCTCCAAGACTCATTCTATGAAGGAAACATATCCTTGATACCAAAGCCAGATAAAGACACCACAAAATATAAAACTATAGGCCAATACCTCTTATGAACATAGATTCAAAAATTCTGAAAAAAATCCTGGCCAATAGAATTAAATAATACATAAAAAAAATTCACCATTACCAAGTTGGATTCATAAAAATTATGCAAGGATGGTTCAACATAAGAAAAACAATCAATGTAATTTATCATATGAAAAAAGGAAAGAACAAGAACTGCATTATCCTATCAATAGATGCAGAAAAAGCCTTTGAAAAAATCCAACACCCTTTCCTGATTAAAACATTCAACAAAATAGGATTAGAGGGAAATTTCTTCAATATAGTAAAAAGCATATGCACAAATCTAAGAGCCCACATTGTCCTCAATAGAGAGAGATTAAAAGCATTCCCTTTGAGAATAGGCACTAGGCAAGGATGCCCACTATCACCTCTCTTCTTCAATATTATATTGGAAGTCTTAGTGATAGCAATAAGAAAAGACAAGGAAATAAGAGGCATCCAAATTGGCAATGAGGAGGTAAAATTGTTTCCATATGCAGATGAGATAATAGTATACTTAGAAAACCCTAAAGACTCAGTAAGAAAACTACTGGATATAGTTGACCGATTCAGCAAAGTGGCAGGATACAAGATGAACATACAAAAATCAGTTGGATTTCTCTACAGTGACAAAATAAATAAAGAACTGGAGCTAAGAAAAGCAATACCCTTCACAATAACTAATCACAAGGATCTATTCAAAGACAATTAACAAAACATTACTACAAGAAACAAAAAGAGACCTGGAGAAATGGAAGAATATACCTTGCTCATGGACAGGAAGACTCAATATTGTGAAAATGACAATACTACTAATGGCAAT
>NW_006399847.1:6685332-6689216 GCF_000299155.1 Elephantulus edwardii
AGTCTCCAGATTGACATCATTGCTCTTTAGCACTTTTGAGAGGTCCGTGACAACAGAATTCCCCAGAGTAATTAATCTTTTGATTTCTTGACTGCTGATGCAAAGAGTGTTGATTGTGGAGATGAGCAAGCTGTAATTTTTAACAACCTCGATCTCTTCTCCATCTATCCAGAAGAAAAAGAGACACTTTGATAAGGCACAGAAGGAAGGTAAAGTTAATATCCATCAGAGCCCTCTTTCAGACTTGTTAAAAGAAGTTAAAGGAAGCTGGTGAATATGCTTATCTTGTGATGACCACCTGCATCCACTTGATGAGTGAAAGTGGGAGACACACAGTAATGAAGAGAAGGCTAAGTTTGGATGTGTTTCTTTGGACTGTCCAGGTAGTATGATAAAAAGAGAAGTGCAGAAAGGTTATTGACCTGTGGAGTACAGAATCCTGAGGATTCCTGATGTGTTAGCTTGTGCGGGTCAAAGGCTGAGTGAAGGGACAAGCCAATCTAAAACACAGGAAGAAGTGTGGACTCCTGTGTTTATGGCTGATGCCCATTTGGTTCTAGCCATGAATGGCTGAGGATAAGTTGACCAGAACCCAACCATATGAAGAGAAAATGTCTCATTCTATGAGCAAGTGTTGATTGCTATAACCTGATGGTTTTCCCTGGATTGACCTTTGTTTATAGATGTGGATATTTAAAGTTTTAATTCTAACAGAATATTCTTCAGAGAAAAAGACATACTTATTTCCTCAGAGTACTGGTTTAATGTTGTTGTTAGGTGCTGTTGAGTGACCCTGTGAATAACAGATCTGAACCCTGTCCTACCTCACAATCTCTGACACACCAGAGCCATTACTGCAGTCATTGTGTCAATCCACCTAATTGAAGGTCTTCCTCTCCTACACTGCCTCCTCACCTTTCCAAGCATGATGCTATTATCCAAGAAATAGCTTTTCCCAGAAATATACCCAAAGTATGAGTCACCTATGACTCGACAGCACTTCAACAACAACAATGGAAGACAAATATTTGCTATCCTCACCTCCAAAGAGCACTCTGGCTGTACCTTCTCCAAGACAGATATATTTGCTCTTTTGGAAGTTCATTGTACATACAGCTCTCTTCTACAACACTACAGCTCAAAGAAATCAGCTCTCCATATATCATCCTTATTCACTGGCTTATTATTAGAAATGGGCAAATCAGAAATTGACTATCTAAAATGAAGGAGAAAAAGACAGAAGGAGCGAGATAGTTGGCTTACATACTTTCATTAATGTAGATGATTTTGAGGGGAAGGTTGATTCCTCAGATGTAAAAGACGATGGCTAGAAATGCCTGGAGGTGACCTGAAGGAGGACTTAATGAATATGTTGGCTTCCATAGGCCTTTGTCTTAAAGCTGACCCAGCTATTTTAATTTCATCTATACTGTTAGAATGTCATGGCCTAATCACCATCTGTAGTTTTCTTGAGGGTGTGGCCTATACTCTGTTGTTGTTGTTGTTATGTGCTCTCAAGTTAACTTTGACTCATAGCAACCCTATGTGCCACAACTCTGAACCTGGCTCTATCTTGAGCCAATTTCATTGCCTCCAACACACCTACTCCCATTACTCCATTCGTTGATCCAATTGAGCTTATTCAGAGTCTTCTTCTCTTGTGCTGTCCCTCCACCTTTCAAAGTATGATCAAGCATGTTGTCCTGATGTCTCTCTCCAAGGACTGGTCACTCCTTGTAACATACCTTAAGAATATGAAACTGAGCTTCAAAATCCTTGCCTCCAAGGAGCAACGTGGCTTGACCCTCTCCAGGATGGAACAGTTTATTCTTTCAGCAGTCTATGGTACATTTAATACTCTTCTCCAGCACCACAGTACAAAGGCATCGATTCTTCTTCTATGGTATTTAGTTGTTGTCCATATCTCTGATGTGTAGCAAGTAATTGTGAGAATCGTTGCCCGGATCAGGTACACTTTAGTCTCTAAATTGACATTGTTGCTCTTCAGTACTCTGCAGACGTCTCTGACAACAAATTTTCCCAATGCAATTAATTTTTTTATTTCCTAACTCCTTGTACAAAGATTATTGATTTTTGGATCCAAACAAGCTGAACCTGTTAACAATCTCAATCTCTTCACTGGCTATCATGATGCTGCCAGTTGGCTCAATCATAACAATATTTATTTTATTGATGTTGTGCTTTAATACATATTGAAGGCTGCAGTCCTTGATCATCTGCAGCAAATGCCTCAGGTCTTCCTCAGTTTTGGCAATCAAGGTTGTGTTATCTGTATTATGCAAGTTGCTGATGAGTCTACCTCCAATCCTGATGCCACATCCCTCCTCATAGAGCCTAGCCCAGGATGATCTGTTCTGCACATAGATTGAAAGGTATGGAACTCCTTGGCCTTTATATTTGGCTCTCCTGGGATAGCCACAGCCTGAATAGCTGCATGAGCTTCTTAGGTCTTCTGGATCTCTAAGCCTGAAAAAATAGCAACTGGAGGTATGGGGGTGGGAGGTATTGAAGAAACAATATATTGTTAGAATTAAGGGCTAAGAATTCCATTTTTCTCAGTGCTAGCCATAGTTTGTTATGATATACACAGTAAAATACCTTTCCATGATCAATAAAAAACAAATACAAAACTTCTGGTGTTCTCTGTTTTCAGTCAGGATCCATCTGACAACAATGATATCCCTAGTCCCTTAGTCTCTTCTGAATGCACCTTGGACTTATGGCAATTCTCTTTCAATATATTGGGGTTTTTTAAGTTGTGTTCCCCCCGACCGCCAATGTATTCTTTTTGTCACTTTGGGATGATCTTCAGCAAAATTTTGGTTGCATATGAGATTAGTGATATTGTTTGATAATTTCCACATTCTGTTTGATATCTTTTCTTTGGAATAGGGCAAAAAACCTTGCATCTCTTTAGTGAGTTGGCCAGGCAGCGGTTCTTCGAATTTCCTGACATAGACTAGTGAGCATGTCCAGGGTTACATCTGTCATTTGAAACACGTCAGTATCCCATCAATTTCTGAGGCTTCTTTTTTTGCCAATGCTTTCAATGCAGCTTGAACTTCTTCCTTCATTACCACTGACTCTTGTTCTTATGATACTTTCTGAAATTTTTCAATGTCAAGAAAATTTTTTTGGTACAGTGACACTTCTATTTATGCTCCCTGGATTATTCAGGATTTTCCCCCCAAAGCATTTCTCTCTAATGGAATTTGTGGCTTTAATTTGTTTTTCAGTTCTTTCAGATTGAGAAATGCCAAGCAAATTCTTCGCTTTTTATCCTCCAACTCCAGGTTTGTTTGTTTTTTTTCACATTCTGTTACACATTCAACCTGCCTTTTCAGCTCTTTCTTTTGGCATTTCATCCCTTTGTTCTGACTTCTCAAGGCTTTAATGTAATTTTCATAGTCTCTTCTGATATCCATTTTGGGTTTTACTTTCGCCTCTGTTTTTGAAATGACTTTTTGCTTTCTTCATGGGTGATATCCTTTATGTTATCCCACAATTCTTCTGGGCTTCATCTTACATACTTTGGGCATATTGTTAGGAGGATAAGATCCTTGGAATGGGACATCATGTTGTGAAATGTGGAGAGTCAGCAAAAGAGAGGAAGAACCCTCAACAAAATGGAATGATAAAGTAACTGCAGCAATGGGCTGAAGTGTGTTAGAGATTATGAGGATGGCACAGAATAAAACAGGGTCCAGATCTATCATACATGGGGCCCTTATAAGTTGTTTGTATTTGACTCAAAGGCACTTAACTAAAGCAACGTGAGAAATATGAGGGACCTCCCACTGAGTGATACTGCTAACCCAAAGCGGGCTCCTCTTTGGCAGTTCAATTCCACTAGTGGCTCTCTG
>NW_006399847.1:6689316-6694716 GCF_000299155.1 Elephantulus edwardii
ATATTCAAATACACATTAATTTGGAAATCAATAAAAGTATACTATAAACACTACTGTTTGATAGCTTAAAAGTCATCCCTCCAACCTTTCTTCCTTGCTGTCTTCTATTCTAAGGGCTGGAAACTAAATATTTATCCTGTCCTCCTCAGAGTGAGGAGTAGCTGTGTGACCTAGTTCTGGCTGGTGAGGTTTAAGCAAACATCTTTGGAGGTGATTTCTCAGAAATATTTTATATGTTTAATAAACGCTGGGAATGATATCCCACTTGCTCAGGATAGTAGAGTACAAAAGGGATCCTGCTTTACCTTGTCCTGTGAATTGCTGGCATCTTCTTAGGTAAAAAAACAAGTGAACAAATTAAGCCAATACAATTAAGTCTTTATAGGTCAGGTTTTTGTTTTTTATTTATTTGTTTTGTAACTTGTATTCACATACATTCTTTAAAATTTCTAAAATGGAAAGCAAATACCTCATTCTCAATCTTACCTAAAACAATCCCCTGATTTTTTTTTTAATTTAGTTTTCCATTTAATGACTCCCAGAATGAAGAATAATGTGAGAAAAACAATTTTAAGAGCATTTATTTCTTGGGTGATGGAAATCCTTTCTGTGGATATTTTAAAATTTGCTTTTAGGATATTCAAAAGGAGAAAATTTACCCTAAAATAATGTTTGTAGTAAGCCGTTGAATTTGGTAGAGAGCATGGAGCTTAGCCTGGGAAAGATCTAGCTCAATCTGATACTCTGAGGAGAGTTACATTTGGAAAATTTTTTGTTGTTGTTGTTATGTGCCATCGAGTTGCCTGTGACTCATAGTGGCCCAATGGACAATAGCTCTGAACTCTGCTCTATCCTGAGCCAGGCACAGTGACTCTGATACACTTACCACTATTACCCCAGTTACTATATCAATCCATCTCATCTGGGGTCTTCCTCTCCTGTGCTGTCCCTCCACCCTTCCAAGCATGATGTTCTCCTTCAGGTACTGGTCCCTCCTGGCAACATGCCCAAAGTATTTGAGACAGAGTTTCAAAATCCTTGCCTCCTTGGAGAAGCCTTGTTTCATCCACTCCAGAATAAACCTGTTTGTTTTCTTGGGATTCCGTGGTATGTTCAATACTCTTTTCTAGCACCACAACTCATCTTTGGCCATTATCCAGCTCTTTGATGCATAACAAGTAATTGCAAAGATCATGGCCTGAATCAGACATACCTTAGTCTCCAGATTGACATCATTGCTCTTTAGCACTTTTGAGAGGTCCGTGACAACAGAATTCCCCAGAGTAATTAATCTTTTGATTTCTTGACTGCAACGTGAGAAATATGAGGGACCTCCCACTGAGTGATACTGCTAACCCAAAGCGGGCTCCTCTTTGGCAGTTCAATTCCACTAGTGGCTCTCTGAGAAAGATGGACAATCTTCTCCAGTGCAGTTTACAAACATGAAGCCTTCTGGTCAGCTATGAGCGGTTCTAACTTGAAGGCAATGAGTTTGTGGAGGTTTGTTTTTTGTTTTTTTTTTTGCAAAGAATGAGCCTGAACAAATTAATATTTAAGATACACCAGATTACCACTAGAATTTTAAGTTTTAGTGTCTCTTAAGTGCTTTCTTTTTAAAATTCTAGGTTTCATTTACAAAAGAATATTTTTTTTTTTTAAAAAAACACCCATCACTAGTACAACCAATCACCAGCTGCTCCAAGGGAGAAGGATGGACACTCTCCTCCCATGTGCTTTACCGTCTTCAAAAACCCACTGGAGGGTCAGCAATGGGTAGATTCTGACTTGATGGTACACAACAACAACACAATACAAACAACCCAAAAACATTGCACAGCATGAAATGAAGATTAGAAAGCAGTCTAGAGTCATCAGTAAACATAAATGTTTTGCCATTATAAATAGCTCAAAATTATTTTATACCCCTCCTGACTATTAAGTTTTTATTTACTTTAGGTCATTGATTTTTTTTCCTTTGCATTTCCTTCTACGCTTCAGTGATTAATTAAAAAAAGTTGTTCTCTCACTATCTTGACTTTCAGTGGAGCTGCAGAGTGGAGCACTTTCCTCAGGAAGCTCCCTTCTGCCTTATCCATTTCTGTCTCCTCTAAAATTACATCAATAATCAGGCATTCTATACTTAGAAATTTTGTTATTATAAAGAATTGTAAGTAAATGGAGATCCCTCCATTGGCTCTGCTATGTGTGTGTATGTAGATATAGATATAGATATAGATATAGATATAGATATAGATATAGATATAGATATAGATATGGATTTATTTCTAGGATATGTTAATATGAATAGGATATGTTAATATGAATAGGAAGCTCTTGTGGCCTAGTAGCAAGAGCTGTGTGGCAATCCTGATAGCACATGGTTTGAGGCCACCAGCTGCTCCATGGGAGAAGGATGGGAATCTCCTTCCATGCAATTAACTGCCTCGGAAGACCCTGCAGAGGGTCAGTTATGAGTCATTTCTGACTTGATGGTACACAACAATGACAACAACAATATGAATGTAGAGTTACAATCTGCCAAACCTTTGTATGGTCACAGATACAGTCCCTTTCACCTATCCATGCCATTCTTCTTGATTGTCTACTTGTAATGTTCATTATAGGGAATAGCAAAGGATTGACTATGTATGTAGTACTGTTTCCCTTTGCTAGCAGCATTTATTGTGGATCTCTATCAGTCTTCCCTTCTCCCCCATCCCCCCACCCCCAGTGATACTGTACTGATCATCTCATATTTGTGCCTTGCCTTTCCCTTTAGCAGGCTAATATGTACCTATTGTCTGTATGAGTTGTGGTGTTGGTCAAGACTACTGAATATCCCATGGATTTCCAAAACAACAAAGAAATCTGTCTTGGAAGAAATGCACCCAGGTTGCTCCTTAGAGGCAACGATGGATGGCAAAACTTCATTTCACAGACTTTAGGCTTATGGTCAGGAGGAACCAATCCTTGGGGGGAGCTGGAAACAACCAACAACAACCCTTTATGCTGCAAAGATGGGTGGTTAGACAAAGGGAGGAAGACCCTTAACACAATGGATTGACCAAGTGGCTGTAGTCATGGGCTCAAACTTATCAGAGAGATTGTGAGTGTGATGCAGGATAGGATAAGTTTCAGATCTGTTTTTGATAGAGTTAATATCAGTCTTAGTTCAATGGCACCTAACTAACAATAACAATAAAACTCAACTTCAGACCTCTATAACAGTGAGTAGGGAGCTGCTCTACCAAAGGCAAGCTGTTTGAATTTGTTCCTCGGAAGAAAGATGGACAATCTCTTCCTGTGCAATTTATAGCATGTTGAAACTTGTTGGAGGGGCAAGCTATGAGTTGGTACTGACTGGATGACAATGAAGAGTAGAAACAAGTCTGTAGTGGAGGAAGTACAACCAGAACACTCTTTAATGATGATAGAACTTTGTGGAAGACTCCCAACAAGATGGATTTACACGGTAACCAATGGGCTTGAACATGTCAGAGGTTGTGAGGATAATGAAAGCTAGGGCAAAGTTCAGATGTATTGTTCATAGGATCCCTATGAGTAACAGTCGACTAGATACACAAAACAAAAACAACAGCATCCACTTACTGATGTGTCCCCCTCGCCTCTCATTCTTGGTAACCATCCACAAATGATTCTGTGTATGCACTTTTTTTTAGTGATGAACTCATAATATGTTTGTATTTTTTGACTGGCTTATTTCACTCATCATTAATTTTCTCCAGCTTTATTTGTGGTATATAAGGTTTTGTGTTTGATGGTATTTTAATGTATATATTAATATTTAACCATTCATCTGTTGATGAACACCTGAATTTCCCCCATCTCTTTATTATTGTCAATCATGCTGCAATAAACATGAAGTTGCATTATCTTTGTCACAGCTTTTATTTCTTTATAATATATACCTAGTGATGAGATTGCTGGATCAAAGGATATTTCTACTTCCAACTTTTTAAGGAAGCACCAAACTTCTTTTCACAGTGGTTGCGCCATTTTAGATTCCTACCAGACTCTGTGAGAGTTAGAGTTTCCCCATGACCTTGCTAATGTGTTTTTGCTCTTACTGAACTTTGCTATTGTTTCTAGGGTGAGATGGTGTCTTGCTACTACTTTGACTAGCATTTCTCCACTAGCTAGTAATCTTGAGCATTTCTTTACTTGTTGGTTTGTCACCTGAATGTCTCCTTTGATAAAGTGTCTCTCTATGCTCTGTGACCATTTTATAATTGGGCTGTTTGTTTTTTATTTGTTAAGGTGTTTTATATACATTTTAGAAATAAGTCAATTGTTAGATATGTTATAAAATATTTTCTCCAATCTGTAGCTGTCTATTTTTCTGTTCTATCATGTTAAATTTGATCTCTGACTGCAAAAGTTGGTAGAAATCTTCTATTTCTTCCTGTTTGGCTCTAGTTGCTGGTGCATATATTTGAATGATAGTGGTATTCACTGGACTTCCTTTTATGCTATGGATAATATCCTGTCACTCACTACATTGTATTTCATGATGGATCTAGAAATGACTTTTTAATTATGAAACCAACGCTATTTTTTCTCACCTTTTCATCCCTGGTATAGTAGATCATATGATCATCTAATTCAAAATGTCCCATGCCAAGCCATCTCATTTTGCCAATACCTATTGCTGTTGTTATGTGCCATTGAGTCGTATGTGACTTGATGTACAAGATTCATGTACAAGAGCCCTAAATGATATTCTATTCTATGCCAATCTCTCCATCTCAAACACACTCATTCCCACTACTCCACTCACAGAGTCGATCCATCTCATTGAGGGTCTTTCTCTCCTGTGCCATCCCTCCACTCTCCTAAACATGATGTCCCTTTCCAAGGACCAGTCCCTCCTTGCAACATGCCCAAAGAATTTCAGATGAAGCTTCAGAATGCTTGACTCGAAGGAGCATTCTGGCTTCACCCTCTATAGGACAAACCTGTTTATTCTCCTAGCAGTCCATGGTATATTCAACTCTCTTCCCCAGCACCACAGCACAAAGGCATCAAGTCTCTTTCTATCATCCCTATTCAGTGTCCAACTCTCTGAAGCACAGCACGTAACTGTGAAGACTATAGCCTGGATCAGGCTCACCTTAGTCTCCAGCCTGACACCGTTGCTCTTTAGTACTCTTGAGAGGTCCCTCACAGCTGACTTTCCCAATGCAATTCACCTCAATTTCCTGGATGCTGTTACTAAGAATGTTGAGTGTGGAGCCTAGTAAACTAAAACTGTTAACTATCTCAATCTCTTCATCATCCATACTGATGCTGCCAATTGGTCCAGTGGTGAGAATCTTTGTTTTCTTGATGTTGAGCTTCAATCTGTATTGAAGTTTCCAGTCCTTGACCTTCTGCAGCAAG
>NW_006399847.1:6695484-6718419 GCF_000299155.1 Elephantulus edwardii
GAGGGGAGAGGGCTGGGCTGGTAGAGAAGTGCAGCAATGAATGAATGGAAATCCTAATTCTCTGTAAATGTTCATTAAAATTATTTTAAAAAAACACATAATAACAACAAAAGAAAAGAAACATAAACACAGGCTATACACATGGATCTCACCAGATGTTATGCATAGGAATCAAATCGATGATTTTTTTGGAAAGACTCGGTGGAGAAGCTCAAGATCAGCAGTGAAAACCAGGCCGGGTGCTTATTGTGGGACAGCCCACCAACTACTCATATGCAAGTTCAAGCTGAAGTTGAGGAAAATTAAATCAAGTCCACAGGAACCAAGATTTGACCTTAAATCTGTCCCACTCACATTTCAAAACCACCTCAGGAACAGGTTTGGAGCTTTGAGCACCAATGAGCATAGACCAAATGAGCTCTGGGAGGATATCAAGAAAATCATCCATGAAGAATGCAAAGAATCATTACAAAGGCTGAAGAAGAATAAAATACGAAGATGTATGTCAGATGGGACTCTGAGTATTGCATTTGAGTGCTGAGAAGCCAAAGCTAAAGCAAGAAATCAAAGAGCTGAACAGAAAATTTCAAAAGGCAGCTTGGGACAACAAAGCAAGATACTATAATGAAATGTGCAGAGAGCTGGAGTCAGAAAATCGAAAGGGCTGTACTTACTCAACATTTCTTAAGCTGAAGGAGTTGAAAACAAATTCAAACCAAGGGTGACAAAAATTAAGAAGATGGAAGGAGTACACAGAGTCACTGTATCAGAAGGAATTGGCTGACACAGAGGAATTTCATGAAATAATGTATCTGCAAGAACCTATGGAAAAAACATTTCTCTCACCGAGCTCATATTTTCCAGCTACTGATCCCTCTTCCCTCTTCCCAACTTTTGCATTCCAGTGCCCCATTATTATTAATGCATCTTGATTGCATATTTGATTAATTTCTGACTCCAAAAATTGGTAGAAATCTTCTATTGTCTCTTTCCCCTTTGGCTTTAGTTGTTGGTGCATATAGGTGATGAAGGAGGAAGTTCAAGTTGCTTTGAAGGAATTGGCAAAAAACAAGGCTCCAGAAGTTAACAGCATACCAATTGATTTATTTCAACAAACAGACGCTGCTCTGGATGTGCTCACTAAGTTGTGTCAAGAAATCTGGAGGACAGCCAGCTGGCCAACTGACTGGAAGAGATCGATATTTGTTCCTATTCCAAAGAAAGGCGACCCAACAGAGTGTGGAAATTATTGAACAATATCATTGATATCACATGCAAGCAAGATTCTGCTGAAAATTATCCAAAAACGTTTGGAACAATATGTCAACAGAGAACTGCCAGATGTGCAGGCAGAATGTCTATCTGTGCTTCCTTGACTATGCAAAGGCTTTTGACTGTGTGGATCACAACAAGCTATGGCTGACTGCCAATACCTAGTTTGTCAATATTTATGCAATCCATTTCTTTCTTAACTATGTCCAATTTTCCTACATTCATGCTTCTCACATTCCAAGTTCCAATCACTAGTGTCTGCTTACAGCTGTTCCTCCTTCTTTGTGTTTCCATATCCCAGATCTCAATCTCAAATGCCATGTCTGCTAGTTTAAGTGTGCTGTATTGTACACAGGGTTTTCGAAAGCCTGTTATTTACGAAGTGGATAGCCAATCCTTCTTCCTAGTCTGTCTTAATTTGGACAGACAAGCATTTTACAGAAAAGAGCAGATGAAAGACATTTACCTAATGAAAATATGATTGGTAGATTCAATGTTGCTACCTACCTTTGCCATGTGTATTTTGACCCACCCCTTTCCCTACTCCACCACCATCTCTTTCTACTTCCACCTACACCATTCAAAACCTCTCTCCCCTTCTTGATGTGATGGCTTTAAGTCTCAAAGCCATAAGGATTTCTGTGATTCCTCATGCTGCTGCCAGTCTCTTATGATGTGCCTAGTCTTGCTTCAATTTAAAAGTCTCTAAGTACAACTCTCAGGTGCAAGTATCAAGGATGGCTTCTTTCCTCAGAAAGTTCTGAGAAAAAGTCCTTTGTCTTGAACTTCAACTGCAGGATTGTCTTCTTATGGTCTTAATACCTCTTCTCTTCCATTTGCAGCCAGGTGCAGATGCAAGAGAATAGTTTCCAAGGAAAGAGTGGTGTTCTGCTGAAAATTATCCAAAAATGACTGGAGCAACATGTTAACAGATAACTACAAGATGTGCAGGCTGGTTTTGAAGAGGTCATCGTACTAGGGATATTATTGCTAATGTTAAATGGATCTTGGCAGAAAGCAGGGAGTACCAAAGGAATGTCTATCTGTGTTTCATTGACTGTGCAAAAGCTTTTGACGGTGTGGATCACAATCAGCTATGACTAACTGAGAAGAATGGGAATCCCAGGACATTTGACTGTGCTTATGTGAAACCTATACTTTGACCAAGAGGCAGTCGTCAGAACAGAGCAAAGATATACTGCATGGTCCAAATTGGGAAGGGGTCCACCAGGGATGTATTCTGTCTCCATACTTTTTCCAGTCTGTATGCAGAACATATTATCTGGGATGCTGGGCTGTACAAGGAGGAATGTGCCATCAGGGTTTGTGGAAGATTCATCAACAAACTGCGTTTTGCAGTTGACACAACCCTGCTTGCTGAAACTAAGGAGGACCTGAAGCTCTTGGTGCAGAAGGTCAAGGACTGGAACCTTCAACACAGATTGAAGCTCAACAGCAAGAAAACAAAGATCCCCACCACTGGACTAATTGACAGCATCAGTATGGATGGTGAAGAGATTGAGATAGTTAACAGTTTTAGTTTACTAGGCTCCACACTCAACACTCTTGGTAACAGCAGCTAGGAAATCGAGATGAATTGCATTGAGAAAGTCAGCCGTGAGTAACCTCTCAAGAGTACTGAAGAGCAACAATGTCAGGCTGGAGACTAAGGTGTGCCTGATCCAGGCTATAGTCTTCCCAATTACGTGCTGTGCTTCAGAGAGTTGGACAGTTAATAGGGATGATAGAAAGACAATTGATGCCTTTGAGTTGTGGTGCAGGAGAAGAGTGCTGCATATACCATGGACTGCTAGGAGAGCAAACTGGTTTGTCCTGGAGGAAGTGAAGCCAGAATGCCCCTTGGAGTCAAAGATTCTGAAGCTTCGTCTGACATACTTTGGGCATGTTGCAAAGAGGGACTGGTCCTTGGAGAGGGACATCATGTTTGGCAGAGCGGAGGGGCAGCGAAGGAGAGGAAGACCTTCAGTGAGATGGATCGATTCTGTGACTGGAGTGGTGGGAATGAGTGCGTTTGAGATGGCTAGGTTGGCACAGGATAGAACAGCATTTAGAGCTCTTGTACATAGGGTCACTATGAGTCACAAGTTACTCGATGGCACATAACAACAACGTGTTAAAACTTGATTATGTACTTGGGGGGACACTGCATGGTTCAAAATCAGGAAGAGGGTTTGCCAGGGATTTATTCTGTCTCCATACCTTTTCAATCTGTATGCAGAACATATCATTCAGGATGCTGGGCTATATGAGGAGGAAGGTGGCATCAGGATTGGTGGAAGATTCATCAACAACCTGTGTTATGAAGATGACACAACCCTGCTTGTTGAAACTAAGGAGGACCTGAGGCACTTGCTGCAACCTTCGATTGTCACCACTGGGTCAACTGGCAGCATCAGTATGGATGGTGAAGAGATTGAGATAGTTAACAGTTTTAGTTTTCTTGGCAACACAGTCAACACTCTTGGTACCAGCAGCCAGGAAATCAAGAGATGAATTGCACTGGGAAAGTCAACTGTCACTGACCTTTCAGAGTCCTGAAGTGCAATGATGTCAGGCTGGAGACTAAAGTGTGCCTGAGGTGAGTCATGACCTTTACAATTGCCTGTTATGCATCAGAGAACTGGACAGTGACTAGATATGATAGAAAGAAAATTGATGTCTTTGAGCTGTGGTGCTGGAGGAAAATATTGAATATACCATGAACTGCTAGGAGAACAAATGGTTTGTCCTGCAAAGGGTGAAATCAGAATGCTCCTCGGAGACAAGTATTCTGAAGCTTTATCTGACATGCTTTGGGCATGTTGCAAGGAGGGATCATTCTTGGCGAGGAAAATCATGTTTGGGAGAGTGGAACGACAGCACAAGAGAGGAAGGCCCTCAGTGAGAAGATTGATTCAGTGATTGGAGTAATGGGAGTAGGTTGACAAAGGATAGAGCTGGTTTTAGTGCTCTGATACATATGGTTGCTATGAGTCACAAGCGACTTGATGGCACATGACAACAACCACCACCACCATTGGATACAGGAAACATTGGTGGCCTAATGACTAAGGAGTTGCACTGCCAACCCAAAGGCAAATGGTTCAAATCCATGAGCTCTGCTGGAAAAAGATAAGCTGTTTCCTCCTACATGAGTTATTACTGTGAAAACCACTGAAGGATCCACTAGGAGTGTGTTCCTGCTCAATAGCACATAACAGCAATCATTGGTGTATATATATTAAGCGTAGTTATGTCTTCTTCAATTTCTCCTTCAATTGTTATGTAATTCCTTTTCTTTCCTCAGATTCTGGCTTTTACTTTGAAATATATTTTATGAGAAATAAATATTGCCATTGCTGCCCTTTTTAATTATCATTTTCTTGATATATCTTTTCATCCTTTGACTTTTAATCTGTTTTTCCTTCTATCTAATTTGTATCTCTTGTAGACAGCGTATTGATATGGTTTCTTATTTCTTTTTTCTTTTTTTTTCCTCTTGCCTGGTACATTTAATCAATTCATCTTCAGTTATTGCTGCTGTTTTTCTTTTTTTGTGACATTTCTTTTTTTTGAGTGACATTGCTGATTTCGTTCCATCCAGTTTCCTATGGTAGGGAACTCTGGTTATTGAGTTGATAAGGTGCTACACTGTCAACTCAAAGGCAGGAATCTACCAGTTATTCTACAGAAGAAAGATGAGCAATCTTCTGCTGTGCAATTTACAGTCTCTGAAAACTCACTGGAGGGTCAGCTATGAATTAGTTATGACTCAATGGAAATAAGTTGTTGTGTTTTGGTTTTGGCTTATACTTTTCTATGCTGAGTTAATTTTCTTTAAGATCTTTCTTATGCTATTAATGTTTATTAAGTCTTTATGATTGTCTTCTTTATGTATTTTTTTTATTACAGTATTAAGTACTATTTTATTGCCAAGTTTAGGACAGTTCATTCTATCTTGAAATACCCACAATTTCCTCTCCATTTGAAAACTCTGTAGCTACACAATTCAGCCTTTCAAACTTTTCACTCTTTTTGTTTTGCCATTGTCCTGGACTGACTGGTATGACTGATTCCCTATATTTAGTCTTGTAAGTTTACTTTACTTTGTATGCTTCTCTCTTAGGGTTGATTTCTAGAGGATTTTATCATGTGTGTTGGTTTCAGGTTATTGTCTGCAGCTGTTGGTTTTATGTTCAAAGAACTTTTAATATTTCTTTCAAGATTAGTTTGACTTTTAAAAAAGTCCCTTAATTTCTGTTTATCTTATAATATCCCAATTTTACTGTTTTATTTGAGGAATGAATTTGCTGGTTATATACTTTTAAAAATTCATTTGGTATTTTGTTTTCTTTCAGAGTTTTGTGCATGCCATTCCATTGCATTCTACACTGCATAGTTTCTACTGAGAAATCAGTTTATGTTGTCATTGATGAGCCTTTCTTTGATAATGTTTTGCTTTTCTAAGGAATTGTGGAGGATCAAAGATGCTTTCAATATGGACTGCATCTCAACATCAAGAAGACAAAAATCTTCGCTGGACTGATAGACAACTTTCCATAGGCAAAGAAATGTTTGAAACTGTCAATTATTTCATCCTCCTGGGATCCACAGTCAGCACCATTGGTTCTAGGAAAAATGAGATCAGGAGACATATTGCACTGGGCAAGTCTGCTGTCAGGGACTGCTCCAAATTACTGAAGATTAAAGATGTCAGTTTGAAGATTAAAGTGTGCTTGATTCAGGCAATGGTCTTTTCAATTACTTGTTATATATCTAAGAGTTAGACAATGATTAAGTTTGACAGAAGAAGAACTGATGCCTTTGAACTGTAGTGTAGGAAAAGAACACTGAATATCCTATGAACTACCAAAAAGACAGATAAAGTCTTGGAAAAAGTACAGCCAGAATGCTCCTTTGAGGCAAGGATGATGAAACTTCATCTTACATGTTTTGGGCATGTTACTTGGAGAGGATATTCTTTGTAAAATGATATCATTCTTGAAAAGGTGGAGTGTCAGTGAAAGAGAGAAAGACTCCGAATGAGATGGATTGATACCGTGACTGCAACAATGTGTTCAAATGTGTCATAAATGACAAGGATGACACAGGATAGGAGAGGGTTCAGATCTCTTGTTTATAGGGTCACTATGAGGTGTACTCCACTCTAGCAACAGCAAAAACAAGCACAGATGCTTTCAGAATTCCTTCCTCTTGAGTTTTGCAAAATTGTTTATATTACATCTTGGTGGTATTCTTTTGGGATCCATCCTCTTTAGGTAATTTAGGTAAAGTGTCTTGTTTATACCTAAACAATAAAATTATAAATCCTTCTTTCCACTCACTTGGAGATAGCTATTTGGTTTTTGGGGCCAGTGGTAGGTCAGTGGTAGAATACACCAGTTCATTCTGGCTTGAATTGAATCCACTGATGAAAGTTCACGTTTCCATCCCAGATATATTGAAACTGAATTCATGTTTTTCAGCAAGATTCCAAGGTGAATCTTACAGATCCCATTTCTTAAAATGTAGATTCTATACCCTATGTCTGGAATGGAAATGCAAAATCTCAGTAGGGTATCAAACCAGAATGAACCATTCACCCACTAGGAAAACACAATTCAATTCCTGGTTAAAGCACTCAGATGTGTCCATCAGCTGTCTGCCATTGGGGACTTTCATTTTGCTGTAATACTGAATAGACTAGAAACAAAGTCTATCAATATTTCTAAAAACTAGCTTTTGGATTACAGCTATCTGATTGACAACCAGTCCTGGGAATGATGTAGAAAATAGCAACATGTAGTTGTGTGTGGAATTGCCATCAGCTGGGGGCAACTTGACTGAAACATATAATAATAGGTGTCACTTGATTAATTAATTGATATTAATTGGGATATTCTGGATGCTGCTTCCTAAACAACTTACCCGTGTCTTCCTAAACATGCTTACCTTTTTTTTAACTTGCTCCCAAGTAACTCAGTTAATCTAAATTTCAGATAAGGGAGGGGGAAAAGAATCAATTGCCCTGGCTGCTTGGTGAGGAACCTATTTAAAATGTTTGCCACGGCCTCCTGCCCAGTGAATCTAAAGAGCTATTTGAACTTTTATCAAAAAACTTTAGTTTACCTAAAAGGGGCCAGATGGACACTATTTAGTCACAGAAGATAGACTGCATGAATAATAGCTTCTCTGTACCCTGTTTGTCAGTGTAAGCATCAAGTTGTCAGTTTGTTAGACAATAACATCTAATAATAATCCTTAGCATTTGTCAGCTGCAGAAGCCTTCACAAACTCAAGATTATTTTCAAGACAACTCTGTCACTTGGGTTTGATTGATTATTTCCATTGTACACATTGAGAAATTGAGGCAGAATTTAACAGAGAAAAAAGCTGAGCCAGTGAGAGTTGAACAGGGGACTAGCTTCCATATTTCTGCCTTTTGAGTTGGCTATGGAAGTATTATAGCATCAAGATCACCACTTCAATCAGTAAATCGCACTCATCGTGAAGCTCATTTATTTTTTACTGGTGGGAGGTTGCTCTGAGGGAAGTCTGGTGGCTTAGTGGTAAAGAGTTGAGCTGCCAATCCAAGGACACAGGTGCAAATTCCTAGCTGCTCTGCAGGAGGAAGATGGGCAATCTCCTCCCAAGTGATTTACTGACTCTGAAAACCCACTGGAAGTCAGCTATGAGTCACTTTCAACTTGATGGCACACAATAACAACAGACATAGCTATTACAAAGCAATTGAAAAGGTAAAGAAATGTCAGAGCTTCCAAAGGATGCGAATCCCAGAACATTTAATTATGCTCGTATGAAACCTGTATCCAGACTAAGAAGCTGTTATGTCCAAAGAGAGCAAGGAAACCCTGCTTGTTTTTACAATCAAGAAAAGGATGTGTCAGGATATCCTTTCTCCATACCTATTCAATCTTTATGCTGAACAAATCATTCAGGTTGCTTTGTGAAGAAGAATGTGGTACCAAGGTCATAGGATGACTCATTAATAACATGTATATACTAGAACCTTTCTTGCTGTAAATGGGGAGAATTTGAAACACTTGCTGTAGAATATCAAAGATTTCAGCCTTCTTTATGAATTATATCTCCACATCAAGAAAACAAAAATCATCACTACTCGCCCTATAAGAACAACGGGATTGATGGAGAAAATACTCTAATTGTCAGTGACTCTATCTTACTCAGATCCACAATCATCATCCTTGGTATCAATAGTTGGGAGTATTGCACTGAGAGAGTCTGCAATCAAGCACTTCCCCAATTACTAAGAAGCAATGATATCTACTTGTGGACACCTGATGTAGGCCATGGTCTTTTCAGTTATGTGCTATATATCTGAGAGGTGGGCAATGATTAAAAATAGCAGAAGAATTGAAACCTTTGAGTTGTGGTACTGGAGAAGAATACTGAATACTCTGTGACTGAACAAAGAACAGATATGTCATGGAAAGAGTGAAGCCAGGATATTGTTTAAAGGCAAGGATGGTAAAGGTCTTCTCACATCTTTTGGGCATTTTGCTAGGAGAGGCTGTTTCTTGGAGAGGGACACCATGCTTGGAAAGGTAGAGAGTCAGCAAAAGACAGGGAGCTATTCAATGAGATGGATAGACACAATGACTGCAGCAATGGACTCAGGTGTGTCAGAAATGATGAGGATGGCACAGGATAGCACAAGGTTCACATCTGTTGTTCATAATGTCACTAGGAGCAGTACTCAATTCGATGGCACTCAACATGGCACAGGATAGCACAAGGTTCACATCTTTTGTTCATAATGTCAGTAGGAGTGGTACTCAAGTTGATGGCACTCAACAATTGACTTTGAGTCTTTGTTCAGAAATTTCAGAGCAGATGTGAAGTAACCAAACTTAAGTAGGTTACCTAATAATGAAATATTATTTTAAAATAAAATATACTGTCAAACTCATTAAAATAATTTAAGTAGAAAGATAGGACTGATAAGTATGATTGTATATTACCATTGTTATGGTAATAAAAAGGCAGAAAGAGTAAAGTCTGATTCTTCAATATTTAAGTGAGTACTTTTGCTTTAGAGTCTCTGTTGTGAGGGAGAGTCAACAGAGAGGCCTGGTGATCCAGGAGTGAGAAAGCAACTATGGAAATCCCTGTGGTGCAGACTTCTCAGACACATCGGTTTACCACAGGGCAGAGTCTGCTTGACAATTGTTTTTTTCTTAAATGCTAACCTGGTTCAAAATCTCCTGTAGTTTGTTAAGACACAGGTTCCTGGGCCCTACCTCTGGAGTATCTTATTGAGTGGTGTCTCAGCGGGTCTTCTATTACACAGTTCTAACAAGTTCTTGGATCTAGCTCAGGGGGTCAGCAAATTAACTCTAGACTCTGGACTCCAGCTGGCCACCTTCATCTTGTAAGTTAAAAATAGTTTCCACAGATGTTACATTGTTAGATGCTGTCTAGTTGTTTGTGACTCACAGTGACCTTATGAATGTTGACAATCCTTTTTGGTATAGTGACTCTGTGTTTTCATCCCACGTTCTTTAGCTGCTTCCTGCATTGTCTAATATCTTGACAGTAGAGCTTTCAATATTGCAACTTAAAGGTTTCAAATTTTCTTCACTTTTTTAGCATAAAAAAAGTCAAATGCATTTCTCCCTTTTGGATTTCTAACTCTAGGATTTGCACATATTGAACATGGACCACCAAGAAAACAAACAGGCCTCTCTTAGACAGGTGAAACCAAATTTCTCCTTGTAGACAATGATTTTGAAGCCCTGTCTCACATACTTTGGGTACTTTGGGCATGTGGCCAGGAGGGGCCAGTCCTTGGAAAAGGACATCATACTTGGAAGGCAAAAGGACAGCACAGGAGAGGAAGATCCCAGATGAAATGGATTGACATAGTAACTGGGATAAGGGCATAGGTATGTCAAAGTCAGAGAGACTTGCTCAGGCTAGGGCAGAGTTCAGAGCTACTGCACAGAGGGTCAGTATGAGTCACAGGCAACTAACTTGATGGCATATAACAACAGCAACTACAACAACTTTATTCTTATTCTCCAATTACTCATTGATGTTTTGTGATCATTTCTTGCTATCTCTTTAGCTACTCTACATTCATGTACAAGTTTCAGAGTCTCTTCTGGCATCTGTTTTGCTTTTTTTTTTTTTTTAAAGATTATCTTTTTAAAGACCTTTTGCTTTTTCCATACCTTATGTCTTTGATACCATCCCAAATTTGTTCAGTCTTTGTCATTAATGTCAAATATATTCTTAAGATGATCTCTAAATTATGATGTGATATACTGGAGATTATACTTGGGCTTCTTTTCATTTTTCCTCACTTTCAACTTGAATTTGTGTATGAGCAGTTGATAATCTGTTCTGCAGTTGGCCTATAATCTTGTTTTTATTGATGATACTGAGATTCTTCATTGTCTTTTGCTACAGATCCGTTGATTTGTTTGCTCTTTAATTTATTCAATAAGGTACATGTGTACAGCTACCATTATGTTGATACAAGTGGTATTTAGAATGACTAAGACATTTATAAGGGAGCTATTTGCAATCACTTGTTATGCATCAGAGAGTTAGACAATAACTAGGGAGGATAGAAGGAGGATTGATGCCTTTGAGGTGTGGTGCTGGAGAAGAGTATTGAGGGTACAATGGACTGCCAAGAAAACAGATTCATCCTGGAGAGGGTTAAACCGGGATGCTCCTTAGAGGAAAGGATTTGGGGGCTTCATCTGACATATTTTGGACATGTTTTAAGGAGGGACAGGTCTTTGGAGAGGGACATCATGCTTGGTAGGGTGGAGGGATGGTGCAGAAGGAGAAGACCCTCTATGAGGTGGATTGATTCAGTGACTGGGGCAATCGGGATGGGAGTGTCAGAGGCAATGTGATTGGCACAGGATAGAGCAGAGTTTAGGGCTGTTGTTCACAGGGCCGCTATGAGTAACAAGTGACTCTACAGCACATAATAACAACAACACAATGGCAAGAAGCTGTGCGGCAGTTCTGAAGGTGTGTGGTTTAAATCCACCAGCTGCTCCATGACAGAAGGATGGGCAATCTCCTCCCCTGTGATTAACTGCCTCTGAAAACCCCTCCTGATGGTCAGCAATGAGTCTGTTCTGACTCGATGATACACAGCAGCAACAGTGGTGGTACAGTACATAGGGAATGGAGCTGCCAACCCAAGGCAGCACCTTTCTGGCGATTTGAATCCACCAGAGGCTCCATGGGAGAAAGATGGGAAATCTTTTCGTTTATGTTGTTGTTATTGTTATGTGCCATCGAATCACTTGTGACTCATAGCAACCCTATGTACACCAGCCCTAAACCCTGCTCTATCCTGTGCCAATCGCACTGCCTCTGACAAACCCATCCCGATGACTCCAGTCACTGAATCAATCCACCTGATACAGGGCCTTCTCCTCCTGCGTCGTCCCTCCACCCTACCAAGCATGATGTCCCTCTCCATGGACCTGTCCCTCCTTACAACATGTCCAAAGTATGTCAGATGATGCCCCAGAATCCTTGCCTCTAAAAAGCATCCCAGTTTAACCCTCTCCAGGATGAATCTGTTTGTTTTCTTGGCAGTCCATGGTACCCTCAATACTCTTCTCCAGCACCACACCTCAAAGGTATCAATTCTCCTTCTATCCTCCCTACTCATTGTCCAACTCTCTGATGCATAATAAGTGATTGCAAAGACCATAGTCTGTACCAGATGCACCTTAGTCTCCAGAGCGACACTATTGCTCTTCAGTGCCCTGGAGAGGTCCCTAACAGCGGTCTCCCATATAGCTTTCTTAAAACCCTCTGGAGAGTCAGCAGTAAGTTGGTACCAACTCCAAGGTAATGAGTTTGAATTGTTTTTTGAAAGTCATTGGCACACAACTCTGGTTGCTTAGTCAGGGAGTTTGATACTAATGCAAAAGCCATGTCTTACGGGCCTGATTCACATTCACCCAGCAGCTCTCCTTGAAAAAGATGAGTAATCTCTTGACATGTTATCTATAGCCTCAGACACCCAACTGAGGGTCAACCATGATTCAGTTCTGACTATGGCAATGAGAGAGAAATCATTGTTGTTGTTATGTGCTGTCGAGTTGCCTGCGACTCATAGTGACCCTATGTACAACAGGCTAACCCCTGCACAATCCTGGATCAATCTCACTGTCTCTGACACACCTAACCCCATTATTCTAGTCATTGAATCAATCCATTTCATCAAGGATCTTCCTCTCCTGCTCTGTCTCTCCACCTTCCCAAGCATGATGTCCCTCTCCAAGGACTGGTCCCTCCTTACAACATGTCCAAAGTACGTCAGATAAAGCTTCAGAATCCTTGCCCCTAATGAGCAGCCCAGCTTCACCCTTTCCAGGAAAAACCTGCTCGTTTTCTTAGCAGTACATGGTATAATCAATACTCTTCTCCAGTACCACAGCTCAAAGGCATCAATTCTCCTTCTATCATCCCTCATCACTGTCCAGCTCTTTGATCCATAGCAAGTGATTGTAAAGACCATGGCATGTATCAGGGGCACGTTGGTCTCCAGACTGACACTGTTGCTCTTCAATACTTTAGAGAGGTCTCTAACTACAGACTTTCCCATCGCAATATGTCTTTTAATTTCCTGGGTGCTGTTGCCAAGAGTGTTGACTGTGGAGCCAAGCAAACTAAAGCTGTGAACAATCTCAATCTCTTCACCATCCATCCTGATACTGCCAATTGGCCCAGTGGTGAGAATCTTTGTCTTCTTGACATTGAGCCTCAATCCATATTGGAGGCTGCAGTCCTTGACCCTCTGCATCAAGCACTTCAAGTCCTCCTCAGTTTCCGCAAGGAGGGTTGTATCATCTGCATAACACAGATTGTTGATAGATCTTCCACCAATCTTGACCCCACATTTCTTCTCATAGAGCCCAGCGTCCCAGATAATCTGTTCTGCATACAAGTTGAAAAGGTATAGAGACAGGACACATCCCTGGTGTATGCCCTTTCCAATTTTGAACCATACAGTGTTTCCTTGCTCTGTTCTAATGACTGTCTCCTGGTCCAAGTATAGGTTTCCCATTAGCACAATCAAGTGTTCTGGGATTCCCATTCTTATCTAGTTAGCCACAGTTTGTTATGATCCACATGGTCAAATGCCTTTGCATAATCGATAAAACAAAGATAGACATTCTTCTGATACTCCCTGCTTTCAGCCCAGATTCGCCTAACATTAGCTACAATATCTCTAGTACCAGGACTCCAGCTAAACCCAGCCTGGACTTCTGGCAGTTGTCTGCTTATGTGCTGTTCCAGTCGTTTTTGGATAATCTTCACAGAATCTTGTTGCATATGATATTAATGAGAGTGTTCAATAATTTCCACACTCTGTTGGGTCACCTTTCTTTGGAATGGGAACAAATAAAGATCTCTTACAGTTAGTTGGCCAAGTGGTTGTTCTCCAGATTTCTTAGCACAATTTAGTGAGCACATCTAGGGCAGCATCTGTTAGTTGAAATATGTCAATTGGTATACCATCAATTCCTGGGAACTTATTCTTAGCCAATTCTTTCAAAGTTTAAACTTCTTCCTTCATCACTACAGGCTATTGCTCATATGTTGTTTCATCAAATTCTCCCAATTTCTTTTGGTATAATAACTCTATATACTCTTTTCCATATTCTTTTAATACTTTCAGGACCATTTAATATTCTGCTCAAAGCATCCTTAAGTATTGCAACTTGAGGCTTGAATATCTTCTCCAGTTCTTTGAGTTTAAGAAATGCTGAGCAAGTTCAGTCTCTTTGATTTTGTGATTCTGGCTTTTTGCCCATTTCATTGGTCTTTCAAAAATTCTATTATCACGATGCGAGTATTTTAAAATTACAGATCCTTCTTCATTTCCTACTATCACTTATTTTATTTAAACTTCTGCAATTGGTTTGGTGAAGGAAAACACAATGAACTGTAATTAACTGAAAAGTTGTATTTCTAAAGTAATTCTTCCCCTCTTCCCCCCACCCCCCCACCCCCGCCCAATTAGGAAAACGCCTTCTGGAAGTCAGCCGGCTTGGGGGCGTGGGGGGATGGATGGCGTCTCCATGATGGTTCCTCTTGGTGGCAGTCAGGCAAGGGAAGTTTCTGGGGTCCTTCGCGTTGGGTGTTAAGGTCCTTTTTGGCCTTCAAAGGTGGATGGGTGGCCCTGACCCTTAAAGTAAGGTTAGGTAAGTTCCTGTGAAGCTGAACACTGTGACACTAACGAATCAAATGCAAGAATTGTTACCCATAGTGGACAGTGTTTGGTGAAGCTCCCCGATTAAAACAAGCTTGGAAGCAGAAGTGGCATCCACTTCCACAATAGCTTGGCTCTGGAAACCCTATGAACCCGGAGAAAGGACGAAAGTTATACAGAAGGTGTCCAGGACTTTCGTTCATAAGGTTGCTATGACTCGACGGCACTTAACAACAACAACATAGTATGTACGAGCAGTCAGGAAATCAAAAGGCAAGTTACATTGGGAAAATTTACTTTCGGGAACCTCTCTAGAGCACTGAAGAGCAATAATGTCAGTCTGGAGACCAAGTTGCACTTGATACAGGTCATGGTCTTCACAGTTTCTTGCTATGCATCAGAGAGCTGGGCAATAATTAAGGATGATAGAAAAAGGAACAAAGTCTTTGAGTTATGGTCATGGAGATGAGTGTTGAACATACAGTAGACTGCCAGGAAAGCAAACAATTCTTTCTTGGAGATGGTGAAACCAACCTGCTCCCTGGGAAAAGGATTTTGAAGCTCTTTCTCAGGTACTTTGGGCACATGGCCAGGAGGGACCAGTCCTTGAAGAAGGACATCATGCTTGAAAGTGCAGAAGGACAGTTCAAAAGAGGAAGATCCAGGATAAGATGGATTCATTCAGTGACTATAGAAATGGGATTAGGGGGTGCACGAAAGCGTGCGCGCAGCTGCACTGCCATGGGACAACTCTCTCCCATTCCGCGTGTCCTCCCCGCCTCCTCCACGACTGCCCCGCCTTCACCACGTGACGTCTGGCTTGGTCTTCCGGGGTAAGGAAATGGCCGTGGAGCTCCAGGAAACCCATGCACCGTTGCCTCAGCGGAAGCCTGGCTGACGAGGCAGGGTAACGAAGTACAGCAGAGCAGGTCTGTGCAGGTTGAGGCGGCCATGGCGTACAGCAGTAACTGGCTGTCCGGAGTGAATGTCGTGCTGGTGATGGCGTACAGGAGCCTGGTGTTTGTCCTCTTGTTTATTTTTGTGAAGAGGCAAATCATGCGTTTTGCAATGAAATCTAGAAGAGGACCTCATGCCCCTGTGGGACACAATGCTCCCAAGGATCTGAAAGAGGAGATTGATATTCGACTATCCAGGGTGCAGGATATCAAATATGAGCCCCAGCTCCTTGCAAATGATGATGCCAGACTGCTACAGTTAGAGGCCCAGGGAAATAAAAATTGCTACAACTATCTGTACAGGATGAAAGCTCTGGACGCCATCCGTGCATCTGAAATCCCATTTCATACTGAAGGCCGGCATCCCCATTCCCTAATGGGCAAGAATTTTCGCTCCTACTAGCTAGATCTACGAAACACCAGTACTCCTTTCAAGGGTGTTCTTTAGGCCCTCATTGATGCCCTTCTGTATGGTTATGAAACAGCCCGCTATGGACAGGGGTCTTTGGCCAGAGTGAGTACCTACGCTATCAGGAGGCCCTGACTGAGCTGGCCACCGCGGTCAAATCACGAAGTGGGAGCTCTCAGCGACATCACCAGTCAGCAGCCAAAGACCTTATCCAGTCTCCTGAAGTCCCTCCAACAACCATCCAGGTTACATACCTCCCTTCCAATCAGAAGAGTAAACGTACCAAGCACTTCCTCGAATTGAAGAGCTTTAAGGACAACTATAATACATTGGAGAGTATTCTGTGATGGAATTAAAGAACTCTTGCTATGGAGTGTGCCAGACCTCCAGTGTCCACGCCGGGCAAGCTTCAGATTATCTGGCTCACAGGCCCAAACTATTGGCCAAAACTCATGCTGTGTGCAGAGCTCATGCCTGGAGGCCCTTTCTTATGGAATGTTTCAGAACCACAGTTAAAACTTTTTCTGGAGTACAATTCAGTTGTTCTTAGGTTTCTGTCAAGACTTCCTTAAAAATCTTTACCTGATTTTGATTATAATTCACATTCCCTGTTCCAGGATGTTTAATCCTAAAAGTTAAGAACACGGTTAAGTGGGAACTGTTCAGATTAAGGGTGTCTCAAGTTAATTGCTAGGAAAGGCAGACAAGAATTGGTTGGGGAGATTGGGTGAGGCAGTGGGTAGTATATAAAACAACTTCCACTTAAATAAAGATAGGCTGAAAGACTACCACAGCTTTCTTGAAATATAAAGATCTGCCTTTCCATACTGTTATGACTTGGAAAAGTGGGGAGTAGAGGACAACTTCTGACACCTGGTATAATCCCATTTCTACCACCACCACCACCATTGGAAATATTATGGACAATGAGAAGAAATGGTTTCTTCTGTCAAGCCAATGCATTAGTCTGATTTTATAAATTGGTTATTTAATAAAATGAGTTATTAAAAAATAAAAAAGAAATGGGATTAGGTCTGTCAGAGATGATAAGATTGGCCCAGGACAGAGCAGGGTATAGAGCTAGAGTACAGAGAGTCACTATGAGTTGCAAGTGACTCAGTGACACATAAGAACAATACAACAAGTCTGTATTAACCAAATTGTACCCAACTAGTACTGTTGTAGGTTTAATTAACCAGAACAAATCATGACAATTTTTTTATTCACTCTTTATTGTTGCTATCAACAGTAGTTTCTTAATATCCGGTGTGAAAAACAATGTATACAAACTTTTTAAGTAAAACACTATAAAATTAACCAAACCTGCTAAGCTGAGGATTATACTTATTATTATTATTATTAATTTTAATGAAAATTTACAGAGACTCTGGCTTTCCATCCATTTATTGTTGCACTTTTCTCCCTGACCATTCCTCCCCTCAGTTTTCTCTTCTCTTTGAAAAGTAAAAGAAAAAGTCTTTCATTGAATCCCTCCCCTCAAGTCCACTCCACTATGCAGCCTTTGTTCTGGACTCCTGTAATGACAATAATACCTAATCATATATTCCTTTTAAACACTTCTCTCCATCATCTGTTTTCAATGCAGAATACATAATTTGTCCCATCTTTCTCAGTCTCCCTCAATCCTGGTATCAGTCCCATTTTACAACAGTAGCACTATGCAGTATTTGTCCTACTGTGACTGAGATATTTCACTCAGCATAATGTCCTCCAGGGTCTCTTATTTGGTATTACATTTCATGAGTTCCTTGTTTTTCAATGCAGCATAGTATTTCATTGTGTGAATATACCTCAGCTTCTCTATCCATTTGTTTGTTGATGGGCACTTGGGTTGTCTCTAACTCTTTGCTATTGTGAACAAAGATGTGATAAATTGTACTTTATTTTTTGAAAGAATATCACTTAAAAAATTTTAAAAAAAGAGTATCAATTGACTTCTGCTTACTAACAACTTAAGCACTTGGAAAGCCCTCCCATCTTGACTTTTCTGTCCATAAGAGAGATCATCTTAGGACTTCCTCCCTTGTTCTTGCTTTGACACTACTAGCAGGAACATCTTGGGAAAAGTTGGACAATAAATAAAAAAGTTCTACATTCTATATAGAAAACTACTGTTTCTTTTCTCTTTCTTTTTAGATTTGTACTAGTAATTTGGTAGTCCCTACCTATTGTGAATTTAGGAGAGAGAACAATACAGTTCATTGGTGAAAGGTTCTAGAATTGGCAGACTGACATTTGACTTCTCACTTTCTCACTAACAAACTATGTTAATTTGGGAACACTAGACTGCATGGTTCTGTTGTTCTGTTGTACAACAAGTTCAAGGTGAAGCTGAAGAAAATGGAACCAAATCCACAGGAATCAAAATATGACTTTGTGTCTATCCCACCTGAATTTCAGAACCATCTCAGGAACAGGTTTGAGGTCTTGAACACTAATGAGCAAAGACCAGGTGAGTTGTGGGAGGATATCAAGGGTATCATCCAAGAAGAGTGCAAGTAGTCATTGCAAAGACAGAAGAGGAAGAGAAGACCAAAATGGATGTCAGAGGAGACTCTGAAAATTGCACCAGAGCGCAGAGAAGCCAAAGCACAAGGAAGAATTCAAGATACTAAAGAGTTGAATAGAAGATTTCAAAATGCAGCACGGGATGACAAAGTAAAATATTACAATGAAATGTGCAAGGAGTTGGAGTCAGAAAATCAAAAGGGCCGAACTCGTTCAGCATATCTTAAGCTCAAGGAACTGAAGAACAAATTCAAACCTCGAGTTGCTATAATCAAGGATGCTTTAGGCAGAATATTGAATGATCCAGGAAGGATTAAAAGAAGATGGAAAGAATATACTGAGTCACTGTACCAAAAGGAATTGGTAGACACAGAAGAATTTAATGAAAAAACATATGAGCAAGAGTCTATGGTGATGAAGGAAGAAGTTCATGCTGCTTTGAAGGAAATAGCAAAAAATAAGACCCCAGGAATAGATGGTATACCAAATGACATATTTCAACTAATAGATGCTACCCTGGATGTGCTCACCAAGTTGTGCCAAGAAATCTGGAGAACAACCACATGGCCAACTGACTGGAAGAGATCTATTCCAAAGAAAGGTAACAGAGTGTGGAAACTATAGAACAATATCATTGATTTCACATACAAGCAAGATTCTACTGACGATTATCCAAAAACTACTGGAACAGCACATCAGCAGAGAACTGCCAGAAGTCCAGGCTGGGTTTAGAAGGGGTCATGGTACTAGGGATATTGTAGCTAATGTTAGGTGGATCTTAGCTGAAAGCAAGGAATACCAGAGGAATGTCCATCTCTGTTTCATTGACTATGCAAAGGCATTTGACTGTGTGGATCATAACAAACTGTGGCTGACTCTGAGAAGAATGGGAATCCCAGAACACCCAATCGTGCTAATGAGAAGCCTATACTTGGACCAAGAGGCAGCATCAAAACACAGCAAAGAAACACTGCATGGTTCAATATTGGGAAGGGCGTATGCCAGGGATGTGTCCTGTCTCCATACCTTTTCAACTTGTATGCAGAACAGATTATCTCGGATGCCTGGCTCTATGAGGAGAAGTATGGGGTCAAGATTGGTGGAAGATCTGTCAACAATCTGTGTTATGCAGATGATACAACCCTCCTTGCTGAAACTGAGGAGGTCCTGAAGCGCTTGCTGCAGTCTCCAATATGGATTTAGGCTCAATGTCAAGAAGACAAAAATTCCCATTTCTGGACCAATTGGCAGCATCAGGATGGATAGTGAAGAGATTGAGATTGTTCACAGCTTTAGTTTGCTTGGCACCACAGTCAACACTCTTGGCATCAGTAGCCAAGAAATTTAAAGAGTATTGACATGGGAAAGTCTGCTGTTAGGGACCTCTCCAAAGTACTGAAGAGCAATGGTGTCTCTCTGGAGACTAAGGTGCATCTGATATAGGCCATGGTCTTTGCTATCACTAGTTATGCATCAGAGAGTTGGACAGTGACTACGGAGGATAGAAGGAGAATTGGTGCCTTTGAACTGTGGTGCTGGAGAACAGTATTGAGGGTACCATCGACTGCAAGGAAAACAAACAGATTCAACCTGGAAAGGGTTAAACCGGGTGGCTCCTTGGAGGCAAGGATTTTCAGGCTTCCTCTAACATACTTTGGACATGTTGTAAGGAGAGACCCGTCCTTGGAGAGGGACATCATGCTTGGTAGGGTGGAGGGACAGGGCAGGAGGGGACGGCCCTCTATGAGATGAATTGATTCAGTGACTGGGGTAATCGGGATGGGTGTGTCAGAGACAGTGCGACTGGCACAGGACAGAACAGAGTTTAGGGCTGTTGTACATAGGGTTGCTATGAGTCGCAAGCGACTCAAGGGCACATAACAACAACAACAATAACAACATGCGGCATGGCTTCATTCCATTTCCTCATTACATTACATATACAAACACACACACACACACACACACACACACACACACACACACACACACACACACACTCTGATGGCCTCTTGGATAAGGAGCTGTGCTACCGACAAACAGGCCAGCAGTTTGAATCCACCCACTCCTCCACAGGAGACAGAAGATCAATTTCCTTTCTAATGATTTACAGCCTCTGAAAACTCCCTGGAGGGTCAGCTATGAGTCAGTTCTGACTCAATGACACATAACAAAACAACATCATTAGTTAGAAGTTAATTATTTGCATAGCTTCATGTTTTCCCTTTCAATCCATCCAAACATCAATCCATTCATTCACTTATTTTTCTGAGAAATAATGCTTTCTATTGTAAGCCAGAGGGCTCTAGTGGCCTAGTGGGTTAAGGAGGTGTACTGCCAACCCAAAGGCACGTGACTTGAATCCACTAGCTGTTCTTTGGGAGATGGACAATCTCTTTTCTCGCAATTTCACAGCCTGTGAAAACCCACAGAAGGGCCCACTGTGTGTCCATTCTGACTGAGGGCACGTAACAACAGCAACATCATAAGCCACCCCTTTCTTGGGTGCAATGTGAGTAATCCGAACAAAGCCTACTCCCTCAGAGCTATGTATTAGTGGACTCTGTTCTCCATCAGGGTCAGATCCTCTGCCTATGTCTCTATCTATATCACAGCACAGTACTCAAACCAGAACAGATGTTTTAAAAGTGTCAATTAAAGAGGGAGTGACAGTAACTGACATCTTGAACAATAAGAAGAGGGCAGCTGAGTGACCCTTCCCTCTGCTGTCACTGGGATGTGACCACCACTTGAGCAGCCTTCTAGAGAGACCTGACTGGATAAAGGCCAGAGCTAATTGGGGTCCTGGAGTGGCCTTGCTTTGACCACTATGCCAAGAACTCTCTTCCCAGTGAGCACAGGGTGGAAGTGAAGCTCCTGATGTGACAATTATTTAAACAATGATCTTCATAGTAATTACAGTATATCACTTAGATCCATCTTCCAAGTGGCAGTCACACATAGGCCTTCTTCTTCCATAACTGCATGTTCTCTTCAATTGCACCCTTATAGCACACAAACTGTTCAGCTGTGAATGCATTCTGGAAAGGAAATACAGTATGATGCTGCCACGCACACTAAAAGCGAGAAGCTTTTAGATACAGAACAATAAGGAACAATCATGAGACTATTTCAGATAATTCACATCAAACAACTACTCAGTGTTACTTTATTATTCTGGATAATATTAATGATTATCACTTGATTGTTTTTAATATGGATGTACAATTTTATGTAATCCTTTTGTAATTGAGTAGCAGTTACAGAGCCAGGTGCTCTGAACTACTTTGTTATTCAAGTGCTCAACTTTGTGAAGGATCTCATTATGTAATTAACCCAGATTTTTAGCGCAGACATGCATATCCTATCTCTTTACTGCTTATAGGCATAACTGCATATCTATTCATTTCCATTTTAGGCCTCATGATAAAGGCCATATTGCTCTCTCTACATGATTCTGATTAATGTCCATCATTGTAGTAAGAGAATGCTTCAGTAAGCACCCAGCAAATATTTCTGGCGAAGTTCCCTTGGACAAGGTATGAGAATTAAATTTTGGAGATAGATGCATAAAAAACAATTACACAGCTTTTCCCTTGGTCTCTAACTTTTAACTATGTTTGGAAAATAAGATTCGGAGGCATAGAATGATCACTGATAATGCAAAGCAATAAATGGTGAATGTCAAATATGTACAATAGTTACTGTCAAAGTCCACAGCATACAACAGTCACTATAGTCATACTTCTTTATTTAGTTGAGTCCCTTTTGGGAAAAGATTTTTCTGATTAAACAAATTATATTTACCTCATAAAAGGAGAGACTGTGTGTGTGTGTATTGAGTGTACTGTAGAGTCAAAACCAACCCATAGCTGACCCTCCAGCAGGTTTTCAGAGGCAGTTAATCACATGGAAGGAAATCGCCCATCCTCCTGTGGAGCAGCTGGTGGCCTCAAACCACGTGCCTTTGGGATTTCAGCACAACTTCTATCCACTAGGCCACTTGTTGTTGTTATGTGCCATTGAGTTGCTTTCCTCGACCCTGTGTACAAGAGCCCTAATCTCCATTCTATCGTGTGCCAGCCTAGCCATCTCAAACACACTCATTCCCACCACTCCAGTCACAGAATCAATCCATCTCATCGAAGGTCTTCCTCTCCTGCGCCGGCCGCCCCTACACTCTGCCAAACATGATGTCCCTCTCCAAGGACCAGTCCCTCTTTGCAACATGCCCAAAGTATGTCAGACAAAGCTTTAGAATCCTTGACTCCAAGGAGCGTTCCGGCTTCACCTTCTCTAGGACAAACCTGTTTGGTCTCCTAGCAGTCCATGGAGTATTCAACACTCTTCTCCAGCACCACAGCTCAAAGGCAGCAATTCTCTTCCTATCATCCCCATTCACTGTCCAACTCTATGATGCATAGCACGTAATTGTGAAGACTATAGCCTGGATCACCTTGCTTGCTGAAACTGAGGAGGACCTCATGCACTTGCTGCGAAGGGTCAAGGACTGCAGCCTTCAGTATGGA
>NW_006399847.1:6720229-6736482 GCF_000299155.1 Elephantulus edwardii
CTTCCCACCCCCTATGTCAGTCCTGTTTTATAACAGTGACACCATGCAGTATTTGTCCTTTTGTGACTGAGATACTTCATTCAGCATAATGTCCTCCAGGGTGACCCATTTTTTAATAATATTGCATGAATTCCTTGTTTTTCAATGTAGCGTAATATTCCATTGTGTGAATATACCAGAGTTTCTCTATCCACTCATTTGTTGATGGGCACTTAGGTTGTTTCCAGCTCCTTGCTATTGTGAACAAAGCCATGATAAACATGGGTGTGTATATATCTGCTTGGGTGCCAGTTATAGTCTTTTCGGGGTATATTCCCAGTAGTGGAATTGCTAGTTCAAATGGTGTCTCTATTTGCAACTTTTTGAGAAAGCGTCATACCATTTTCCACAGTGGTTGCACCATTTTACACTCCCACCAACAGTGAATAAGGGTTCCAGTTTCTCGACCACCTCACCAGCATTTGTTGCTTGCTGTTCTGTGAAATTTTGCTATTTTTACTGGGGTGAGATGGTATCTCGTAGTTGTTTTGATTTGCATCTCTCTTAGAGCTAGGGATTTTGAACATTTCTCCATGTGTTTTTTGCCATCTGAATGTCTTCTTTGGTGAATTGTCTGTTCATATCCTGTGCCCATTTTTCTACTGGATTATTTAACTTTATCTTGTTGTGGTGCTAGAATTTTCATTTTAACATGACCTGTGATACCTCCCATAGTTGTTTGCCATAGAGTCTGCCACAGGATCCTGTGGACCCAAGCACAATGGAACTAATTGCTTCTTACTATTGTGCAATTCTCATGCTGGTTTTGGATAGGATCATGATAATCCACAGGATTTCCTGTGGCTGCTTTTTTTAAAAATAGATTGCTAGACCTTTTCCTCTAGCTCTTCCTAGTCTGGAAGCTTCACTGAAATCTGTTCAATATCATAACAACACACGTTGACAGACAGGAGGCATCTGTGCATGATCTGCATTGAATTGGCTGAGAATTGGAACCTGGATTCCAGAATGAAAGGCAATAACTCTTATCTCTGAACCAACTCTGCTTCTCCTTTCATTCATGGGAACACTAACATCTGAAAAGCCATGGTCTAGCCTACAAATATAATTCCTCCCCCCCCCTTCATCTTAAGTAAAATACGCTTGAGCTTGAAATTCTCTCTCACATCCTCACCTGAGGAAAAAAGAAAGAAAGAGAGAGAGAGAGAGAGAGAGAGAGAGAGAGAGAGAGAGAAAGAAAAAAAGATGATTGCAAGAAACCATTTATTCAATAAGATTTATGTGCCTCCTGTGTGTCAGACACCTGGTTTACTCAAGTACCTTCAGGTAGAAAGGCCTCTGGACATTTAGTAATTCTGGTATTTGTTTACCAAGGGTTCTGAGATTTAGGTCAAATCTTCTTAACACCCAGGGATATCTCCCTCATCAACCAGCAATCCTAGGTTCCCTCAAGAAATGAAATAGGTTTGCTAGAAACTATCTTAGGCAAAGGTAGGACCTGGGGGGAAAAAAGGAAAACAGAAAACCAGGACAGCTGTCTTGGAGTCACTCAGACTCAGGGCAACACCATATGGGTCAATGGAGAATCAGACTCCACAGGATGGATTTGTTTTATGGTAAATGACTTTTATTATTATCTAAGTGAACATTTATGAAGGATATTGGTTTTTCACTCAGCCATTTATGCAGATTTAGTTTTATAACTCTAATTAAAATACCCACAATATAGTGACCCTTACCCTCTTCTTCTCGGTACCTCTCATTCCATTAATCTTTCTGTCCCACCCTTTCCTGCTTTAAGGGCTTTATCTCTGGGCAACTGCTCTTTTGAGCTTATATGATTGATTATTCTGAATATTGAGGCCTCCCTCGTTTTATGTGTCACTTTATAGGCCTGTCAATTATTTGTCTATTGTTTGGCTGAAAATGAGTTTTGTTTTTGGTTCCAAGAATGACTAAGGGTCATGCTCTCTGAGAGTCATACAATCTTTATAGACAGTAAACATGGCCTTTTAATATGTTTTTGAGTTTTGTTCCATGCTTTCCTTCACTCTATCCAGAACCTTTTACTATGGTCCTATTTAGAGAGCCCACTGGGGGCACCATCTAGTTCTTCTGCTCTCTTTGTTGGAATTTTAGACTATGTGCTCCATAAGTCCTTTGGACAAGTTCCTATATATCTTTTCTTCTGTTTTCTTTGTGCTGGAGAAGAGACCAATAGTTGCTTATCAGATGGCAGTTGGAAAGCATTTAAAATTCTAGTTGCTACTCCATGTGTATAGTCTGCATTTAGATTTCTTATAGAAGGTATTTGCAATGAATAAATCATTGAATGTATAGAACTCTATCATTCTATCTCCAGCCTCATTTCTCTCACCGAGTCGTATTTTCCAGCTACTGATCCTTCTTCCCTGTTCCCAACTTTTGTGTTCCAGTCGTCCATTATTATTAATGCATCTTGACTGCATGTTTGATCAACTTCTGATGGCAAAAGTTGGTAGAAATCTTCTATTTCCTCCTCTTTGGCTCTAGTTAGTGCATATATTTTAATTATAGTGAGTCCTTTTATGCATATGGCTATTATCCTGCCGTTTACCACATTGTATTTCAGGATCGATCTAGAAATGACTTTTTAAATTATGAAACCAACCCCATTCTTCCTCACCTTTTCATCCCCGGCATAGTAAATCATACAATCATCTGATTCAAAATGTCCCATGCCAAGTCTCATTTCACCAGTACCTAGTATGTCAATGTTTATGTGCTCCATTTCTTTCTTAACAATGTCCGATTTTCCTACATTCATGCTTCTCATGTTCCACGTTCCAATCACTAGTGTGTGCTTACAGCTGTTCCTTCTTCTCTGTATTTCTGTTTTTAAGATCTCAGTCTCAATTGCCATGTCTGCTAGACTTGTTTTTTTCAGAAGTGGATGGCCAATCCTTCTTCCTAGTCTATCTCAATCTTTCAATATATATAATAGTATCTGACAGACATGCATAGGAATCAAATAGATTACATTTGTGGAAAGACTCCGTGGAGAAGCTCAATATCAGCTGTGAAAACCAGGCTGGGTGCTGATTGTGGACAGACCACCAACAACTCATATGCAAGTTCAAGCTAAAGTTGAGGAAAATTAAATCAAATCCACGGGAACCAAAATTTGATCTTAAGTCTATCCCACTCGAATTTCAAATCCATCTCAGGAACAGGTTTGAGGCCTTGAGCACCAATGAGTGTAGGCCAAACGAGCTCTGGGAGAATATCAAGAAAATCATCCATGAAGAAAGCAAAAGATCATTACAAAGGCTGAAAAAGAAGAAAAGACCAAGATGGATGTCAGATGAGACTCTGAATATTGCATTAGAGTGCCTAGAAGCCAAAGCTAAAGGAAGAAACCAAGAAATCAAAGAGCTGAACAGAAAATTTCAAAAGGCAGCCTGGGATGACAAAGCAAGATACTATAATGAAATGTGGAGAGAACTGGAGTCAGAAAATCAAAAGGGCCAAACTTGCTCAGTGTTTCTAAGCTAAAGGAGCTGAAAAACAAATTCAAGCCACGGGTGGCAATACTTAAGGATACTTTGGGTAGAATGTTAAATGATCCAGGAAGTATCAAGAGAAGATGGAAGGAATACACAGAGTCACTGTATCAGAAGGAATTGGCTGACACAGAAGAATTTCATGAAATGACATATGAGCAAGAGTCTACGGTGATGAAGGAGGAAGTTTAAATTGCTCTAAAGGAATTGGCAAAAAGCAAGGCTCCAGGAGTTGACGGCATATCAGTTGACATATTTCAACAGACACTGCCCTGGATGTGCTCACTAAGTTGTGCCAACAAATCTGAAGGACAGCCAGCTGGCCCACTGACTGGAAAAGATCAATATTTGTTCCCATTCCAAAGAAAGGTGATCCAACAGAGTTTGGAAATTAACGAACAATATCATTAATATCACATGGAAGCAAGATTCTGCTGAAAATTATCTAAAAACATTTGGAACAATATGTCAACAGAGAACTGCCAGATGTACAGGCTGGATTTAGAAGAGGTCGTGGTACTAGGGATGTTATAGCTAATGTTAGATGGATCTTGACAGAAAGCAAAGAATACCAGAAGAATGCCTATCTGTGCTTCATTGACTATGCAAAGGCTTTTGACTGTGTGGATCACAACAAGCTATGGCTGACTCTGAGAAGAATGGGAATCCCAGAACATTTGATTGTGCTAATGCGAAACCTATACTTGGACCAAGAGGCAGTCGTCAGAACAGAGCAAGGAGACACTACATGGTTCACAATCAAGAAGGGGGTCCATCAGGGATGTAGTTTGTCTCCATACCTTATCAATCTGTATGCAGAACAGATAATCCGAGAAGCTGGGCTGTACAAAGAGGAATGTGGCATCAGAATTGGTGGAAGAGTCATCAACAACCTGCTTTATGTAGATGACAAAACCTTGTTTGCTGAAACTGAGGAGGACCTGATGCGTTTGCTGCAGAAGGTCAAGAACTGCAGCTTCCTATATGGATTGAAGCTCAACATCAAGAAAACACAGATTCTCACCACTAGGCCAATAGGCAACTTCAGCACAGGTGGTGAAGAGATTGAGATAATTAACAGTTTTAGTTTGCTTGGCTCCACAATCAACACTCTTGGTAACAGCAGCCAGGAAATCAAGAGAATTCCATTGGGAAAGTCAGCTGTGAGGGACCTCTCAAGAGTGCTGAAGAGTAATGACATCAGGCTGGAGACTAAGGTGCGCCTGATCCGTGCTATGCATCATAGAGTTGGACAATGAATAGGGTTGATAGAAAGAGAATTGATGCCTTTGAGCTTTGGTGCTGGAGAAGAGAGTTGAATATACCGTGGACTGCTAGGAGAACAAACAGGTTTGTCCTGGTGAAGGTGAAGCCGGAATGCTCCTTGGAGTCAAGGATTCTGAAGTTTCGTCTGACATACTTTGGGCATGTTTCAGGAGGAACTGGTCCTTGGAGAGGGACATGTTTGGCAGAGTGGAGGGGCAGTGAAGGAGAGGAAGACCTTCGATGAGATGGATCGATTCTGTGACTGGAGCAGTGGGAATAAGTGCGTTTGAGATGGCTAGGTTGACACAGGATAGAACAGCATTTAGAGCTCTTGTACATAGGGTCGCTATGGGTCACAAATGACTCGATGGCACATAACAACAACAACTGTTGCCACTCATCGATGTAGGATGCCAATTGACCTTGATGTCTCCCAAGAATATGGTTTCTAGACCCTAGAATCAGCAAGTCATTTCCTCTGGGTACTTCATTATGATTAACAAGGTTACAAAGTATTCACATCTGTTGACTTTGAGATAAGCATGAATGCATTTATAGCACATATTAACATATGAAGGGACCTCTGGTGGCTTAACAGCTATGGGCTGTGCTGCCAACCCAAAGGCAAATGCTTAGAATCTACAAGCTTCTCTGCAGAAGAAGCAATGGCATTCTCCTCCTGTGCAATTTACTGCCTCTGGAAACCTACTGGAGTGTAAACTATGAATCAGTTCTGACTTGATGGTACATAGGAACAACAACACTAAGATGGACATAGAAATATCATCTACTAAACCTATAAGCCTCATATCACAATATTGAAAGATGCTATGGGCAATATATTGAATTACTAAGAAAGAATCAAAGAAGATGGAGGGAATACACAGTCACTGTACCAGAAAAAATTAATTGACACTAAAAAATTTCAAGAAGTACCATATGAACAGAAGCCAGCACTAATGAAAGAGGAAGGGGTAGCTGCATTGAAGGCATTGGGAAAAAATAAGGCCTCTGTAGTCAGTGTGATACAAATTGACTTGTTTCAGTTAACAGATGCAGCCTTGGATGTACCCACCAATTTATGTGGAATCTGGAAATCCACTGTTTGGCCAACGGATTGGAAGAGGTCCGTATTTGTTTCACATTTGTTCCCATTCCTAAGAAGAATGATCACCTGAATGTAGAAATTTTCGAACAATATTATTGATATCACATGCAAGGAAAATAACGCTGAAGATAACTTAAAAAATGACTAGAACAGTACAGAGATAGGGAACTGCCAGAAGTTCAAGCAGGATTTAGAAGAGTCCATCATTGCTGAAGTCAGATGAATCCTGGCTGAAAGTAAGAAATACCAGAAGAATGTCTATTTGTGCTTTATTGATTATGCAAAAGTGTTTGTGTGGATCATGACAAGTTGTGGTTGACATTGAGAGAAATGGGAATCCCCGAGAACTAGATTGTGCTTATGCAGAACTTATACCTGGATTAGGAAGCTGTTATGTGAATGGAGCAGGGGAGCACTTCATGGTTGAAAAGGGAGTGCATCGAGGTTGTATTCTATCTCCATAACTGCTCAATCTATATGCTGAGCAATTTAACAGAGAAGCTGTACTCTATGAAGAGGACTGTGGCATCAGAATTGGAGGGAAACTCATCAATAACCTGAATTATGCAGATGACACAACCTTACTATCTGAAAAGAAGACAAAGATTTTTTTAAATTTTCTTATTTTTTCTTGGGTTTTTTATTTAAAAAACAAAGATTCTTAATAGGCAGTGTCATGATGGATAGAAAGGGGATTGAAATTGTCAATAGCTTCATCTTCTGTGGATCCATGATTAACAGCCTTGTTATGAGCAGTTAGGAAATAAGGAGATTCATTGCACTCCTTTCAAAATTGTTTAGGAATAGTAGTGTCAGTTTGAGGACTAATGTGTGTTGGATTCAGGCCATAGTCTTTTTGATTGCTCACTATGCATCTGAGGCCTGGACAGTGAATAAGGATGCCAGAAAAAGAATTGACACCTTTGAGCTGTGGTGTTGGAGAAGAGCACTGAACATCCCATGGACAGCCAAGAGAATGAATAGATGTGTTTTGGAGAAAGTGTAGCCAGGGAGCTCCTTGGAGGCATAGCTTGGGGAAGTCTCGTGTCTTATACTTTGGACATGTAATTAGGCAAAGCTAGTTTCCCCTTTTGAAGGGCCATCATGCCTATAAAAATGGAGGGTCAGTGAAGGAGAGGAAGACACTTTGACAAGATGAATTGATGCACTGAGTTCAGTAAAGGGTCTAATGTGTTGGAGATGATAAGGATGGCACAGGATAGAGCAGAGTTCAGGTCTGCTGTTCATAGGGTCTCTATGAATCCTGCTTGACTTGATGCCACCCAGCAATAACAACTATTTGAGGAGAAAGTTCTTCCATAGTCATTTTCTTAGTATGTTCCAACCTGAGAGATTGATCTTCTGCTACTATATCAGACAATCTTCCAATGCTATATATGAAATTTTCATGGGCCAATTTATTCAGAAGACCATCAGTTCTCCTTCCTAATCTAAGTTTGAAAACTGTTGAAATTTTTTCACTGTTACTAACCCAGCCAGTGTTTGAAATCCTGATGGCATAACTTCCAGCATCATGGCAATAAGCAAGCCGCTACAGCAGAGTGAACTGAAGCATTAGTGGTGGTTGTAATTATTAGAGTCCAAAGAAGACTGAGAGAAGGAAATATAACAATGAAAGCAAAATTCAGAGTTGAAGAAGATTTGAGGTTGCTGCTGATGGCCTTAAAGATGAAAAGAAGCCACAAGTCAATGACCATGAACGATTTCTAGAAGTTAGAAAAGAGGAAGAAGCAGGTTCTCCACAAAGAACATGGCCATCAGAATTAGTTAAAGATTATTTGATGCTTAGAAGTAAAGGCACTTGACTGTGTCAATCACAACAAATTGTGGCTAATGTTGAGATAAATCGGAATCCCAGAACACTTGATTATGCTTATATGAAACCTGTTCTTGGACCAAAAAGCAGGTCTCAGAACAGAGCATAGAAACACTGGTTCAAAATCATGAAAGGAGTGCATCAGAGATGCATCCTGTCTGCATACCTTTTCGGTCTGTATGCAGAACAGATCATTCGGGAAGCAGGCCTTTATGAGGAGGAATGATGCATCAAGATTGGAGGAAGACTCATCCACAATCTATGTTATGTAGATGATACAACCTTGCTTGCTGAAACTGAGGAGAACCTGAAGCACTTACTGCAGAAGGTCAAGCACTGTAGTCTTCAATATAGATTGAAGCTCAACATTAAAGAAGACAAAGATCCTCACCATTGGGCCACCTGACAGCACTATGATAGATGGAGAAGAGATTGAAGGTTGTTAACAAATACAGGTTGCTCAACTTCACAATCAAAACTCTTGGCACAAGCACTCAGGAAATCAAATGATGAATTGCACCGGGAAAATCTGCTGTCATGGACAGCAGAGTGCTGATAAGCAATGATGTTAATCTAGAGACTAAGGTGTGCCTTTTCCAGGCCATGGTCTTCGCAATTACTTGTTATACTTCAGAGAGTTGGGCAATGATTAAAGATGACAGAAGAATCTATGTCTTTGATTTGTGGTGCTGGAGAAGTCTTGAACATACCATGGACTGCCGAGAAAACAAATAGGTCTTTCTTGGAGAGACTGAAACCAAGTTTCTTTATGGAGGCTAGGATTTTGAAGTTCAGTCTCACATGCTTTGGACATGTGGACACAAGAGACTTGTCCTTGGAGAAGGACATCATACTTGAAAGGGTGGAGGGACAGCATAGGAGAGGAAGATCCTAGATGAGATGTATTGATACAGTAACTGGGGCCATGGGGATTTGTGTGTAGGAATTATTGAGATTGGCTCAGGACAGGGCAGGGTTCAGAGCTGCTACATACAGGGTTGCTATGGGTCACAGTGACTCAACGGCACATAACAACAACAACATCAACAGAAGCAGATAGTCATCTGCAAAAGTTATTCTTGTACATATCTACCTGTTTCCAAAAAAAATGACCATTGGGCATGTTGTTGTTGTTATGTGCCATTGAGTCACCTATGACTCATAGCCACCCTGTGTACCACAGTCCTACACTCTGCTCGATCCTGTGCCAATCTCACTGTCACCAACACACCCACCCCCATTACCCCAGTCACTGGATCAATCCATCTCGTAAAGGGTCTTCCTCTTCTGCACTGTCCTTCCACCGTCCCAAGCATGCTGTCTCTCTTTAAGGACTGGTCCCTCCTTTTGCAACATGTCCAAAGTATGTCAAAAGAAGCTTCAGAATCCTTGCCTCCAAGGAGCAGCCTGATTTAACCCTCTCTAGGATGAACCTGTTTGTTTTCTTAGCAGTCCATGCTATATTCAATACTCTTCTTCAACGCCTCAGCTGAAAGGCATCAATTCTCCTTCTATCATACCTAGTCATTGTCCAGCTCTCTGACACATAGAAAGTGATTGCAAAGACCATGGTATGTATCAGGAGCACCTTAGTCTTCAGAGTGACATCATTGCTCTTCAGTACTTTGGAGAGGTCTCTAACAGCAGACTTTTCCATTGCAATACATCTTTTAATTTCCTCACTGCTGGTGCTAAGAGTGTTGATTGTGGAGGCAAGCAAACTAAAGCTGTGAACAATCTCAATCTCTTCACCATCTATTCTGATGCTGCCAATTGACCGTGTGGTGAGAATCTTTGTATTCTTGATATTGAGCCTCAATCCATATTGAAGGCTGCATTCTTTGACTTTCTGCAACAAGCGCTTCAAGTCCTCCTCAGTTTCAGCAAGCAGGGTTGTGTCATCTGCATAAGGCAGATTGTTGATGAATCTTCCTCCAATCCTGATGCCACATTTCTCCTTATAAAGCCCCACCTCCTGGATAATCTGTTCTGCATATAGATTGAAAAGGAATGGAGATAGGACATATCACTGGTGTAAATGCTTCCCAATTTTGAACCATGCAGTGTTTCCTTGCTCTGTTCTAATGACTGCCTCCTGGTCCAAGTATAAGTTTCGCATTAGCATGATCAAGCGTTCTGGGATTCCCATTTTTCTCAGTTTGTTGTGACCCACACAGTCAAATGCCTTTGAACAATCAAGGAAACACAGACATTCCTCTGGTACTCCCTGCTTTCAGCTAAGATCCATCTAACATCAGCTACAATATCCTTAGTAACTACAACCCCTTCTAAATGCAGCCTGCACTTCTGGCAGTTCTCTATTGATATGCTACTCCAGTCGTTTTTAGATAATCTTCAGCAGAATCTTGCTTGCATGTGGTATTAATGATTTACCTCATACTCTCACCAGAACCTTCTAATGGATGGAATTCCTTTCACAAGAGTTGGCAGTAGTAGCCAGGCACTATCTAGTGCTTCTGGTATCAGAGTCATGTAAATTGACAGAGCATAGTTTATAAGGATAAATCTTTGGTGCAGTCACTAAAGGTGCATCCATTGGAACAAAGAAGAAAATCAAAGGCCCCTGGAAACAATTAGTCCATTGTACCAATGGACCTTTCATTTACATGTCTCTGAGACCAGCAACACTAGATGTTGCCTGATTACCACTACAGAGTGTTGTGAAGGAATTCCATTCATTAAAAAGTTCTGGATAGAGTATGAGGTATAACAAAATACAAAAATCAGATGGTGACCATCCTTACTGATTTAATGGAGGTTTGTGGAACTCCCAAGACTATGGCCCTTATGCCCTTTGAATGTAAAATTGAACTCATTACTGTGCAGTGAAACAATAGATAGATGTATAAGGTGAACAATAAAGCTAGTGGGGTAAAACAATGTATACGAGCTTTTAAGTAAACCAGTATATAATGAAAACGTAATTTAAAAAATAATATTAAATAGAATAAGTGTGAATGATTGTATGAAACACAATGTAAATGAAAGATTGTATAAAATGCAATGTATATGAATGAAATATAATGTAAAGGTATTATTCTATGAAAATGAATAAAAGTGGGATACTGAGACCTTAGACGAAGCAAAGGCACGAGATCACAAAGGCTGCACTTGTCCAGGGAAATAACTTCGAAGTTAGGAAGGGCAAGGATAGAAGGATGAATGGAAACAAGAGCCACAGGCAAGTAGTGGCAAGAGTGATTGTTCCTTGTAACTAGTGCTATAAAGGGAAATCTGCATGAATCTTTGAATGGAATACCAATATGCTCTGCAAATTTTCATGCAAATCATGATAAAAAATTAAAAGCAAATGTTCACTTGACATAAGGTCATGTCCCAAGACTCACTTCATTCCTTTTTCTTGGAAAAGGCGTGAAGTAAGAGATGGACTGTTGATTGCAGTTGGCAGACCTGCTGTTTGCTTCCCTGCCATCTCTGGAGAATAACTGTCAGCCAGAAGAGGAGTTTTAGCGAGTGCTTACCATACAATTAGACAAAGTCATATTTGACATTTAAACATTTTCCAGTTTTAACTACCCCGTATGCATTAACTAATTAAACCTCATCAGGCACTGATGTGAAGGAATTACCTCCAATATTCTGCAGATGAAAATTGTTCATGTGACACTTGGAAGAGTTCACTTAATGATGTAAAGGAGAAAATGTACCTCCTGCTCTTCCTGCTGCAGTGTTTGGAAACAGTGGCTCCCAAGTGGGGCTTGGTGTCATTGGAAGGAGCCTAGGTCCCTATAAACCAAATCTAGTTGCTGCAAAGGTGATTGTAATTCACCATGGACTCATGTGAATCAGAGCAGAATTGGGAGTCATGATTCTCCCCATCCCATTCTCTGTTTTTTAAGTTTTTGAGAGTATATACAATAAAGCATACAATAATGCAACAGTTTCTACATTTCTAAAATTTAGTGACACTGTTTACATTCTTCAAGTCATGTAACCGTTCTCATCATCCTTTTTCAAATTGTGTGTCCCCCACCCCCCACCCCCCATGGATATAGATAAGCTCACTGCCTCTTCAAGTTCTTATCTAATCTTTTTAGTTGCTATTGCTGATTCTATCTCAGGTAGATAGTTCTTAAGGGAGTATTGCATAGGAGGAGAAGATTGCTCATCTTTCTGCCGTGGAAGAACTGGTGGATTCAAACCATGGACCTTAGGCTTGATAGTACAATTCTTTACCACAAATGAGCCAGGGAGCTTTGGTGGCCTGGTGGTAAGAAGCTGTACTGCAATTCCAAAGGCACAACAAGGTTCAAATCCACTGGCTGTTCAGTGGGAGAAGGATGGACAATTACAGTCTCTGAAATTCTGTTGGAGGGTCATGTATGGGTTGGTTCTGACTTGACGAGAAATAACAAAGGAGAAAATGCTTAAGGCTCACCATTTTTACTAACTAAAAGAAACTATTTTTTTTTTTTTTTAGTTTTAAGAAAACTTCAGGAAGTATTTTTTAATGCTTAAAGATATCTTAGGGCAGTCTGTTAGCCCGTTAAGGATTCCCCCCACCCCCACCCTATTGCTATAGAAAGGGTTGAGTTTATGAAATTTTGAAATTCTGTATTTTCACACTTTTAATCAGGGTTCTTTTGTCCTATAGGACTTTCAGTGACAGCTTTTAGGGTGTGGTGGTTTTTGTTGTTGTTGTTTGTCTTTTAAAATAGATCACCAGGTCTTTTTTCTGAAGTGATTCTAGATGGACTCAAATATCTAACTCTTCAGTTGTAGCCATTCTTGTCAACTTTTAGTGCCACCTCAGCACTCCAGGCATGTGATGATTCCCCACATATTACAACGAATCTGACAGCTCCAGGCATAGACAGGCTAGGCTTGGTTCTGGCTCATGTGTGCAGTATCACTGCAGTACATGTTTAGTGCCCTGATACATGGTCCACATTTCACATAGCTCCTCACTCAACCCCCTGGTTCACTAACCCTGTTCGGCTCTCCTCCAAGCCCTGTTATTCACCCGGACTTGAGAAATAATTTCTGCCAGATCTGCTTTCTCCTCTGCCCACTCTAATCTTTTTCCTCTCAGTAGCTAAAGAAATCTTTTTTAAAAAAAAAATCAAATCAGATCAATGCTAGTTCCCTGCTTAAATCCCTCTATAATTCCACACTGCACTTACAATAAAGGCTGGTCTTCTCACCTTGACTTCAAAACCCTGCAGCTCTCATTGCTGCAAGCCTCCAGAGCCTGACCTTCATCACTGCAGCCCAGCCATTCTGCTGTTCTTTCTTGCCTTTGAACACCTCAAGCTCATTCTCACCTCAAGACCTCCACACTTGCGGTTCCTCTGATCTTTCCATAGCAGCTCTTCATGTCTCAGCTCAGATGGCACCTTCTCAGAGAGTCCTCTCTTAACAACACAATCAACAGAAACCAAGAGCCAGCATCATTACTACTGTGATGAATAAAGTATGCATTCCATTTAAATTGTGATGAATGCCATGACAGATATTTTCTATTTACCCACTAAAATCATAACAATTATTTTTCAATTAACAATAGTCCATAAAAGCGCAGTACAAATACTTGAAAAGCTGCAGAAAGGATCTACTCCAGCATGCAAAGAAGATAGCATTAAACAGTGAGTTTTTAAAACCGTTTTCAAAATTAGTTACATACTAACGTCCAAGCTTTAATAAATGTAAATTCATAGGATAAAGTCAGGTGTTAATTAATGATAGCTCTTTGTAATGGAAGATTCTACTGCACAAGGAGTTTTCTAGGACTCTCAAAGTCACATGATACTGTGCATTTGTTCACAAGGACTCACAGAAGCTGCATTGACCACAAACAGGAATTTTAAAAGGAGAAGATTGTTATTAACATCCCTGCAGTTAGATTTTCAGGATGTTCAAATGGTTAATGTTTTTAGCAGCTAAACAAAAGGTGAGACAGAATCCATTGTCCTCTAATATTTCCATTTGGGGAGCAGAGCAGAATACATTTATTTGTTATATAAATGTGAGGCAAAAGACTTCAAAAGTTATGCAAATATTTGATAATCTCTGATAAAAAGCAAAATATTATATTAAGTATTGTAAAATGATAAAAAAATAGAAGACGTGGTTTGTAACAATGGTGCAATAATACTTCAGAGCAACTTGTCTTTCTGAAGGACTGAGTCACAGCAACCCTGAGGTGCTGGTGTCTATTGAGGACCTTGGTATGTGGGAGCAGGGCCTGGGGCTGCTGATTGTTCTGCAAACAGGAGAGAATCTGGGGAAGGAACTGAGGAGCAGGCCAGGAACCTGGGGGTGGGAAGGAGAAGAAGAGTCAGTGAGAAGCCTCTTAGGTAGGAGAGGATGGCCACAAGGATAGTTAAGAAAAGGGTTGTCATACTGAGTCTGCATCATCTGAATTTCCCAGGTGGTGAAAACAGTGAAGATGCTTGACTGTAACTGGATGTTTGGCAGTTGAAGTCCATCCAGAGGCACATCAGAAGAAAGGCCCATTGATCGACTTTCACAACACAAGCCACAGAAAATCCTGAGGAACTACATATGAGGTTACCATGGGTTGTGGCTGACTCCTTCACAACTCCCTAACTGCTTAACAGTATTTGAAATATTTTGAATATGAGATCTTTCCGAACGATCCTCCGGGCTTCAATAAAATCAGTCTCTCTCTCTCTCTCTGTGTGTGTGTGTATTCACCATGCACCAAAGAAGGAACTGAATTTCACATCAATTCTGCAAACAAAGTGTAAAATTAGCCAGGGGAACACACAGGTTTCTTGGAGATGACTTTAAATTTCCACAATGAGTTTAACTGACTCTGATGTCTTTTTTTTTAAGAGGCCGGGAAACCGCTATGGCAGCTGGATTATGACTACTTAGAAGTTTCAAGGGATGTGAGTAGAAGTAGACTTATTTCAATCTATTCTAATAACGAAAGTTACTGGTGCTTATCAAAGAGGGGTACTACTTACCTGGGAAAGTTGCTGTTCGTATTTTGTTGTTACTAATGTCTTTTTTGGGAGGAAAGACTATTTTCAACGTGGCTCACCAATACCAGAACACTTTTCATTACAGTTTCACGAAACTCTTATGTGCTTACATGCTCCAGGACAATAGCAAAAAAAAATTCTATCTAACTGAAGAAAATCCCTGAAGTGTGGTGTTGGGTTAACGATTTCCCAAACATTTGAGAAATAATAGTTAAGTACTGAGCAGAGAGATGTGAGCCTTTCAGGAAATTATTGACAGTTTCTGTATGATGTCAAATTTCAAATGATAAAAAGAAAATGATAAAGTGGCAAAAAGAAAGCTGATATGAAGTCATATTTTAAAACTGATGGTATTTATTCCATACTATGCATTTTTTAGAAAAGAGTTCTAAAGCCATTTGATTAAAAAAATTGATCCTTGGTTCATGACTGGGGAATTTTAGAGGCTCAAATGTGCAATAAGTAGGAGAGAGCTTCACCTTTGGCTTCAGGTCTGAATTTCTATGGTGATTCTGTATTAAGCCCATTTGTTAACTTGAGACTTATAATATTTCCAATTGTTCATAAACATTTCATATTCTTTAAATATTCCCTTTAACACATTATTATGAAATGTTATGCTGAGAACATGCCAGTCTCATAGAAAGAAAAAGTTTAAGGTTTCGTGTACTGGGAAGATATGACTCAGTGCTTTGTAGCTATTACATTTTTTACAAATCTGTGGTATCCTTTATCAGGGCCACTTTCAAACAACATGTGATAACTTCCTTTTTCTGTATTATATTTTGGTTGTTCTAGTCCACATTTTTCACAAAGTCATAGACCTTGCCTCAGAGCAGAAATTACCAGAAGGAATTTTCATTATTATTGAGTATGCAAAGGAATTTGAATGTGTAAATCAGAATTGCGACTAACATTGAGAAGAATGAGAATTCTAACAACTTGGTGTGCTCATGTGAAACCTATGCTTAGACCAAGAAGCTATTGTCTAAACAGAGCAAGGGGACATTGTATAGTTCAAAATTAAGAAAAGAGTGCGTCAGGCATGTATCTTTTCTCTGTATGTTTACAACGTAAACACATTATTTAAGAGGCTGGACTTTGTGAAGAAGAATGTGGACCAGGATTGCAGGAAGACTCATTAGCAACCTGTGTTGTGCAGATAACACAATTTTACTCAGAAAAACTGAGGACTTGAAGCACTTCCTAAAAGACCAAGATCTAAAGCCTTCAATACAGATCACATCTCAACATCAAGAAAACAAAAATCCTCACCACTGGACAAATAACATTATGATAGATTGAGAAAAGATTGACATTATTAATGATTTCATCTTGCTCACATCCATAATAAGCAACACCCTTAGCACTACCAGTCAGGAAAGCAAGAGACAAGTTGCACTGGGGAAATATATTGTCAAAGACCATTCCAGACTGCTAAAGAGCAACGATATCATTCTTTTTTTTTAATTTTTTTTACGTTTTTTTCCTATAATTATATTTTATTA
>NW_006399847.1:6739310-6744631 GCF_000299155.1 Elephantulus edwardii
TATTTTGGTGGTGTCTTTTCCTGGCTTTGGTATCAAAGATATGTTTGCTTCATAGAATGAATCTGGGAGGGTTCCATCTTCTTCTAAACACTATGATGTGCCTGATCCAAACCATAATCTTCTCAACTGCTTGTTGTTCATCTGAGAGTTGGACAATGACTAAGGATTATAAGAAGAATCAATGTCTTTGAATTGTGTTGCTGGAGAAGAATATTGGACATACCAAAGACTGCCAAGACAGCAAATAGGTCTGCTCTGGAAAGAGTGGAACCAGGTTGATCCTTGACAGCAAGGACTTTGAAACTCTGTCTCGCATACTTTGGGCATGTTATCAGAAGAGGCCAGTCATTGATAAAGGACATCATTCTTGGAAGGGTAGAGGATCTGTGCAAGGGAGAAAGGCCCTGTATGATATGGATTTTCATTGTGACAGTGGCATGGGGTCAGGTGTGTCAGAGATGGTGAGATTGACTCGGGATATGGCAAGTCTCGGAGCTGTTGTTCATAACATCACTATGGGTTATTAGTCAACTCCATAGTACATAGCAAAACTAACAGTTGGACATTTAATAGACTATAATGTAATATAAATATAACTTTCATATGCACTGAGAAACAACAAAAATAAATTAATGACTAAATTTTTGTGACATTTGTTTTTTAAGATAATATTTTAGTTGTTATTTTAATGAAAGTTTACAGAAAACTTGGATTTCTATTCATTCACTGTTGCACATTTCCCTCCCTATCCCCACATTCACTTTTTATATTTTAAATATTCATTCATTGTTGCATAATTTCCTCCCTCCCCTGACCCTAGTCCACTTAGCTATGCACCTCTTAATCTGGACTATTGCCATGCAAATAATGCCTAATCATATATTCATTTTAAATAATTCTTTCTTTCATCTTTTCCAAAGCAGTGTTCATTATTTATTCCCTCTTTTCTTAGTTTCCCCCCACCTCACATGTTTTCCTGTTTTATAATAGTGGTATTATACAATATTGTCGTTTTGTACTGAGATACTTCACTCATCATAATGTCATCCAGGGTCACCCATTTTGTATAATATTTTATTAGTTCCTTGCTTTTCAGTGCTGCATAGTATTACATTGTCTGAATATACCATATACTTTTCTATCAAAAAATTTGTTGATGGGCACTTGGATTGCTTCCATCTCTTTGTTGTTGTGAATAACGCAGTAATAAATGCGATCATGCATCTGCTTGGGTGGCAGTTCTGGTTTCTTTGGGGTATATTCCCAGTAGTGGAATTGCTGGGTCAATGGTATATCTGTTTCCAACTTTTTGAGAAAGTGCCATACTGCCTTCCAGAGTAGTTGTACCATTTACACTCCCACCAACAGTGAATAAGGGCTCTAATTTCTCCACAACCTCACCAGCATTTGCTGTTTGGAGCTCTGTTGAACTTTGTTATTGTTGCAGGAGTCAGATGATATGTCATAGTTGTTTTGATTTGCATCTCTCTTAGAGCTAGGGATTTTGGATATTTCTTCATGTGTTTGTTTTCCATCTGAATGTCTTCTTTGGCAAAGTGTCTGTTTTTCTTGTGCCTATTTTATTATTGTGTCGTTTTCCTTTATCTTGTTGAGGTTCTGGAGTATTCTATAAATTTTAGATATGAGTTCTTTATCAGATATGTCACTACCAAATGTTTTTTTTCTTTTTACCCTGTTGGAGATTTTTGATGTGCCTAGGGATTTTATTCTTAGAAATTCCCATTCATCTATTTTATTCTCTCTTGGTGACATTTGCTTTTTTTGTGGTTGGGAACCTATTTGACATTATCTCCAAGGCATGTCTGTAGTTAGGAAAGGTCATCTTATTGCCTTTCCTACTACTTCCTATGTTACACATTGACAATAATATTAATATATAGGGCTCTCTGGAATGATGATGTTAGCAGAGAGCAGTAATGATGAGAAATTTTATTTATGAATATAGATACAATGGTGAGTCTTCCAGTAATATCTCTTCCTCAGCCCTCTTCCTCCTCCCATTCCAGTTAGTTCTCCTTTTTCTGATTAATGGACACCCAAACCTTTTGTATTTACTTAGTCTAGGAGAGCTCAGAGAAGACCTTTCCAACTGGTTCACTAACCAAATCCCTCTAAATGTTTAGATTCATGGTAAAGAGTTACATTGCCAACCTAAAGGAATGTAGTATGAATCCGCCAGTTTCCTGAAGGAGGAAGATAAACAATCTCTTACTGTGCAATTTAAAGCCTCTGAAAACCTGCTGGAGGGTCATTTATGAGTTGATTTTGACGTGATAGCACATACCAACAAAACAGGAAGAAGACATTTTTCATAAATTTTATTGATTGACATACTATATTATTGTTGCTGTCTTATGTTGTTCAGCTGACTACAACTCATAGCGACCCTATGACCAGCAGATTGAAGCTTGTTCTATCCAGTACCACCATCATGATCTCTGTCATGCAGTTTATCTGACTGATACTCTTTTTCTCTTTCACTGACCCTTTATCTTTTTCAATATGATGAATTTTCCAAGGACTAGTCCTTTCTGAAAACATGCCAAAGTTTTATCACCTGTGACTAAAAGATGCACCCTGATTGCACTTTCTCCATGACAGAGTTGGCTGTTCTGGCAGTCCATTGGAAACTCAATACTCTGCACTCACATAACAATTCAAAAGCATCAGTTCTTTGGTTTCCTTTATTCATTGTTCAACACAGGCATTTGAAGAAACTGAAATGTTACAGTTTGTATCAAGGGCACCTTAGTCTTTAAAGTATTATAGTTGCTCTTTTGGAATTTGGAGAGAGCTTTTACAGCTGTTGTTGTCGTTAGATGTTGTTAAATCAAGAATGACTCTTAGTGATCCCATGAATAACAGATCTGAACCCTGTCCGGTGTCATCCCCATAATCTCTGATACAGTTGAGCCCGTTATTACAGTCCTTGTGTCAATCAACCTGGTCGAGCATCTTTGTCTCTTTTGCCGGCCCTCCGCCTTTCGAAGTACGATGTTCCTCTCCAATGTTGTCTTTCCTAGCAACATCCCTATTCAATTAGCCACTTACAGATTGTTGCTACCAATATTGCAGGGTTGTGTATTTGGTTGTATTCGCCTATGTTGTCTTTGTTGTGTCTTCTTTGACACTAGTCATCCGTTATTTATTGTTTTTCCCTTCACCTATATTAGTACATACATACCTGTTTGTTAATGATTTTTCCCTTCTCTCTCTCTCTCCTAATTTCTGATGTTGTTGTTATGTGCTGTCGAGTCGTTTGCGACTCATAGCGACCCTATGTACAACAGCCCTAAACTCTGCTCTGTCCTGTGCCAATCGCACTGTCTCTGACACTCGCATCCCCCATTACCCCAGTCACTGAATCAACCCACCTCATAGAGGGCCTTCCCCTCCTGTGCTGTCCCTCCACCCTCCCAAGCATGATGTCCCTCTCCAAGGACCAGTCCCTCCTTATGGAGCCTCTGAATTCTTGCCTCCAAGGAGCCACCCAGTTTAACCCTTTCCAGGACGAATCTGTTTGTTTTCCTAGCAGTCCATAGTACCCTCAATACTATTCTCCAGCACCACAGTTCAAAAATTTCTGATAGAAAAGTTTTCCCTTGAGATATTGTAATTGAGAAATCATAACATTTTTTCCTTTTAGAATTTTCTTCTTTCTTCCATTATGTCCTTCCAGCTCATCCATATTATGGGATGTTTCATGGGTTATTGCTTATTGTCTCTCTGTCTGAAGCAGAGTTAAAGGAATCAAAGACATATGGAAACAAATGGTCCACAGCACTAATGGACATGCAAACCTTAGCCTCCTTCACCCAGAAACTAGAAGAACTAGAAGAACCTACCACCACCAGCCTCCCTGAAAGGGATCCCAACAAAAGAGAAAAGCTTGGAACAACAATGAAATCATAAAAATGGTGAAATCTACAGATCTGAGTCTATAGCCGGTAATCATTCTTAACACTCACTCTGAACTCTTCTCCGGGTTCAACTTTAAGCCAAACAATAGATAGGCATGTGGAGAACAATAACAGGAAGGAAGCACTCAACTACACCAGGTTAAAAGGGCAGAAGTTGCTCAAGGACAAAGCTCAGAAGGCAAGAAGGGAGATGATACAGAGACATAGAAACACAAGGAGGAAGAGAGGAGAGTTAATAGTTAATTGACTGTTAAATTGCGGGGATTGCAACTAATGTCATGAAACAAAATGCTTATGAATGGTTGAATGGAAAGCCAGTCTAGTCTGTAAAATTTAAGTCAAACCAAAAGAAAAAGTTAACATAACAAAATAGCTCTCTCTGTACAGCACTCATGGGGTTTAAGTTATGGAACATGATTGCAGATAAAAACATGAAGCTCATAGCTCCCACACAGCGCAGGTTAGTGACTTCATGTGGAGAGATTTACATTTGGCTGGACAGATCATCTCAAACGTCAGTGAATCACACACCCAGCTCTCCACGAGTGCAGGACTTCACTGGGGACCCCAGGGCTTTGAATCAACACTTCTGCAGGATTTGTTATCACTCACCATGATTACTCAGATCCTATACTCCTTTACTTTCAAAGACTTCAGAATAACTTTAAAAGGCACCCCAGCTTGTGTGGAAAATGAGGCCTACATGTTTCCTGGAGTTTGAAATGAGTCATCATTATCTTTTAACATTGAAAATAAGGCCATGTTGTTGCTTTATCAAAACTGACAGGGCAGCAAAAATGAAAAAGCAAGTGATTTGCATTATTGGAGTATAAATATAGTCTACATATGAAATCTTTTTTTCGTGTAAATAGATGCTGATAATGATGCTTTGAAGAATTGAAAATCTTATTAGCTATTCTATTTGACAGTTGATCTTAAAATATAATTATATTTTTCCTTTAAGATTGACATATTGTCTTTACTTAACCAATGAGAAAAATAAAGCTCTCAGAAGCTAAGAAATTGGTCACAGGTAGATGATGGCCTAGTGGCAAGAAGCTGTGCTGCAATTCCAAAAGCATGAAGTTAGAATTCACAGCTGCTTATTAAAAAAAATATGGGCAATCTCCTCCTTTATGATTAACTGTCTCTGAAAACCCTCCAGAGGGTCAGCTATGGGTTGGTTCTTACTTGACAGCACACAACAACAACTGAAAAGATTGAAATTAAAATAGTCCCTATAGTTCTCAGCTGAATTAAACTCAAGTTTCTATAGTTCTCAGCTAAGTTAAACTCAGTAATTTTTAAAGCCCCACACCCAGGTATCCAGGGCAACAGTATTTCAAGAATAGCTAGCAGAAGGGCAGAGCAAACAAGCAA
>NW_006399847.1:6745186-6747236 GCF_000299155.1 Elephantulus edwardii
AGAATCGGTGCTGCAATCCAAAGGCACCCAGTTTGAACCCATCAGTTGCTTCTTGGGAGAAGGATGGGTAATCTCCTCCCATGTGATTACTGCCTCTGAAAACCTGCTAGAGGGTCAGCTTGTGAGTCATCTCTAACTCAGTGGCACACAGCAACAAAAGCAACAGAAGACAGAGTAAGTGGATTTGACCCAGTAATATGATCTTTTTATTGTATGGCCCATCTCTGTAAAGGAAGGAGGGAGTTCTGGTGATGTAGTCTGAAAGAGTTGTAAGATCATCCCTTCTGACAGTTTGAATCCACCAGCTTCCCCAGGGAGAAAAATGGGCAACTCCTCCTGTGTGATTTACTGCCTTGGAAAGCCACTGAGTCAACTATGATTTTGTACTTCTTTAACAACGATGAATTGAATGTGTTTTGTTTATTTGTTTGAATAAGGAAAGGAATGCTGATAGAAAATTGGTTAATAGTTAAAACATTCACCAGCAGCCAGAAAGTGAATTCGCAGTAGTATCTATTTTGCTATAGATAATATTAAACAGAGGTAGAGGAAAAAAGTTGCTCTTACAAATGAAAAATGTTAAGAGTTAAATAATTTTGTAAGTGATGCATATTGAAGAGTACACAGTGAGATCTACAAAATTAAAGATGGAAGTAAAATGTCAAACTGACAAGGATAAACCGTAGTAAAATCTCATGAGTTTTCATGAGTGGGTAGAGGAATAGCAAATGAGTTCTAGCGTGGGTGAGTGGAAGGGAATATATTCAGAGAAAATAACATAAACGTTGTTTATGATATCTCTTGATTTTAATACAGGGAAAAATCAATATGAAATAGTGTAAATATGCATAATACTTAAGACATTTTAAAGTAGGTTTGTTGTTGTTAGGTGCTGTTGAGTCAAGTATGACACATAGTGATCCTACGAACAGTCATCCTAAACCTGTCCTATCCAGTGCCATCCTCACCATCTCTGAGACACTAGAGCCAATCGCAGAAGTCACCATGTCAATCCATCTCGTTGGGGTTTTCCTCCCCTTTTCTATCCCTCCATCTTTCCAAGCATGACATCCTTTTCCAAGGAATAACCTTACTTAGCTACATGTCCAAAGTATGAAAGATGAAGCTTCCTCATACTTGCCTCTAAGGAGTACGCTGGCCGCACCCTTCCCAGGACATATCTGGGTTTTTGGTGTGTTTTTTTTTTTGTTTGTTTGTTTTTTGCAATCTATGGAATATTCAGTACTATTCTCCAGCACCACAACCCAAAGGAGTCAATTCTTCTTCTGCCATCCTTATTCATTGTCTAGCTTTCTGATGCATAGCAGGTGATTGAGAAGACCATGGCCAGAATTAGACATATCTTAGCTGTCAGACATCATTGCTCTTTAGTATTACGGGGAGGTTCCCTGACAGCAGACTTGCCCAAAGCAATATGTCGCTTGATATCCATACTGTTCCCAAGAGTGTTGACTATTGATTCAAGCAAGATGAAATCATTGACAGCTGCAATCTTTTCTCCATCTGCCATGATGTTGGCAGTTGGACCTATGGTGAGGATCTTAATGTTCTTGATATTGAGATGGTTTATTTTTTTTTTTTTCACAATGCAAGCAAGATTCTACTGAAGATCATCCAAAAACGACTGGAACAGCACATCAGCAGAGAACTGCCAAAAATCCAGACTGGGTTTAGAAGGGGTCGTGGTACTAGGGATATTGTGGCTAATGTTAGATGGATCTTAGCTGAAAGCAGGGAATACCAGAGGCATGTCTATCTGTGTTTCATTAGTAATGCAAATGCGTTTGACTGTGTGGATCATAACAAACTGTGGCTGACTCTGAGAATAATGGGAATCTCAGAACACTTGATCATGCTAATGCAAAACCTATACTTGGCCTAAGGCAGTCGTCAGAACAGAACAAGGAAACACTGCATGGTTCAAAATTGGGAAGGGCGTATGCCAGGGATGTGTCCTAGCTCCATACCTTTTCAACCTGTATGCAGAACAGATTATCCGGGAGGCTGGGCTCTATGAGGAGAAGTCAGG
>NW_006399847.1:6747950-6812641 GCF_000299155.1 Elephantulus edwardii
GATTGGCACAGGACAGAGCAGAGTTTAGGGCTACTGTACACAGTGTACTATGAGTTGCAACTGACTCGATAGCACATAACAACAACAACAACAACAACAACAACAACTTTTCTAAGCGAACAAGTGAGAAACATTGCATGTTAATTGTTGGTGTTACTATGTGCTGTGACTCCATTATGACTCATATAGACTCTATGAATCGCAGATGTGAACTGTTTGCTATCTTGGGCCATTCTTTGACAACCTTAAGCTCATTGTTACAGTCACAATGTCAATCCATCTCACTGTGGGTCTTCCTACCTTATGTTGACCTTTATGTGTTAATAGCTTCATTATATAAAGACAACAATGACCCTTTGTTTCAGTGACTCCAGGGGACTGGTCAGGTAATTAGCAAAAAACAAATCAAACAAGCCAAGAAAGTTCTCTAACCACTGCCCCAGAACCCCAGCCCACACTCTATCTTCTCTTTTATAAGGTTGTAAAGTTAATAATGGCACATTAAGCAGGAAACATCTTTCCATATAAAGCTCGTGATCTGACATCAGTCATATATACCTGGGTTCTAATGCCATTTGCCACTTACAGTTGTCATTGAAAAAGTAATTTGAATTCTGTTGTCATTGTTAGCTGCCATGATGTTAATTCTGGCTCATAGTGACCCCATGTGTACAGACTAGAACTGTTCTTCCAGACAGTTCTCAAGGCTGTGACCTTTCCCAAACAGAAGCCTTTCTTCAAGGGAAATGCTGTATGAGTTTGAACTGCCAACATTTTTGGTTTAAATTTAAAAGCTAGAATGTGCTAATTTCATTTTATATTGTTGTTGTTGTTATGTGTCATTGAGTAACCTGTGACTCATGTTTTGTTGTTATGTGCCGTCGAGTCGTTTGTGACTCATAGCGACCCTATGTACAACAGCCCTAAACCGTGCTCTATCCTGTGCCAGTCTCATTGCCTCTGACGCACACATCCCGAATACCCCAGTCACTGAATCAATCCACCTCACAGAGGGTCTTCCCCTCCTGCGCTGTCCCTCTACTCTACCCAGCATGATGTCCCTCTCTAAAGACCTGCCTCTCCTTACAACATGTCCAAAGTATGTCAGGCCAGAATCCTTGCCTCCAAGGAGCAGCCTGGTTTAACCCTCTCTACAATGAATCTGTTTGTTTTCTTGGCAGTCCATGGTACATTCAATACTCTTTTCCAGCACCACAGCTCAAAGGCATCAATTCTCCTTCTATCCTCCCTAGTCATTGTCCAACTCTCTGATGCATAACAAGTGATTGCAAAAACCATGGCCTGTATCAGGCGCACCTTAGTCTCCAGAGAGACACCGTTGCTCTTGAGTACTTTAGAGAGGTCGCTAACCGCAGACTTTCCCATCGCAATACGTTTTTTGATTTCCTGGCTACTGGTGCCAAGAGTGTTGACCGAGGAGCCGAGCAAACTGAAGCTGTGAACACTCTCAATATCTTCGCCATCCATCCTGATGCTACCAATTGGTCCAGTGGTGAGAATTTTTGTCTTCTTGACATTGAGCCTCAGTCCATATTGAGGGCTGCAGTCCTTGACCCTCTGCAGTAAGTGCATGAGGTCCTCCTCAGTTTCAGCGAGCAAAGTTGTGTCATCTGCATAACGCACATTGTTGATAGATCGTTCACCAATCCTAACGCCACGCTTCTCCTCATAGAGCCCAGCCTCTCGGATAATCTGCTCTGCATACAGGTTGAAAAGGTATGGAGATAAGTCACATCCCTGGCATACACCCTTCCCAATTTTGAACCATGCAGTGTTGCCCTGCTCTGTTCTGACGACTGCCTCTTGGTCCAAGTATAGGTTTCGCATTAGCACGATTAAATGTTCTGGGATTCCCATTCTTCTCAGAGTCAGCCACAGTTTGTTATGATCGTGCCTCTATATACAGCAACTCTGAATGAAGCCTGTCCTTTCCTAGGCCAGTCTCACTCACTCTGACACAACTACCCCCATTGTCCCAGTTACTGTATAAATCCATCTCATCTGAGGTCTTCCTTTCTTGCATTGTCCCTCCATCCTTCCAAGATGTCCTTCTCCAAGAACCAGTCTCTTGTGGCCACATGCCCAAAGTATGTGAGATGGAGCTTCAAAATCGTAGCCTCCAAGGAGAAACTCGGTTTCACCCTCTCCAAGACAGACCTATTTGTTTTCTCAGCAGTCCATGACATGTTCAATTCTCTTCTCCAGCACCACAACTCAAAGGCATCAATTCTTCTTCTGTCATCCTTAGTCATTGTCCAGCTCTCTGATGAATAGCAAGTAATTGTGAAGACCATGGCCTGGATCAAGTGCAGAATGACAGTGACCTGACTGAAGGTTTGTAATGATTAAATGAGGTTAGTTTTGAAAAGATTTAGTAGAAATGCAATATGACTCCTTACCACAAAGTCATCAGAACTCTATTAAGTGTAGTTAACAATAAGACATAAGACATACACAATGAGCTAGATAATATGATTCTTATAAAGTTAAAAAAAACCCCTCCTTCTAGTTAGTTAAATATGCTAAATTTTCAGTTTTGTGTACATGCTATGTAGTTTAATGTAATTGTTAAAATATGGAAGTTCTTGAGCTACATATGAGTTTTATTTTTATTTTTATGTTGAATTTGCACATGAATTATAACAATTAGATATGATTTTATCTAATGTCAGTTAAATGTTGATCTTAGTATATGTGCAAGACATTCCTGAGTTATGAACTTTTGATTTGCCATCAGCACTTGCTATGAGCCAAACTCCTACCACATCCATTAGATTAAAAGCTAAAGGTACACATCATGTATACTCCTTTACAACAGTATATAAAGTCATTATTATTCTTGTTACTGCATTATTATGTTGAAGATATTTTAATCGATATGGAAGTGTTTCTTTAGCAGTTTTTATGCTTTGAAAGTGCACTGTCCTAAAAAGTGTACACTATCCTAAGCAAACATTTGTCCAACTGACATTAGAAATGTACTAACTGCTTTGACTTAGCAGACATTTGACCTAAAGACAGGCTTGAGAATGGCACTCAAATAAGGGAGTGCCTATATGGTGTTCCTCTTGATGTGTAAACATGTTGCATAAATAATTCGGATGGAGAAAAATACCCTAGGGGAATTAATGTAAATGGGTAAGAATAAAGTAAAGAGAAGAAGGTGAAAAAAGAATTGACATAGAGAAATGGAGGAAAGAGAGGATGTGGAGGCAGACTAGCAGATGGAAACGTGAGGTCACCTCAGGTTTGCTGGTGTCCATCAGTCCTCTGCAGGAGCATCTGCCTGCAGGTGGGGCATGCAGCTGGGGCAGGAGTCTGCATGCAGCCCTGGTGCCCACCTCCCGGCTGAGGCTCTGCACTGTGTCCTGTGTCACTTAACCCACTGCCTTGGGTGTTTCTCACCAGGTGACTCTGGCACCAGTGTGGGCTGTGGATGGAAGCAAAGAGCTCAGCAAACCAGGTAGGTGTGGAGTCTCCTATTCCCTGGTTCAGTGTGACTGAGGGGCCAGAAATGGAAGATGCTTTCTCTACTGGTTACAAGGAAGGTGTAAGAAGCAAATTATCACACAGACAAAAGAGGTAGCTCTTGGCTTGCAGCTCAGTGGTCTGTGTAGATTATTACTCAACTCCTGCCCAAACTCAAAGATTACAGAGTCCAGTGTCCCCAAGGGTCCCTCAGGAGCTTTCCCCTTAGCTTGATTCCCAACCCCAGAGGACTGGAGTTTTCATGAAAATGAAAGGCTTCTCATCTTTTACTTTTCCACCCCCCAACCCTCCAGTCCTGGCTTCCAGACCTGAGGTTCCCCTGCTGCCTCAGAACGTCTCCAGGTGGCCTCCTGCTCACTGTTTTTCATCCTGAACCTGTCCCCCTGGGGTTTGGTCAAAGTGGCGATTCTGTGACCTACTGTCTCTAAAGGTTTGTGTAGCTATCTTGATCTGAAGATGTCCAGGCCTCTGTACAGGGCCTTCTCATCTCCCTCCTCTGTCGATGCCCACTCTCAGTCTCCCCCTCCCATATGTAATTAGCTCAACCTTTCATTTTCTCATGCTGTGCTCTCGGTTCCAGGGTTATTGTTTGTAGATGTTCTACTCATATTTTTTTTTTCTGATCTCTGTTGTAGACGGATTGAAAAAAAGAATTCCTTTTTGACCCTTTCTTTCATACTTCAGATTTTTAGTATGTTGTTGCAGTGGTTGTGTGTCATCAACCTGACTGTCCAGCAGGTTTGCAGAGGCAGAAAAATCTCTCAGAAAAGGTAGACTAGCTAGTAAATTGAAACCATTTGCCTTTGTGTTGACAGAGCAAAAACCAGGCCAGCAGAGCTCAATTTTTAATACAGCCAAAACTAATGGAGGTTAGTTCTCTAGTGTGTAGCTCAATAACTTACTGTAATATAAATTTAATATCTATTTTCCAAACTTTCCAAAGAAAGCAAAATTTATAGGAAGACAAATGTTCCAACGAAGATAAAATACTGTGCAATGAGGTGTTCAACAGGATAGATAATCATATCAATTCAGCAGAAAGAAGGCAGACAAAAGAGGCAAGCAAGATTCTGCTGAAAATTATTCAAAACGACTGGAATAGCACATCAACAGAAGAGGCCGTGTCACTAGAGATAGTTAATATTAGATGGATCTAGAATGAAAGCAGAGAGTACGAGAAAAATTTCTGTGTATCGTTGAATATGCAAAGACGTTTGACTGTGATCACAACAAACTGTGGCTGACTCTTAGAAGAAAGGGAATCCTAGAACACTTGATTATGTCTATTTGAAACTTTTATGGACCAGGAGGCAGTCCTTAGAACAGAGCAAGGAAATATTGCATAGTTCAAAATCAGGACGTGTGTATTCCAGGGATGTGTCCTATCTCCATAACTTTTCAGTCAATATGTGAAACAGATCATCCAGGAGGCTGGGCTCTATGAGGAGGAGTGTGCATGAGGATCAGAGGAAGACAACAACCTGCACTATGCAGATTGTTTTGCTTGCTAAAACTGAGGAGTACCTGAAGCACTTGCTGAAGAAGGTCAAAGACTACAACCTTCAGTATGAATTGAAGCTTACCATCAAGACAACAAAGATTCTCACCATTGGTCTGATTGGCCGCATCATGATAGACAGTTGAAGAGACTGAGATTGTTAACAGCTTTAGTTTGCTTGGCTCCACAATCAATATTTTTGGTAGCAGCAGCCAGGAAATAACAAAATTAATTGCATTGGGAAAGTCTGCTATCAGAGACTTCTCCAAAGTACTGAAGAGCCACTATGTCAGCCTGGAGACTAAGGTGTGCTTGATCCAGGCCATGGTTTTCACAATTGCATGCTGGACACAATTACATCAGAAAGCTGGACAATGACTAGGGATGATATAAGGAAAATTGATGCCTTTAAGATGTAGCTCTGGAGAAGAACCACATATATTCAATATACCATAAACTGCTAAAAGAACAAATAAGTTTTTCCTGGAGAAGATGAAACCAGGCTGCTCCTTGGAGGCAAGGATTCGGAAGCTCCATCTGCCATATTTTGGGCATGTTGCAAGGAAGGATCAGTCCTTGGAGAGGGACATTATGCTTGGGAGAATGGAGAGACAGCACAGGAGAGGAAGACAGACCTTCAATGAGATGGATTGACCCAGTAATTGGGGTATTGGGGATAGGTGTGTCAGAGACAATAAGATTGACTCAGGATAGAGCAGGGTTCAGAGCTGTTGTAAATAGAGTCTCAATGAGCTTCAGGTGACCTGATGGCACATAAAAACAACAACAATGTAAAATTAGATATAAAGGTGATCCTAGTTACAAATTCTCTCTCCGTTAGCTTTATAGGGGGCTCTGAGACTAATTTGTAGTGTGTTAGGTTCCTGACCAAAAGACTGCATCTCAGGGACCAGCCTCTCTGCAGAAGAAAGGTAATTACAGTATTGTTGTTATTGCATGTCATTGAGTCAGAAGTGACTCATAGCTGACAATCCATTGAGTTTTCAGAGACAGTAATCACATAAGAGGAGACGGCTTATCCTTATCCCAAGGAGCAGCCAAAGTTTGAACCACTTGGTGTAGGTTACCATGGCAATTCCTTACCATCAGATCACTAGAGGTCCCAGATTATGGGATGAGAACACTCAGATACAAGCCAAGGAAAGATTTACATAGAGATGGAATCAATCTGGGAGGATTAGCAGGTGTGAGAAGGGAGGAAGAGGGGGACAAAACTCAATAAAGAGGTAAACTAGGTGAAGAGAAAGAAAATATACAATAAAGATGTGTACTAACATACTAACTGATTAACTGTCATTAATGTCACAAAACAAAATGTGCATACATGATTGAATGAAAACTGCTATGATTTACACTTTCACTAAGATAAAATAAATAAATTAAAAATTGAAATATTTAGCCTCAGAAACCTGATGGAAAGTTCCTGTGAGTGTGCACTGACTCACCAATAGTAAGTTTATTAGTCACACACTGATTAAAAAATTTATAATTAAAAATAATTATACATAGCTATGCAGACAAAAGGAGTGAAGAGGAAGAAATAGTTACTAATCCTTTTTTACCAGTAGTATTTGTTGTTATTGTTGAGAATATGCACCTCCAAACATACCAGTTCTCTGGTTTCTGCATATACAATCCAGTATAAGCATAAACATATATGCACATGCAATCCTGTATATACACCCTCCTTTTTGGAGTTGATTTTCTCATATTTTAACAAACTCTCTACTTCTAAGATTTTTATATAATCTTTCAAATTGCTGTTGTCACTTTGAATTTATATAAATAACTATTGTAGAAATATTAACACTAGATAAGTGGATTAATGAAAAAAGTATAAGAATGAAACAGCAATAAAAGAAATGACTAGATTAAAAGAGGTAAAAAGTGTGATATTTTAAATATACAGGTTAAGATTAAAAGATGGGCATGATTAACACATAAACATTGTCCCTGGGCTCTTTTTGCATTCACTTCAATCAACTATGTTTAATCTTATGTAAGCATTTATTCAAAGTTTTAAAGACTAGAATTACAGAAAAATCTGTTTGGGTTTCCCTACCTGTTTTTGAAGTAAAACTTTTATTTTATACTGGTTTACTTACAAAACTCATATACATTGGTTTTCACACTGGATCTTTCCCACCTCCTTTACTCATTCCTCACTCCACCCATCAAATTGTGTGACCCTGTGAAAAATTTGATTGTTACATTGGCCTGATTTTTAAGTGTTTTTTTAAAATGTCTTAAACTTTCAAGGTTAGAATTAAAAAGAACAATCAACAGTCAATAGAATATTCTTTTGGTTCAATTTCAGAGACAAGTTTTTCTAGATTAGTTTCCTGAACAAATGTTGACTTTTGTATAAATTTGTTTTACTGATTGTGTATCATTTAATCAGTCAAAAAAATCAAAAGGTTTTTTCCCCCCCATTGGAGAAGTCTACAATCAATTTTACAATAATAGAGAGAAAGGATATCAGTTTAAAGACTAAGGTGATGCACCTGACTTAAGCAACAATCTTTTCATTTGATTCCTATGCAACTGAAAATTGCATGCTGACTTAGGAGGAATGAAGAAGAATCTATTTGTGTGTGTATGTGTGTGTGTGTGTGTGTGTGTGTGTGTGTGTGTGGTATTGGTGAAGAATATTGAATATATAGCATAGACTGCTAAAATAACAAATCATTCTGTCTTGGAGGATATATGGGGTGCTCCCTAGAGGCAAGGATGGTGAAACTTCATCTCACATACTTTGGGAACATTCTCAAGAGGAACCAGTCCTTGGCAAAAAACATCATACTTGAAAAGGTAGAGGTTCAGTGAAGGAGAGAATGACCCTAAATGAGATAAACTTACACAGTCACTGTAACAATGAGCATGAATTTGGTGGAGGCTGTGAGGATGGTGCTGATGAGGACAAGTGTTTAGTCTGTTGTTCATAGGGTTGTTATGAGTCACAGTCAACTTGATGGCATATAACAACAACATTAATACTTCATTCAGAAGTCCACAAACATGACTCTCTCTTCTGAGGGACTAGATTCTGAAATTCCAGCAAGATCTGGGTCAAGGACATACTTCTAGTAAGAGTAAAGAGGAGATCACTGAGAATGTGGGAAGTACAACTTTCTCCTCTCTATCATCCTGAAGTACAAAGAGCGGTATTCTGCATTTGGTGTAAGTCTTAATGGCTGGACACACTCCAACTTAAAAGCTTTTCTGTACGTGTTTTTTTTTTTAAATTTATATGAATCTATTATTAATTTCAGTCAAAATTTACAGAGACTTTGGATTTCCATTCATTCATTGTTGCACTTTTCTCCACTCCCAACCCTCCCCCCTAGTACACTACCCTCTTGGAAAAGTAAAAGAAAAATTCTTTCATTGTTTTACAAACCCTCCCCCAGGTCCACGCCAATATGTAGCCTTCGCTCTAGACTCCTGTCATGACAAAAATACCTAAAACATATCCCTTTTAAACAGTCTTCTCCCTCATCTGTTTCAATGTAGTATACATTGTTGAACCCATCTTTCTCAGTCTCTCCCCAACCCCAATGCCAGTCCTGTTTTAAAACAGTGGCACCATGCAGTAATTGTCCTTTTGTGACTGAAATATTTCACTCAGCACAATGTTCTCCAGAGTCACCCATTTTGAATAAAATTGCATGAGTTCCTTGTTTTTCAATGCAGCATAGTGTATTTATACCAGAGCTTCTCTAACCATTCATTTGTTGATGGGCACTCAGGTTGTTTCCAACTCCTTGCTATTGTGAACAAAGTCACAATAAACATGGATGTGCATATATCTGCTTGGATGTCAGTTATGGTCTCTTTGGGGTATATTCCCAGTAGTGGAACTGTTGGGTCAAATGGTATCTCTATTTGCAACTTTTTGAGAAAGCACCATACCGCCTTCCACAGTGGTTGCACCATTTTACACTCCCACAAACTGTGAATAAGGGTTCCAATTTCTCCACAACCTCGCCGGCATTTGATGTTTGCTGTTCTGTTAAATTTTGCAATTCTGACTGGGGTGAGATGGTATCTCACAGTTGTTTAAATTTGCATCTCTCTTAGAGCTAGGGATTTTGAACATTTCTTCATGTGCTTGTTAGCCATCTGAATGTCTTCGGTGAAGTGTCTGATCATATTCTGTGCCCATTTTTCTATTGGATTATTTATCTTTATCTTGTTGTGGTGCTCAAGTATTTTATAAATTCTGGATGTAAGACCCTTCTCTGATATGTCATTACCAAATACTTTTTCCCAGTTGGTGGCTTCTGTTTTTACGCTGTTGGAGAAGTTTTTGGATGTGCATAGGGATTTTATTCTTAGAAGATCCCATTCATTTACTTTCTCTTCTCCTTGTTGTAGATTTTTCAGGATACTTGGAAGACTGTTTATGTTGTGGATCAGGACTTCTAGCGTTGTTCCTAGCTTTTCTGTAATGAAGTTTATAGTCCTTGGTTTTAGTCCTAGGTCCACGATCCACCTTGAGTTGGTTTTTTTTATATGGAGTGAGGTGTGGATCTTGCTTGAGTCTCTTGCAGATACTTTTCCAATTTTGCCAACACCATTTGTTAAAAAGGCTGTTGTTTCCCCACTTAACAGATTTCATCTCCTTGTCAAAAATCAGTTGAGCACAGATGGATGGGCTGATCTCCAGGTTCTCAATTCTATTCCATTGGTCCATGTGTCTGTCATTGTACCAGTACCATGCTGTCTTGTATAGTAGTACACGCAGTGTAGTAGGATTTGAAATCAGGAAGTGAGATACCTTCTATGTTTCTTCTATTTTTAAGGACTGCTTTGCTTCTTCGGGGCTTCTTTCCATTCCAAATCAAACTGGACATTGCCTTTTCCATCTCGTTAAAGAATGGGATTGGTATTTGTATTGGGATTGCATTGAATGTATAAATTGCCTTTGGTAGTATTGCCATTTTCACAATATTGAGTCTTCTTATCCATGAGCAAGGGATATTCTTCCACTTTTCAAAGTCTCTTTTTTGTTTCTTATAGTAATGTTTTGTAATTTTCTTGGAATTGATCCTTTGTGCTTCTGGTTAAATTTATTCCCAAGTATTTAATCTTGTGATTAGCTATTGTGAAGGGTACTGTTTTTCTCAGTTCTGGCTCTGTATTCTCTTTGTCACTGTAGAGAAATCCAACTGATTTTTGTATGTTGATCTTGTATCCTGCCACTTTGGTAAATTGGTCCACTGTGTCCAATAGTTTTCTTGCTGAGTCTTTAGGGTTTTTTAAGTAAACTATCATATCATCAGCATAGAGAGATAATTTTACCTTCTCTTTGCCAGTTTGGATACCTTTTATTCCCTTCTCTTATCTTATTGCTATCGCTAAGACTTCCAATACAATATTGAATAAGAGAGGTGAGAGTAGGCATCCTTGCCTAGTTCCTGTTCTTAAAGGGAATGCCTTTAACCTCTCTCCATTGAGAACAATGTTGGCTCTCGGGTTTGTGTAAATATTTTTTACTATGTTGAAGAAATTGCCCTCTATTCCTATTTTGTTGAGTGTTTTAATCAGGAAAGGGTGTTGAATTTTGTCAAAGGCTTTTTCTGCATCAATTGATAGGATCATGTGGTTCTTATTCTTTGCTTTGCTAATGTGATGAATTACATTAATTGTTTCTTATGTTGAAACATCCTTGCATACCTGTTATGAATCTCACTTGGTCATGGTGAATTATTTCTTTCATGTGTTGTTAAGTTCTATTGGTCAGTATTTCATTCAGGATTTTTGCATCTATGTTCATGAGAGATATTGGCCTATAGTTTTCTATTTTGATGGTGTCCTTTCCTGGCTTTGGTATCAAGGATATGTTTCCTTCATAGAATGAGTCTGGGAGAATTCCATCTTTTTCTATTTTCTGAAATAGTTTATGTAGAATTTGTGACAGTTTTTCTCTGAAAGTTTGATAAAATTCACTTGTAAAACCATCTGGTCCAGGGCTTTTTTTTTTGAAGTTGTTGTAGTACCTTTTTGATTTCTTCTTTTGTAATGGGTCTGTTCAGATGTTCAATTTCTTTTTGTGTCAGTTTAGGTAGGTTGTCCAGTTCTGAGTATTTGTCCGTTTCCTCTAGGTTTTCATATTTGTTTGAGTAGTTTTTCATAATACTCTAATCTTAGCTTTTTTATTTTAGTTGGCTCTGTTGTGATGTTGCCTGATTCATCTCTTATTCGGATTATGCGTGTCTTCTTTTCTTTTGTGACTTTTGCTAATGGTTTATCAGTTTATTTCTTTTTTTTATCTTTTCAGAGAAACAACTCCTAGTTTGTTAATAGTTTCAATTGTTTTTCTGTTTTCTATTTCATTTATTTCTGCTCTAGTTTTTATAAGGGTGACATCTTGTTTTGCTCTTGTGTATTGTGTGGGATAGCTTGCTTTCTTTGAGACATTAATATGTTCTTAATCTGATGACAATACTCTGGAGATCAGTTGGGCATTTACCCCACTCGCATGTTTCTGTGAACTTCTGACTTCAGAGAAATGTTAGTTTAGAGCCTGTGAGGGCAATCCCTTGTTGATAAGACAGGTTGCTCCCAATTAAAGGCAAGTTGATTTCCCATGTGTAGGCACCGCTGTGGAGCCAAATGGGTAAGGCAGGTACAGGGTTGTGGTGACTGCAAGGGCAAAGTCACACTTGGGGGACCTCGGTTGAACCTCAGCGGTCTGTGTGCACTCATGATTGAGGTCCCTACTCAAATTCCCGCTGTTTCCCACCCAGTGGTTTTCACTCAGTGGTCCCTGCCTAGTGGCACTTATACAGCAGCAGCAGCCCCTACCCAAGCAGGGTCCTGGATCAAACAGGACACAAAAAGTCAAAGTCAAATTCCTCCCAACCCAGTAGCCTCTGGCTGGTCTGCAGAGTCCACAAAAGTTCAGACAGATTACCAGTGGCTGGCTCGATTATGGGCGGTTGGTGTGGCTCAAGAGAGCTTGGCCCAATTCCCCACCAGTGGGCACACCCTTGGTGCTCTCCCAGGTAATCAGCAGTGCCCCAGAAAACCCAGTCAGGATCCTACCAGCCTTTCTCCTGCCAAATTAGTTCTACAGCAGCTGGGCTGGTGGCTCCGGGTGATGGCTGGATCCGTGGTGGTGCCCTGGGGTCACATGGCTCTGGTGGGAGCTGAGGCGAGTTGTTGTGGAGCTGCCAGGGGGCGGGGGTGGGGGGAGGGGGAAGAACCAAGGGGCTGTGGGAGGTGGTGCATGGGAGCATGGGGCTGGGACACTACCACCATGAGGCAGGGGGCGGGGCTTGAGTGCTGCTGGGAGTTTATGCAGCTGCACACTGCATGGTGGTGTCACGCAATGGTGGGGGGGGGGATGTCACGCAGAGGCAGTCCATTGCTCCTCTGGAGTCACAGGGTGGTCGGTGGTGGTCGCTCCTCCCAGGTTCCGCTGTGGCCAGCAGGCAGTTGCTCCTCCAGTGTCTCATAGAAGCTGGGGGCAGTGGGTTGCTCCTCCAGAGTCACACGTGGCAGGTGGCTGCCCCCTCCTTGCTCCTGGTGGGTGGGTTCCACAGTGGCTTGACTGGTGTGCATTGGCTGAGACTCAGATGTTCTGTGTCCTTTCTGTAGTTTTTAAAGGAATTGCTATTGTGTATGAATCCTGACAATGAGATGTTTTAACCTTTTAGAGTTCTAACCTTTTTCTTTAATTTGAAAAGAATCAAAATTATAAAGAAATACTAACTCATGGTGAGCCCAAATGCTTCCCATCCGTACCCGTTTTCTCCGTGGTAAGTAGAGATTAGTCTGAGAGGGAGGATCCATACCAGTTATACGAGCACAAAGATACACGCGTGCACACCCCTCTCCCCCCCACAGACACCCCTCCATCCTGCTTGCAATACCCAAAACAGAAAGAAAGACTATCTGAAATAAAAAGTCAATTTACTTCCAACAAGTTCAATTGTTTTCAGCTCATCCCCAGTTCTGTGGGTCGTCAGAACTGCACCAGTTAGCACATCTTAGTTAAGCCCTGGGGGAAACAGGCACAGAAGAGAGTGTAAATGGAGAATCAGAAGAAAAAGGATTCAGGCCAAATAAGGAGACCCCTTCAGATGTTTGCCCTGAGCTCAGGTGCTGGTGCATTCTTTTTCTTCTATAATAAAATTTCAGACCTTGCAGAAGCTAGCTGGATGACCTTAAGGTCTTGGCAGTCTGTAGTTTTTATGTTCTGCCTCTCCCGGTACACGCACATTATCCTGGTGTACTAAAGAAATTCAAGAAGCCTTTGCAACTATAACATTGTGAGTACATTTTATTAGCTTGTGGTCTAGTCATATTTTTATTTCATTTATTCTTTCTATAATGCTTTAAAAATAATTCTTGGCACCTCATGTACCTTCTATAAGTCTTAGCTTCATGATTCTGAAATAAAACAAAACACTTGTCTCTGCAGTTTGCATCCTTGCTCCGTGGATGCTTACGAAGGAGCAGGGTGGGTGTGCTGGAGCCAGCATGCCCTGGGAGGGAAGAAGTGGTTGCACACATCCTCTCCCAACTCCACACACACTGATGTCATTCTGGCAGCTTGAAATCAGCCATGATAAGTGTATTTTAACCACAGAAACCACCACTTGTTAAAGATTTGCCAGTAAACCACTACTTTCCATCCTTTTGTGGCTCTTAGCTCTCATTGAATTAGCCCCTGATGTTTGACAGCCGGGCACACAGTAGGACAAAGCCTTGCCCTTCCCTGCTTCATGGCTGTGGCTCACACTGTTGTGACACAGAATTTTCCTGTTAATCAGCTTTTTATGGTGATTCGACTGAAACTTTACATACCAAATTACTTTCCCATTCAACAGTTGACACACTACTTCTGGTATTGCAAATAATTCTCACAATATAACAGAAGTCTTCCTATGTTCCCCTTGGGTTTTCAATTTTCATTCATCCTATCTCCTCTTCCTTCTTGTTTTCTAAACCTTATACCTAGGGAAACACTATTCTTTTTCTCTTGTCCTATTCTAGGGAGTGCATTCCTACCTGGTCATCACCTTGTAGGACTGTCCATTAGCTCTGGAGGCCTGGAGGCAAGAAGCTGTGCTGTGCAAATCCACCAGCTGCCCCATAGAAGAAGGATGGACAAACTCCTCTCACCCTATTAACTGCCTCTGAAAACTGTTGGAGGATCAGCTATGAATTGGTTCTGACTCAGCAACTACATCAGGATCACAGGAGGGAGCTCTGATTGCTTAATGGTAGGAAGTTATGTTGCCACCACAAAAGCACAGTTTGGGTAGCTGCTTTGCTGGAGAAAGATGGGAAATCTCCTCCTATGTGATTTTTTTACCGCTAAAAACCTACTGGAGGGTCAGCTATGAGTCATTTCCAACTTCACGGTGCATAACAGCGTCAAAGGGTGATTTCAGTCCTAGGGTTAAAGGCAACAAAAGACCTCAGTCTGCTGGGTTCCATCAGTCTCTATCAGACTAGAAAGTCTGTGCCTTTATAATTCTGAGTTTTGTTCAGTATTCTTCCCCACTCTACCTAATGCTTTCTATTGTCTTCCCTTTCAGAGTGATCAGCAATGGTAGCTAGACGTCATCTAGTTTCTCATATCTCAGAGCTATGGAGACTGAAATTTACGTGGTCCATTAAATTTGAGACTAAAAATGTTTGATTTTCTTAACTCTCTTTTTAGCTTCAGAGAAAAATAGATCAATGGTAGTAAGTTAGGTGGTTGCATGTAACATTTTAAGACCTCAGTTACCACTCACCAGAGTAGCATATAGAGAATTGTCTCAGTGGACTGCTCTAACTGTTGTTGTTGTTTGGTGCTGTTGAGCTAACTCTGACTCATCTGATATGTAACAGATGAAAATCTTGCCTGATACTGAATCATCCTTACAGTCTCTGCTGTATTTAAGTCCATGGCTACAGTGACTATGTCAGTCCCTCTTTGAGGGTTTTCCTCTTCTTATTTGACCGTCCACTTCTCCAAGCATGATGTTCCTGTCCAAGGACTGGTCCTTCTGATAACATACCGAAAGCATGTGAGATTAAATCATACCATCATTATCTTTAAGGAATGCCTTGTCACACTTATTCCAAGACTGATTTAATTATTCTTTTGGTATTCTGTGATCTCTTTGATACTTTTGACCAAACCACAATTAATAGCAACCACTATTTCTTCAAGTGTATTTCTTTGTTATCTAAATTTCATATGCACTTAAAATATTTTGTATGTTAGTATCCAGCTAAGAAAACAGACAGGAAAACACTAACTTTAATATCTTCTAAGGTTAAATAAATACTTTCATTTCTGACCCCAAGTGTCTTTTAAATATTCAAACTTTTAATATTGTTTCTCCAACTGTTAATTTTACTCAAGAGAGTAGGGTTTGTTTGAGCTGCCTTGGATGATGGTACGTTGTAGGGCTAGGGTGATTTCCTCTCACTCAACTAAACAAGTGTGTACAGAGCACAGGATATGTTGTGGTGATTCCACTGAGCTTTTTCACTTATGGTTAAAATAAATACATTTAGATCTTCTTTGGGTCACTCCTTTTTCCTTCCTTGTACACTAATATACTATGGACTGTGCCCTAAGCTTACTAGCCCTTCATGCTTCCCACACTTCCTAAGCCCCTCACCTTTCCACAGTCCTTGCTCTCTTTCATAGAAGGTGGCAGAGTTCAGACAAATCACCTTCAGGAAAGGAATCTGATAAGAATGTCTCTCTCCTGATCAGCCGCAGAAAAGAAGAAAGGTGTGCAGTTTGGCACCACCAACTGAGACTTGAGCCTATGTTGTTTGGACCTTACTGATTCCCTGAACCCTTGTCTGCTCATACACAAACAAGTGTCTCCCAATCAGCTGCAGAAGATTAAAGGTACAAGGGTCAGCCATGAAAGCAACACCTGAGACATGGGAACTGAACCTCTGTGAACTTGCCATTTTCCTGGGCCTTTGCTTGATTAGGCAGGAGGAGCTCCCTCTTGACAAGAGAGGATAAAGGTGCCTGGGTAAGCCAATAGTAAACTGAGACTTGAAGATTGTACTGTTTGGATCAAGCCTTTTCCCCGAGCATTGTATCTAAGCAAAGTATCCTGGGAAGCATTTCTGAGACTTTGCTATCACTGAGGCAAATCACACCATCCCATCAAACTACAAGACAAGACAGAAAGCAAACCTAGGACAGCTGGGGAAAGGGAGAGACTCCAGCCCTTTGACCCTCAGAGGACAACTGGATGAGAATCTTTCTACAGGAAATGAGTAAGAGAGCTGCCCATTGATGACCAGTTGGAAAGATTGTCACTGGGAAAGTCAATCAGGAGCAACACTTAAAGTTTTCTAATTACCAATAGCATACTAAAGATCAGGAACTGTCAATCATAACCTACACAGACACAACAGAAATTGTTGCATACATTCCAACAAAAACTTGACATAATGCCAAGGAAGAAGTAGGTACATTCAAACATTATGAATAAACAAAATGAACCTTTTCATAAAAGAGCATATCAGACTGCAGACCAATGAATACCCCAGAAAAAGGCATAAAGAAGAAACACAGTGATGTGGAGGTACATAAACAGCTAATTGCGCAAGAATCCATAAAAGGTGGAAGAAAAAACTGAAATCAGGAATTATGATGTAAAAGAATTAAAACAATCATTACAAGATAGAGACAGTACAACTAACACAATACTAGAAAAAACAGAAATGCATTAAAATGCAATCGACTAAAAAGACCAAAATGGCAGCATTTTTTTAACATGTTAGAAGAACAAAAAAAGCCAAACTGAAGAGATGGAAAACATAGTCAGTGAGCTACAAGACTAAAATCTCAATGAGAACCTTCTAGAAGAAAAAAATAGAAGACAGAATGAAAAGAAATAAAACATGAGACTCATGTAAGATAATAACAAATGGAACAGCATATGAACGACTGGTATTAGAGAGCAAGAGAGGAAAGAGAAAAGCACCAAAAGAATTATAGAAGAAATATTAGATGAAAACTTCCGAAGTATCATGAAAAAATGAGGAAATACATCTTCAATAAGCTCAGCAAATTTCAAACAAACTAGATCTCAAAAGAAAAACATCAATACATATCATAATAAAATTCTTCAAAATCAAAGATAAAGATAGAATACTAAAGCAGTGAGAGAAAAAGGAAGATATACCTACCATGGAGAACCAATTAGATTAAGATTTTACTTCTCAGTAGAAAACATGTGAGCAAGAAGACAATGGGATGCTAAATACAGATGGGTGAAACAAAACAAAACCAGACAAACCAATTACCAATCAAAGATCCTGTACTCAGCAAAGCTTTCCATCAAATAAGAAGGAAAAATTAGGTCATTTGTAGGAAAGAAGAGACTTAAAGAATTCATAAAAACAAAACTAAATCTCCAAGAAATTCTAAAAGAAGTCCTTCACATAGAGACAGCAAAGAAAAAGAAATGAATTAAAGTAACTAGCAATAAAAGAAAAATTAATGCAATAAAATAGCAACGATAAAACCTGGCCTGTCAATAATCACACTTAATGTGAATGACTATATGCACCAATTATGAGTAAAAGAGTGACAGAACGGATTAAAAAAAAATAAAGCCAAACAATAGATTGCATATAAGAGACACATCTAAGAAATGAGGAAAAAGATAGACTTAAAATCAAAGGGTGGGGAAAAATATAACAAGCAAATGACATCTATAAGAAAGCAGGAATGGCAATATTAATCTTTGATAAAATAGACTTCAGAATAAAAGCCATTACAAAATATAAGGAAGGACACTATATAATAATTGAAATTTTATTAGAACAAGAACGTATAACCTTGGTTAATATCTACACACCAAATGATATACCTGCAAAATACATAAAACAGTAGTAAAGAGATGTGAAGAAAGAAATAGACAACACCAAAACAGTACTAAAACTTCTGGGATGCAACTAAAGCAGTCCTCGGGGACCAGTTCACAGCAATTGGCAAATGTTTAAAAAATGAAGAAAGACGCAAAATTAATGATCTAACTCAACACCTCCACCAAATAGAAAAAGAACAAAAATCTAACTGAACAGTCTCTAGAAGAAAGGAAATTATAAGAATAAGAGCTGAAATCAATGAGATAGAAAATGGAAAAATATTTGAAACCATCTACAAAACCAGGAGCTGGTTTTTCAAAAGAGTCAAAGAATTGACAAACTATTGTCAAATTTAACAAAAAGAAAATTAATGAGAAGATACAGATGCCTCGATTAATTAATGATAGAAGTGACAGTACAACAGAACTAGAGGAAATCAAATCTATAATATCAGAATATTATGAAAAACTATGCTCTGATAAATTTTAAAACCTAGGGGAAATTAACAAATTCCTTGAAACTCATACACTACCCAGATTGACACACAGAGAGGTAGAACACTTGAACAGACCCATCAAAAAAGAAGAAATTGAGTAGGTCATAAAAAGACTCCTTCATAAAAAAGGTCCTGGGCCAGATGGCTTCACAGCTGAATTTTACCAAACATTCAGAGATTTATCACCAATTCTACTTCAATTATTACAAAAAATAGAAAAAGAAGGAACACTCCCAGAAACATTCTATGAAGCAAGCATAACCCCAATATAAAACCTAGCAAAAATGTGACCCAAAAAAACCCCCAAAACAAAACAAAAAACACCCAAAACCCAACAGACCAATATCCCTCATGAACACAAAGGCAAAAATTATAGCCCACAGAATCCAGAAGAAATAAAAAAAATCATCATGACCAAGTGGGATTCATAGCAAGGGTGGTTCAATAGAAGAAAAACAATCAGTGTAATTCACCACATTCCCAAAACAAATAACAAGAACCATTTTATTAGTATGATAATTGATAGTAATTGATGTAGAAAATACATTTGGGAAAATTCAACATCCCTTCCTGATTAAAACACTCAGCATAATTTGAATACATACAACCCAAGAAAAAGAGAGAGAGAGAGAGAGAAAGAAAGAGAGAAAGAAAATGAAGAAACACCAAAATGAATGTCAGGGGGAAGGGACTGTATAATAATGAAAGAATTTTACTTTCCAAAGATAAGAGTGAAATGAGGGGGAAGTTGGGCAGGGAGAAAATTGCAACAATGAATGAATGGAAATCAAAGTCTCCGTAAACTTACATCAAAATTAATAAAAATTTTGTTGTTGTTGTTATGTGCCATCGAGTCGCTTGCGAATCATAGCGACCCTATGTACAACAGCCCTAAACTGTGCTCTGTCCTGTGCCAGTCGCACTGTCTCTGACACCGATCCTAATTATCCCAGTCACTGAATCAATCCACCTCATAGAGGGCCTTCCCCTCCTGCGCTGTCCTTCCACCCTCCCAAGCATGATGTCCCTCTCCAAGGACCGGTCTCTCCTCACAACATGTCCAAAGTATGTTAGACGGAGCCTCAGAATCCTTGCCTTCAAGGAACCACCCGGTTTAACCCTTTCCAGGATGAATCTGTTTGTTTTCCTAGCAGTCCATGGTATTCTCAATACTCTTCTCCAGCACCACAGCTCAAAGGCATCAATTCTCCTTCTATCCTCCCTGGTCATTGTCCAACTCTCTGATGCATAACAAGTGATTGCGAAGACCATGGCCTGTATCAAATGCACCTTAGTCTCCAAGGAGACACCACTGCTCTTCAGCACTTTGGAGAGGTCCCTAACAGCAGACATTCCCATGGCAATGTGTCTTTTAATTTCCTGGCTACTGGTGCCAAGACTGTTGACTATGGAGCCAAGCAAACTAAAGCTGTGTACAAACTCAATCTCTTCACATCCATCCTGATGCTGCCAATTGGTCCAGTGGTGAGAATCTTTGTCTTCTTGACACTGAGACTCAATCCATGTTGGAGGCTGCAGTCGACCCTCTGCTGCAGGTGCTTCAGGTCCTCTTCAGTTTCAGCAAGCAGGGTTGTGTCACCTGCATAACGCAGATTGTTGATAAATTGTCCACCAGTCTTGACCCCACATTTCTCCTCATAGAGCCCAGTCTTCTGGGTAATCTGTTCTGCATATAGGATAGTATGCATCCCAGGCGTACGCCCTTCCCAATTTTGAACCATGCAGTGTTCCCTTACTCTGTTCTGACGACTGCCTCCTGGTCAAAATATAGGTTTTGCATTAGAACGATCAAGTGTTCTGGGATTCCCATTCTTCTCAGAGTCACCCACAGTTTGTTATGATCCACACAGTTAAATGCCTTTGCAGAGTCAATGAAACACAGATAGACATTCCTCTGTTATTCTCTGCTTTCAGTTAAGATCCACCTAACATCAGCTACAATATCCCTAGTACCACAACCCCTTCTAAACCCAGCCTGGAGTTCTCTGCTTATGTGCTGTTCCAGTCGTTTTTGGATAATCTTCAGTAAAATCTTGCTTGCATGTGAAATCAGTGAGATTGTGCTATAGTTTCCACACTCAGTTGGGTCACCTTTCTTTAGGATAGGAACAAATATAGATCTCTTCCAGTCAGTTGGCCAAGTGGTTGTTCTCCAGATTTCTTGGCACAACTTGGTGAGCACATTCAGGGCAGCATCTGTTAGGTGAATTATGTCATTTGGTATACCATCTATTCCTGGAGCCTTACTTTTTGCCATTTCCTTCAAAGCAGCCTGAACTTCTTTCATCACCATAGGCTCTTGCTCATATGTTGTTTCATGAAATTCTTCTCTGTCTTCCAATTCCTTTCGATACAGTTACTCAGTATATTCTTTCCATCTTCTTTTAATACTTCCTGGATCGTTTAACATTCTGCCGAAAGCATCCTTGGTTATAGAAACTCGAGGTTTAACTTTGTTCTTCAGTTCCTTGAGCTTTAGATATGCTGAGCATGTTCGGCCCTTTTGATTTTCTGACCCCAACTCCTTGCGTATTTCATTGTAATATCTTGCTTTGTCATCCCGTGCTGCATTTTGAAATCTTCTATTCAACTCTTTAGTATCTTGAATTCTTGGCTTCTCTGCACTCCAGTGCAATTTTCAGTCTCTTCTGACATCCATTTTGGTCTTCACTTTCCCTTCTGTCTTTACAATGACCGTTTGCACTCTTCCTGGATGAAACCCTTGATATTCTCCCACAACTCATCTGGTCTTCACTCATTAGTGTTCAAGGCCTCAAACCTGTTCCTGAGATGGTTCTGAAATTCAGGTGGGGTAGACTCAAAGTCATATTTTGGTTGCCTTGGAATTGGTCTAATTTTCCTCAACTTAGGCTTGAACTTGCATATGAGTAGTTAGTGGTCTGTTCCACAATCAACTCCTGGTCTAGTTTTCACAGCTGATATTGTGAAATCCAAGTATATAACCTGCTTTTATGTCCCTTAAAATATGTATTTGCTATGAATAAGTCATTGATTGTGCAAAATTAGATCATTCTCTTTCCAGCTCCATTTCTGTCATCAAGTCCATGTTTTCCTACTACCGAATCGTCTTCTCTGTTCCCGACTTTTGCATTCCAGTCACCCATTATTATCAATGCATCTTGATTGCATGTTCGATCAATCTCTGATTGTGAAAGTTGTTAAAATTCTTCTATATCCTCTTCCTTGGTTCTGGTTGTTGGTGCATATATCTGAATGGTAGTTGGTATTCACTAGACTTCCTTGTATATGTATGGATATTATCCTGTCATTGACAATATTGTACTTCAAGATGGAACTAGCAATGCCTTTTTTAACTATGAAAGCAACTCCATTTTTCCTCACCTTTTCATCTCCAGAGTAATATATCATGTGATCATCCGACTCAAAATGCCCCATGCCAGTCCATCTCATCTCACCAATGCCTAGTATGTCAATATTTATGCGTTCCATTTCTTCCTTAACAATATCTAATTTTTCTACATTCATGGTTCTCACATTCCATGTCCCAATCACTAGTGTCTGCTTATAACTGTTCATCTTCCTTTGTATTTCCATATTTGAAAAGTCAACCTCATTTGCCCTTTCTGTTGTACATAGGGTTTTCAGAGGCCTGCTGTTTCAGAAGTGGATGGCCAATCCTTCCTCCTAGTCTAATGTGAATGTTCAGATTTAGAGAAGTATCAGACAGACCAGCAAGTTAACAGTATAACCCTTATTGTGGAGTTAACCATTAGTGTCGGTATTGTCCCCGCCTTTGTCACACATGTCTTTACCCACTTTTTTCCCTGTTTCACCATCCACCAGGATACCCATCCACTTCTACCCACTCCATTCACATCTGTCTCCCATTGACCAGCCCTTCATCTAATAACTTATATATGAAGCTTCCTTAGCTTCTGTGATTCCAAACACATCAGCTATTGGTAGTTCCTTATGTTTGAACCAATGTCTCTGAAGTTTAGCCATGATGTTTCTCGAGCAAAGGCGATGTATCCTGTAGAACTGGTGTGTAGATAGGCCCTCGGGCCGGAACGAATGCCATGTGGTTTTGGCGTCTTCAGTTTACTGAAAAGAAAAAAAAAGAGAGAGAGAGAGAGAAAGAGACTCTGAAACATGCAGTGGAACAAGAAGTCAAAACTTGGTGAAGGAATGCTGAGCTAGGAGAGCCAAAACAAAGATTTCAAAAGGCAGTTGGAGAAGACAAATCTTCTCACTACCAAATTATATTCTTCCCATGCAAGCTTTTCCTACTGATTAAAGAATAAAGGTTTTTAATGAGTATTAATTCTATGTAAGGTATAACAATAGCAAGATAGTTGATATAGAAAATAATAATTTTCTTCTTACTTGGTAATCTTAAATATATATATAATTGAAAGAGGTAAGTCATGTGCAAATGATGGCCTTGATTGTCCTATGTTTCAGATAGATTAAGTGGAACTTGGATAGATTTTTAGGGCCTCTCCAAAGTCATGCTGTAAGTTACTGTAGAAGTAAGCCATTCCTCAGATTGGGTCCTAACCAGACCTCCAGCTGCTGATGCATTTAAGGAAAAATTTCCCCCAAATAATTTGATGAAGATGATATAATCAAAGAGAATGGAAAACTGAGTTCCCTTGCTGTAAACATCCAGTTTATATATGGAATCTGATAATCAAGTGTGTGACATGGCCATGTTCTTAGATTACAAAGCAGTGATCATCATGCTTTTCAGCTTTTATTTTTTATAAAGAAATCAACTACAGAAATTTTCAGAACATTTGTTCCCTCTTATTGTCAATGAGACTCAAATAACTGAGACAGTTTGGCAGTAAAATTTTTTGTCAGCAACTTTACAAAGTTCTTGGCTTGGGAATTTTCAACCTCCTCCTCCAGCCTGGTTGATAAGTTTAGAAATATCTCTCCACTGCTATGAATCATTATTAAGACACAAAGTTACATCAGTATTTCTCACACTTTCCCTTGTCTTCAAGATGATCTGTCAATATGAGACATGGGAAGTCAAAGAACTATGGAATTGCTGCATAATGTGGTTAAATTAATAGCAATTTGATTTACCTTTTTATAGGCCTGAAAAGCTACATTAGCCTAAACAGCTTCTTTTCCTCTAACAATCAACTACTAAATGCTTTGTGCTTCTGATAGTATCAAAAGCACTTGATCATTTAGCAGAATCTCATCAGGGCCTCAGTGATATGTGGCTCATCTGATTCTTGATGGTTTATTTCCATCATAATCAGCAGATCCTTCTGGCCATATGACCTTGAGAAAGTTATTCAATTTCTTCCTGACCTTCAGTTTCATCACCTCCAAATCACGATAATAATACATGCCGTCCTCTCAGGCTGGCCTGAATATTAAACTTGTTCATACATAGGGAGCCACTTTTGGAAACATATAATGTCTTAGTGACTTAAATCTGGTTTATATCGACCAGCATTAGGTGGGCATGCCTGTCTTTAAAATGTGGTAGGGCCCAAGGGCTAAAGGTTAACTGATTTTGGGATGAATATTCTTTGAAATGGTACAGCAATGATCTATCTATTCGCTGTTCTAAAGCAACTTGGCATTGTGATGCTCAACACTGTGCCATACAGGTGTCAAACACCATAACAGTTATCCATTATGGGCAGTGTTTGGTGAAGATCCCAGATTGATTCAGGTTTGGAAGCACGAGTGTCATCCATTTCTTAAACCACAGCCTTTAGAAAGTCTACGAGCATAAAGAAATAGTGATAGTTATAGCACAGACTTAAAGTCTTTTTCTCATAGAGTTGTTAAGAGTTGTACTTGAATCTACTGCAGTTAACAACAAGAACAGATGAAAGGGAGACTGGGGAAAGCAGTTTTACTCTGAAAGGTGGGCTCTCTTGCTTTGGTTGTGGGGAATGTTCAGTTGTTTTTTATTTAAACTTCTTGTTTAGAGTCAATACCACTTCCTGGAGGACCTTTGTATTTAAAAGTTGGTTAGACCCTTGGGCCTAGTGTAATCATAATTTAGAGGAACATTTTTCTCATGTTACAGCACTGGTCTGTCAATTTGCTGTATTGAGGTAAGCTGGAATGCCTGTTATGCTGCACTCTGTGCCAATGGGGTGTCAAATGCCATAATGCTTAGCCAAGGTGGACAGTGTTTGGTGAAGCTCCCAGATTAAGACATGTTTGGAAGCAGGAGTGGCATCCACCTCCTAAACTACATGCCTCTGGAAACTCAATGAACTTTGAGAAATGATAGTTACAAAAAGATTTCAGATCTTTTGTTCATAGGGTCACTATGAGTCATACTTGACTCAACAGCAATCAACAACAACAACAACTCTTTCTTGGTGAGAGAAAGGTAGAACAAAACAGAAGTTTGAGTTGCAATGGTTTGTTTTGAAACTCAATACTCAGATATATTTTATAGCATGCCTAGAATGGTTCATAACAAAATCATTAGGGATATTCTTTTCAAAGTTACTAATTTTGTCCTAGTTTCTACTGTGTTGTTGCTGTTATGTGCCATCGAGTCACCTATGCGACCCTATGTGCAACAGCCCTAAACCCTGCCCTATCCTGTGCCAATTTCACTGTCTCTGACACACCTACCCCCATTACCTCAGTCACTGAATCATTTCACCTTATAAAGAGCTTTCCTCTTCTGTGCTGTCCCTCCACCCACTCAAGCATGACATCCCTCACGAAGAACTGGTCCCTCCTTGCAACATGTCCAAAGTATGTCAGATGAAGCCTCAGAATCATTGCCTCCAAGGAGCATCCTGGCTTCACCCTCTCCAGGAAAAACCTGTTCATTTTCTTATAACGAATATGGTATATACAATACTCTTCCCCACCACCACAGCTCAAATGCATCAATTCTCCTTCTATCATCCCTAGTCATTGTCCAGCTCTTTGATGCATAGCAAGTGATTGCAAAGACCATGGCATGTATCGGGTGCATAGTCTCCAGAGTGACATAGTTGCTCTTCAGTACTTCAGAGAAGTCCCTAATCATAGACTTTCCCATCACAATACATCTTTTAATTTCCTGGCTGCTGGTGACAAGAGTATTGACTGTGGAGCAAAGCAAACTAAAACTGTGAACAATCTCCATATCTTCACCATCTATCATGATGCTACCAGTTGGCCCAGTGGTGAGAATTTTTGTTTTCTTGATATTGAGCCTCAATTCATACTGAAGACTGCAGTCCCTGACCTTCCACAGCAAGTTCTTCAGGTCCTCCTCAGTTTCAGCAAGCAGGGTAGTGTCATCTGAGTAACAGAGATTATTGATGATTCTTCCTCCAGTCCTGATGCTACATTTCTCCTCATAGAGCCCAGCCTCCTGGATAATATTTTCTGCACAAAGATTGAAAAGGTATGGAGATAGGATAAATCCCTGGCATACACTTTTCCCAATTTTTAACCATGTAGTGTTTCCTTGCTCTGATCTGACACTGCCTCCTGGTCCAAGTATAGGTTTCGCATTAGCATGATCAAGTGTTCTGGGATTCCCATTCTTCTCAGAGTTTGTTGTGATCCACACAGTCAAATGCCTTTGCATAATCAATGAAACAAAAGATAGACATTCTCTGGTACTGCCTGCTCTCAGCCAAGATCCACCTAACATTAGCTGTAATATCCCTAGGACTATGATCCCTTTTAAACCTAGCCTGCACTTCTGAAAGTTCTCTGTTGATGTGCTATTCCAGCAGTTTTTGGATAATCTCCAGAAGAATCTTGCTTGCATGTGATATTAATGATAGTGTTGGATAATTTTCACACTCTGTGGGACCTTTCTTTGGAATGGGAACAAATATAGATCTTTTCCAGTCAGTTGGCCAAGGGGTTGTTCTCCATATTTCTTGGCACAACTTGGTGAGCACTTCTAGGGCAACATCTGTTAGTAGAAATATGTCAGTTGGTATACCATTAATTCCTGGGGCCTTATACTTAGCCAATTCTTTCAAAGCAGTTTGAGCGTCTTCCTTCATCACCACAAGCTCTTTCTCATATGTTGTTTCATTAAATGTTTCTGTGTTTGCCAATTCCTTTTGGTATAATGACTCTGTATACTCTTTTCCAACTTCTTTTAATACTTCCAGGATCATTTAATATTCTTCCCAAACCATCCTTAAATATTGCAACTCGAGGCTTGAATTTCTTCTTCAGTTCCTTGAGCTTTGCCCCTTTGATTTTCTGACTCCAGCTCTTTGCACATTTCATTATAATTCTTTACTTTATCTTTTCACACTGCCTTTTGAAATCTTCTGCACAGCTCCTTAATGTTTTCATTTCTTCCCTCTGCTTTGGCTTCTCGATGCTCTACTGCAATATTCAGAGTCTCTTCTGACATCCTTTTTGGCCTTTTCTTCCTCCTCTGTCATTGCAATAACATTTTGCACTCTAGATGTATGACATTCTTGGTTTCTTCCCATAACTCACCTGGTCTTTGCTCATTAGTGTTCAACGCCTCAAGCCTGTTCCTGAGATGGTTCTGAAATTCAGGTATGATAGACTCAAGGTCATATTTTGGATCCCATGGATTTGACTTCACCATCCTTAGCTTCAGCTTAAACTTGTATATGAACAGTTGGTGATCTGTTCCACAATCAGCACCCAACCTAGTTTTCTCAGCTGATATTGAGCTTCTCCAGCGTTTCTTTCCACAGATGTAATCTTTCTGATTCCTATGCATACCATCAGGCAAAATCCATGTGCATAGCCTGCATACATGTTTCATGTAAAATGTATTTGCAACAAATAAATTGTTCATTGTGCAAAATTCTATCATCCTATCTCCACTTTCATTTCTGTCACCAAGTCCATGCTTTCCAACTACTGATACTTCTTTGTTCTCAACTTTTTCATTCTAGTCACTCATTATTATTAAAGAATCTTGATTGCATGTTCAATCGATTTCTGACTGCAAAAGTTGGTAGAAATCTTCTATTTCCTCTTCTTTGGCTCTGTTTGTTGGTGCATATATTGGAATGATAGTGGTATTCACTGGACTTCCTTGTATACGTATAGATATTATCCTGTCACTCACAAGAGACATTTTTAAGACACATATTTCAAGGTACATCTACAAATTACTTTTTTAACTGTGTAACAAGCCTATTTTCCCTCACCTTTTCATCCCCAGCATAGTAGATGATATGATTATCTGATTCAAAATGTCCCATCTCATCTTGCCAATACCTAGTATGTCAATATTTATGCGTTCCATTTCTTCTTTAATAATATCTCATTTTTCCCACATTCATAGTTCTCACATTCCATGTTCTAACTACTAGTGTCTGCTTACAATTGTTCCTCTTCCTTAGTATCTCAATCCTTGAAAGCTCTACCTCTGTTGCCCTATTTGCTAGTCTAAGTGTGTTCTGTTGTACACAGGGATTTTGAAGTCCCACTATTTTGGAAGTGGATGGCCAGTTTTTCTTCCTAGTCTGTCTTAATCTGAATGCTCAGATTTAGAAAAGTGTCTGATAGACAAGCATTTTACAGAAAAATGCAGATGAAAGCTATTTCCCAATTGTAGAAATAGCCAGTAGTTTCAGTATTGTCCCTGCCCTTTGACATGACTGTCTTGACCCACCTATTTCCTTGCTCCACCAGCATTGCCTTCTACTCCCTTGATCTGATAGCTTATATCTCAAGCTTTTATGGGCTTCTGTGATTACAAATGCTTTAAACTGCTGCTGATTTCATATTCTGTGATCAATGTCCCTTGAGTTTAGGGGCCTTTAAGTCCACTAATAAAGTTCTTTTTTTTCTATAATTATATTTTATTAATTTTCATAAACATTTACAGAGATTTTGGGTTTCCATTCATTCATTGTTGCACTATTCTCTCTACCCTCCTCCCAGTTTGTTCTTGTCCAAATGCCACAGTGCTTGTCAAAGCCAGTTCTGATTAATCTTCTTTGTCAGTGTGTCCTTTGCCATTCCCTATCACTCCTCCCTGAGAGAGACTTCACCCTGAGTCATAAGGAAAAGGGGATGGCGTATTCTCTTAGCTACTTCCTGCTGAAAAGGGATGCTGTGGGTTTCAGGGTGAAGATCTTCTCTCACTACTCTAAAGGGCCCCTTTGGAAGTAGGAAACACATAGACTATTATGGAGATTGATTTTGGAATTTAGATGTACTCTTATTGATTGTGCTTGGCCGTACATGTTCATATCCTTGAAGATGTATCATGGGGGTGTTGCAACCTAGAAGACACAAATTTGACTAACAAGTTATAAGTACATGAGTCCAAAAATTATGGAAAAGTAAAAGAAAAGATTCTTTCATTGTTTTACAAACCCTCCCCCAGGTCCCCTCCACCATGTAGCCCTCGCTCTAGTCTCCTGTGATGACAGAAATACCTAGTTATATATCTCTTTTAAACAGTTTTCTCCCTCCTCTGTTTCAGTGCAGTATACATTATTGAACCCATCTTACTAATAAAGTTCTAATGTTAGGGAAGTCTTCTTATTTCAGATGGTCCTGAGAAAAGTCCTTTCCCTTTAATTTCTGCTCCAGGTTTAACTTCTTGTGGCTTGGGGCCTCTTCCCTTCCATTTACAGCACACTGTCGTCACAATGTTTCCCAAGGGAGGTTGATCTTTTCTGTAGATCTGGTATATAGTGTTGTTTTTCTACTATACTGCCCCATAGTCCAAGTACTATTGTCTAAAACATCAAGACTCACTGCCATCAAATTAATTCCAGCTCATAATGACCTTATAGGATGGAGTAGAACAACCTCATAGAGTTTCAAAAGCTGCAATTTATTATGGAAGCAAGTTGCCAATCTTTATTTAATACTGTGGCTGGGGAATTTGAACCACCAACCTTTCAGTTAACAACATGTCACTTTAATTATTGTGCTACCAGAGATTGTTAAAAATGTAGACACAAGATATTATTATTCTTATCACTTAGTATAAATAAAATGTGTATACAATGGGAATTCTACATATTCATTTGCATTTCTCATTATAATATTGAAGTCATGAAACACATGTTCCATGTATTACCCAGTATGAGACAGTGTTCAGAAAAATAACCCACTATGAGAACAAAAACAAAATTTAAAAAATACCTCCAGTTACCTATTGTCATGCTTTCTAAGAGTCTCTTTGTCTCAGATATCAGCAAGCTTTTTTCTGTTTTTTACTGGGTTCCCCACCTTTTTCTACTTTCCCCCTGACTCTGAATCATACAAGCTCAATATGGTTCAAAACTTAATCCCTCCTTAAAGGTGAGCTGGAGAGGATGAGTTTAGGTGGGCAAAAACAGAACCTTGATTATTGGTCCAAAGGGTTCTGATGTTACTCAACATTCCAAGTGGTTGACTCCACACATCTAGAATGATTAATTGATGAGGTACTGCTGTTGGAAATATGTCAGGATTTAGACCTCTCTGGATGTGGCTGAAAAACTGAAGAATGGTAGAACTGCAAAGGAGGAAACTTGAGAAGCCAAAAAGTCTTGGAAAAGAAGGCAGTCAAAATAAAGGGATCACTGAGCAGTAAACCTTTGATCAAAATCACAGCACACTTGGCAAGCAGTAGATTTTAAATGTGATAGGTGTCTACTTCTGTACTGCACTGTCCGGTCCCATGGGCTCATGTAGAAGCCTGAAGAGAGCAGACAACAGTAGAAGAAAAGAGGAAAATGGAAGAGTCAAGACACTAAGGGAAGATGAAACCATCAAGGCTGGTTCTGGAAGCTTTTATGCTCACAGGGCACATACTGGCAGACACACCATCCATGTCAGATATTAGGAGGCCTTTGTGCAAATGTAGGATTATCCCCAGATGAAGCATGATTGACAGTTTTAAATTTCTTTGAGTTGTAGTGCTGGAGAAAAGTGCTGAATATCCCATGAACTGCCAAAGGAATAAATAGACATGTTTTTTGAAAAGTACAGCACAAATACTTGTTGGAGGCAAAGATGGGGAATTTACATCTCTCATACTATAGGCATATTATGTTGTTGTTGTTGTTGTTGTTGTTATGTGCTGTCGAGTCGCCTGCGACTCATAGCGACCCTATGTACAACAGCCCTAAACTCCGCTCTGTCCTGTGCCAATCGCACTGTCTCTGACACTCCCATCCCAATTATCCCAGTCACTGAATCAATCCACCTCATAGAGGGCCTTCCTCTCCTGCGCCGTCCCTCCACCCTCCCAAGCATGATGTCCCTCTCCAAGGACCGGTCTCTCCTCACTACATGTCCGAAGTAAGTTAGATGGAGCCTCAGAATCCTTGCCTCCAAGGAGCCACCCGGTTTAACCCTCTCCAGGACAAATCTATTTGTTTTCCTAGCAGTCCATGGTATTCTCAGTACTCTTCTCCAGCACCACAGCTCAAAGGCATCAGTTCTCCTTCTATCCTCCTTGGTCATTGTCCAACTCTCTGATGCATAACAGGTGATTGTGAAGACCATGGCCTGTATCAGACGCACCTTAGTCTCCAGAGAGACACCACTGCTCTTTAGCACTTTGGAGAGGTCCCTAACAGCAGACTTTCCCATGGCAATGCGCCTTTTAATTTCCTGGCTGCTGGTGCCAAGACTGTTGACTATGGAGCCAAGCAAACTAAAGCTGTGTACAATCTCAATCTCTTTACCATCCATCCTGATGCTGCCAATTGGTCCAGTGGTGAGAATCTTTGTCTTCTTGACATTGAGCCTCAATCCATATTGTAGGCTGCAGTCCTTGACACTCTGCAGCAGGTGCTTCAGGTCCTCCTCAGTTTCAGCAAGCAGGGTTGTGTCATCCGTATAACGCAGATTGTTGATAAATCGTCCACCAATCCTGACCCCACATTTCTCCTCATAGATGTCGTGCTTGGAAAGGTGGAGGGTCAGAGAAAGAGAGGAAAACTTCAGTGAGGTGACTTGACAGAGTGACTGCAGGAATATTCCCAAATGTATCAGAGGATGACACAGGACAGGACAGGCAGGATTCAGGTCTGTTGTTCACAGGGTCACTATGAGTCAGACTTGACTCAAAGACACCTAATAACAGCAATAACAACAACAAATCAAAAGCTGTGGTCAGAAAGAATGGAAATATTTGAAGCCCCAGAGTGGCAAACAGAGCCAGCTGAGATGCTAGAAAAATATAAGGAGAGTGGGATCCTTGAGAAATTAATGAGGTATAATTTTGTTCAGTCTTCACATTCATTTCTTGATTTATCTCTGTGAGACATAAGTGTGAGTGTCCCAAATTCTCCATTTCCCTACCAGGACCAGCCTGGATAAATTATACATAGGTCATTAAAACAATAAGTTTCAGTTCTTAAAATAATTTGATAATTTGTAATAGGCAAATAGAGACCAAATTAAACTATTACATAATATATCAAACATAGGCACAAGATGTGGGTTAAGTTTTGCTCTTTCTTGTCGTGGATCCTCTCAGTTTTCTCATTTGCAAAATAAGGTGTTGGCATAAACAGTCTATTCTAAATGTCCTGAGTCAGCAGCACAGTGGGACTTCATGAATGATGACAGATAAAGACAAGTTTGAATCAAGACCATTAGAAAAACTTGCAGAATGAGACTCATGCTTTGAATAAGGTCAATTGAAGGAGAGTTATACTGTTACAAAGAGACAACAGTTCAAGTACAGAGAGTGGGGTAAGGTGTTAGTATTTTTCTCTGAACTCAGAGGAAGAGTTTAGCAGAGTTTTGGAAAGGAGGCAGAAGTAGTCTGAGTCCCTGAGGGTGGAGCTCACAGATCAGTACATAACTGAGAAATATTAGGAACACTTACAACACAACACGTCATGTGCTGATGTGGAAGGTTACTGTCAGGCTGATGTGTGGCCTAGGGAGGCTGATGGAAGTAAAGACATCCAACTTGAGGCATGGTAGACAGGAAGGATTTTCTAAGAGCACTAGAAGTAGGCTTAGTGTCCATCAACAAATGAATAGATAGAAAAACTATGGTATAATCACACAATGGAATATCATGTAGCATTGAAATAAAACAAGGTACTATAAACTATTACAACATGAGTGACCTTGGAGGACATTATGCTGAGTGAAATATCTCTGTTCCAAAAGGACAAATATTGCATAATGCCACTGTTATAAAACAGAACAGAGATAGGGGTTGGGGAAAACTAAGAAAAGAGGGGATAAATAATGAACACTACATTGGGATAAATTAAGGAAAGAACTGTTTAAAAAGAGTATATAATTATACATTATTTGTATGATAATATTCCAGACGGGAGGAAAATATGTGCAACAATAAATGATTTTTTTAAAGAAGTGAACTGGAGAGGTAAGGAGGAAAATGAGCAACAAAAAATGAATGAAAAATCCAACTTTTCCATAAAGTTACAATTTAAAAAGTGTTTTAAAAAGAAGTAGGATAGGAAGAGTATTTATGAAAGTGGAAATGGGATGTTGAGATTTTAGGAGAAAGTGTAGTGCCTTCAAGCTACTAAAAAAATAAGGAAATAATCTAAGTGACATTACTCAATAATACCAAGAGAGAAGAGGCCTAGTAAACTGCTTCCATCAAAATTACAGATAAAGAAAACCCTATGGAGAACATGGGTCATCAGGAATCTGAATCAATTGGCAGTAATTAGCAATAATAACAACAACAGTGCTGGATTATGAGGGACCGACCAGAGGTGTCTATACCGATGAGCAATGTCATAATACCTGCACATTTGAAGACAAAGATTCTCACCACTGGGTCAATTGGCAGCACCATAATAGATGGAGAAGAGATTGAGGTTGTTAGTAATTACAGCTTGCTCAGATTCACAATCAGTCTCAGCACCAGCAGTCAGGAAATCAAAAGATGAAATGCACTGGGAAAATCTGCTGTCATGGACCTCTCCAGAGTGCTGAAGAGCAACAATATCAGTCTAGATACAAAGATGTACCTAATCCAGGCCATGATCTTCTCAATTACTTGTAATGTTAAGGATGACAAAAGAATAGATACCTTCAAGTTGTGGTGCTGGAGGAAAGAGTCATAGACTGCCAAGAAAACAAATAGGTCTGTCTTGGAGAGGATAAAAATAAATCTCTCCTTGGAGCCTAGAATTTTGAAGCTCCACCTTGCTTACTTTGGGCACATGGCCAGGAGAGATCAGTCCTTGGAGAAGACCATCATATTCAGAAGAGTGGACAGATAGTGCAGGAGAGAGAGAGACCCTGGATAAGATGGATTGATACAGTAACTGAGGCAATGTTAGAATTTGTGAGACCAGCTCAGAACAGGGAAGGGTTAAGAGTTGTTGTACATAGGGTCACTATATATTGCCGGTGACTCAATGGCATATAACAACAATAACATACTATGACAGGTTTGGAAGCAGGAGTGGCATCCACTTCCTAACAACATGCCTCTGGAAACTCTATGAACTTTCATAAATGTCCATAGTTGTAGAGGGGCTTCAGGCCTTTTGTTCACAGGGTCGTGATGAGTCATGCTCGATTAGAAGGCAAGCAACAACAACTAATAATTTGAGTAGTTTCATTACTATCTTGAGGAAATCAAGACCAATGGGTCAATCAGAGGTTTTACGAGGGAGATGGATGCTACCAAATCTGCACTGTGTAAGTTGCTTTAATTATAGAGTGGAGGGCATATCCAGTTTGAGAATAATGAGTGCAGGGCTGAGTTGGGTAGCTATAGAAGTAATCTAGGTGAGGAAAAAAAATACCAAACAAAACCAAAACACCCTATAACTTAAATAAGAAAAAAAGCTACAAGTTTGGAGGGGGACAGTGATGTGGGAACTAAATAAAAATGATTCAGCAGCTTATTAGTTATGCGGAAGACAGATGATTATGAAGTCACAGAGGCTGGTAGATGAGAGCACCACCCATGCACATAGGGGGCATGGACAGAGGAGCTGCAGAGAGAGGACAGGTAAGATGATCTGAGTCCTGAATATGATGAGTTTAAAGAGGAAATACAAGTGGAAGCAAAGTAAGTCTTCCCATATATAGATCTGGCTGGAGGAGAGACTAAAGTTAGAAAGCAACAGATTCAGGAGTCATTGAACCATCCAGAGCTAGAGTAAGAAGCTAGATAGTCAGCAACCTGTGATCTTAGCTCACAGGGGACCAATAAGAAGAAGAGTAAGGATATTTTCAAACCTCCCATAAGGCAATATTATTTTGCTAAGTCAGTAATCCTCAAAGAACAACAGAAAAATCAATGATCTACTTTCTGAAGAGGATGCCTTGTCTGAAAATATATTTTGAATAGTTACTGAGAGACTGATGTGAAGAGGAGGAGTGAAATGACTGACTGGCAGCACAGGCTTCAGGGCATCTGTCGTTCAAGTCCATGAGCTGACCCAGTGAGAACACATAAAACTGAGCCATCAGGAAGGCCAGTGTGCAAGCTGAGAGAGATCGAGTCCTCAGAGACTGGGTGCAAAGAAGTGACCAAAAAAATAAGGGAGGGCTACAGAAGTCAAAGGCATGAAGACTTAATAATAGTGGTGAGTTATTCTTTCTCCATACCTATCCAATATGAATTCTGAACAAATCATTCAAGAAGCCAGACAGAAGAAGAAGAAGAAGGAGGAGGAGGAGGAGGAGGAAGAGGAAGAAAACATGGCACTAGGATCAGAGGAAGACTCATGAGCATCTTGTGTTATGCAGATAGCACAACCACGCTTATTGTAAATGAGGAGGACTTGAAGCTCTTGCTGCAGAAGATCAAGGACTACAGCCCTAAATGTGGATTACATTTCAACATTAAGGAAACAAAAATACTTTCCATGGAGTGAATAGGCAATATCATGATGGAGAAAAGATCGAAATTGTCAGTTATTTCATCTTACTTGGATCCACAATGAATACTCATGGAATCAGCAGCCAAAAAATAAAAAAGACAAGTTGCATGGGGAAAATCCACTGTCAGGAACCTCTCTAGATTACTACAAAGCAACAACGTCAGTTTACAGACTAATTCGTGCCTGATCTAAGCCATGATCTTTTCAATTACTTGCAATGTGTCTGAAATTTGGACAATGACTAAGAACAACTAAAGAAGAATTAATGCCTTTGAGTTGTGGTGTTGGAGAAAAGTACTGAATGTTTCATGGACCACAAGAGAACAAACAGATCTGTCCTGTAAAAATGAAACCAGGGTGTTTTATGGATGCAATGATGCTGCAACTTTTTATATATTTTGGACATATTAAAAGAGCCATCATGTTTAGGACATCATGTTTAAAATATGGAGGGTCAATGTAAAAGAGGAAGACTCTCAACAAGATGAATTTACACAGTGACTGTAACAATGAGCTCAAGTGTGTTAGAGATGGTAAGGATGGCACAGAATAGGGCAGGGTTCAGATCTGTTGTTGACAGTGTTGCTATGAGCTGAGGTCTACTTGATGGCACAGACAGCAACAACGTAAGTGCACAACACAGCTATGAAGTCAGGTAAAAGTTTTCATTGGCCTTAACAGAAAGGAGTCCTGTGGTACAGGGGTTAAAGTGCTAAGCTGTTAACCAAAATAGCTCAAGCCTTCAGCTCTGCTTCAACAGAAGGATGTCGCAGTCTGGTCACATATATTATAGCTTTGAAAACCCTGTGGGGGCAATTCTACTTTGTACTGTGAGGTCATTATGAATTATCACTGACTCAATGGTAATGAATTGAGTTGGGCTTAGGCTTAACAGCAAGAGAGCACTGTTGTCAAGAAAACCAACCCTGTAGCCATCAAGTTGATTTTTACTCATGATAACCCTACAGAATGGAGTAAAACTGTTCTGTAGCATTTCCAAGCCTATAATATTTTTATCATAGTTGTTGTTATGTGCCGTTGAGTTGCTTGCAACTCACAGTGACCCTATGTACAACAGCTCTGAAAAGTGTTCTGTCCTGTGCCAACTTTACTGTCTCTGACACACCTATACTCATTACTCCAGTTACTGTATCAATCCATCTCACTGATAGTCTTCCTCTCTTTCTCTGACCTTCCACCCTTGTAAGCATGATGTTCCTCTCCAAGGACTGGTCATTTCTTGCAACATGCCCAAAGTATGTCAAAAGAAGCCTCAGAATCCTTGCCTCCAAGGAGCAGCCTTGTTTCACCCTCTCTAGAATGAACCTATCTGTTCTCTTGACAATCTATTCAATCCATTCAGTACATGCAATACTCTTCTCCAGCACCACAGTTCAAAGGCATCAATTCTCCTTCTATTATCTCTAGTCACGCTGCCCAGCTCTCTGATGGATATCAAGCAATTATGAAGACAATAGCCTGGATCAGGTGCACCTTAGTCTCCAGACTTACATCATTGCTCTTCAGTACTCTGGAGAGGTCCCTGACAGCCTTTTCCCCCCAATGCAGTTCTTCTCTTGATTTCCTGGCTGCTGGTACCAAGAGTGTTGATTGTGGAGCCAAGCAAACTAAAGCTGTTGACAATCTCAATCTCTTCACTATCTATCATAATGCTGCCAGTTGGGCCAGTGGTAAGAATATTTCTTTTCTTGATGTTGAGCTTTAATCCATATTGAAGGCTGCAGTGCTTGCAGCAAGCACTTGCGGTCTTCCTCAGTTCCAGCAAGCAGGATTGTGTCATATGCATAATGCAGGTTGTTGGTGAGTTTTCCTCCAGTCCCGATGCCACATTTCTCCTCATAAATACCAGCCTCCCATATGATCTGTTCTGCATACAGATTGAAAAAGCATGGAGACAGGTGAAATTATCATAAAAGATTTTACTTATTTCTCTTATAGAACTTGGTGAGTTTGAACTTCCAGCCTTCTAGTTAACAGCTAACACTTAAGCACTCTGCCACCAGATTCCTTGATTCTGTAAAATGTTGAGAAGAATATCTTATTGCTTTGTGTTAAGGTGTGCTACTGGAGCTCCGGATAGATAAGAAGTTAGGCAAGTCTTTCAAGAATTTTGGCTTTATATCAGACGCAAAGACAGTGTGAGAGTGTCCATTTATTGTTGTTTGGCCAATTTATCTATTAATAATTTCATTAACTTGTTTGAGTCATGTGCAAGTTCAAGCTGAAAGTTGAAGAAAATAAAATCAAGTCCACAGGAACCAAAATTTTACCTTAAGTCTATCCCACTTGAATTTTAAAACCATCTCAGGAACAGGTTTGAGAACTTGAACACCAATGAGCATAGACCAAATGAGCTTTGGGAGGATATCAATAATATCAACCATGAAGAATGCAAAAGATCATTACAATGACTGAAGAGGAAGAAAAGACCAAGATGGTTGTCAGATGAGACTTTGAATATTGCATTAGAGCTCCAAGAAGCCAAAGCTAAAGGAAGAAATCAAGAAATTAAAGAGCTGAACAGAAAATTTCACAGGGCAGTTCAGGATGACAAAGCAAGATACTATAATGGAAAGTGCAAAGAGCTGGAGTCAGAAAGTCAAAAGGGCCGAATTCTCTCAGCATTTCTTAAGATGAAGGAATTGAAAAGTAAATTCAAGCCATGAGTGGCAATACTTAAGAATGCTTTGGGCAGAGTGTTAAATGATCCAAGAAGCATTAAAAGAAGATGGAAGGAGTTTACAGTCACTGTACCAGAAGGAATTGGCTGACACAGAAGGATTTCATGAAATAATGTATGAGGAAGAGCCTACGGTGATGAAAGAGGGAGTTCAAGTTGCTCTGAAAGAATTGGTAAAAAACAAGGCTTCAGGAGTTGATGGCATACCAATTGACATGTTTCAACAAACAGACACTGCTCTAGATATGTTCACTAAGTTGTGCCAAGAAATCTGGAGGATAGCCAGCTGGCCAACTGATTGGAAGAGATCATTATTTGTTCCCATTTCAAAGAAAGGTGACCTAACAGAGTACAGAAATTATCAAACAATATCATTAATATCACATGCAAGCAAGATTCTGCTGAAAATTGTCCAGAAGTGACTGGAGCAACATGTCAACAGAGAACTGCCAGATGTGCAGGCTGGGTTTAGAAGAGGCTGTGGTACTAGGGATAGTATAGCTAATGTTAGATGGGTCTTAGCAGAAAGCAGAGAGTACCAGAGGAATGTCTATCTGTGCTTCATTGACTGTGCAAAGGCTTTTGACTGTGTGGATCAAAAGATGTGGCCAACTCTGAGAAGAATGGGAATCCAGACATTTGACTGGTTATGCAAAACCTATACTTGAACCAAGAGGCAGTTGTCAGAGCAAGGAGACACTGCACGGTTCAAAATCAGGAAGGGTGTCCTCCAGGGATGTATTCTGTCTCCATACATTTTCAATCTATATGCAGAACTAATAATCTGGGATGCTGTGCTGTACAAGGAGGAATGTGGCATAAGGATTGGTAGAAGAGTCATCAACAACCTGCATTTTGCAGATAACACAACCCTGCTTGCTGAAACTGAGGAGAACCTAAAGAGCTTGCTGCAGAAGTTCAAGGACTACAACCTTCAATATTGATTGAAGCTCAACATCGAGAAAACAAAGATTCTTACCACTGGGCCAATTGGCAGCATCATTGTGAATGGTGAAGAGACTGAGATAGTTAACAGTTTTAGTTGTCTTGGCTCCACAGGCAACACTTTTTGTACCAGCAACCAGGACATCAAGAGACAAATTGCGTTTGGAAAGTCAGCTGTCAGAGACCTTTCCAGAGTACTGAAGAACTACAGCATCAGGATGGAGACTAAGTTATGCGTGATCCAGGCTATATATAGACTTCACAATTGTGTGCTATGTGTCAGAGAGCTAGACAGTGACTAGGGATGATAGAGAATTGATGCCTTTGAGCTGTAGTGCTAGAGAAGACTGTTGAATATACCATGGACTGCTAGGAGAACAAAAAGGTTTGTCCTGGAGAGGGTTAAACTGGGCTGTTCCTTGGAGGCATGTATTCTGAGATACTTTGGGCATGTTGCAAGGAGGGACCAGTCCTCGGAGAGGGACATTATGTGTGGGAGAGTGGAGAAACAGCGCAGGAGAGGAAGATCCTCAAAGAGATGGATCGTTTTGATGATTGGGGCAATGGGAGTGGGTGTGTCAAAGACAGGGAGGTTAGCAACGGATAGAGCAGGTTTTAGGGCTCTTGTACACAGGGTCACTATGAATCGCAAGCAACTCGACGACTCATAACAATAACACAACAACAATTGTTTTCTATTTTTACTTCATGAAATCTCACAGTGGATTATTGAATTTTAACAGGGAAATGATTGACAGCAGTCTCCCTGGGCAAACTGGTCTACTTTTGCAGCCAGTGGTATTTCTGTTCACATAACAGGCGGCCCCCAAAACACAACTCAGAGTGGCCTCTTGTACAATGGAGCAAGATGCTGTCCTGTCCTGCGCTATCCCCATTGTCAGTTACTAAGGCACAAAGATTTGTGGTCCCCTGGGTTTCAATAGATCTGTAGGCTTGCTTCCTAGACCACATTAGATTGGAAGCTCCTCTGAAACCTCTTTTGCCTTGACATCAAGAGTGGGTGATGGATGCTCATAAAACATATCCACTATTAAACCCACGTCTTGTGCTTGTAAGTCAAGGGTTCTACCACAGAATCATCTACGTGTTTGCAGGAGCCTTAGCAGATTCTGAAAGACAAGCCATCTCTACAGCTTAAAAACACCCCGGTTCTGGCTTCCAGATGGCCCAGGCCCACTGATGCGTGCAGAGAAAGCAAGACCAGCTGTGGTGGGGCCAAACACTGCTGTCAGTAGAAGCAGACACTCAGGCATTCCCTAAGACTGCACAGCCATCAGTCTTCTGACTGGGCTCTTTAAGTAGGGACTTGGTACCCTGGGCTTATTTTTCAGTGCAGCCTGGGGAGAACAGTATGCAGCTGATAGAGAGATAGCTTTGCAGGACCATTTTCAAAGATGTCATCTGAGAAGGTCAGGCCACCAGTGTATGGTGAGAGAGAAATAGTTACAGACACAGATAGAAATAGATAGGAATGAAATACAGGTGTGACTTATAATCCAAGGATGATACAACACACTGGAGGTATACAAGACAATTCTGTTCACTTAGTCATGCAGCCATGGAGAAACTGTCAATTGAGCACCAACACGTCTAGTACAGGGGGAGGAATTGGAAGAGTGCAGTCCAAGAAAGAACTATTACAGGGGATATTTTCCCTGTTGGAAAAACAACCCATCTTGTTGTTTGGGAGGCTGAAGTGCAGTGGACCATCGACCATCGTGCCTGGTCCTGTGACAATTGACCTCTTCATCAAATGAGGTGACACAACACTTAGCACCTGGTGAGTGTCAACCAGTGTTTGTGGGATCAATGGATGTATATTTTTGTTTGCCCTTGAGTTGGATCTGACTCATGGCTACAGGGGTGTGTGTGTGTGTGTGTGTGTGTGTGTGTGTGTGTGTGTGTGCGCGTGCGCACATACACACTCGCGTGCGCCTGCATGATGCCAAGTAATACTGCTCCACAGAGTTTTAAAGGCTGTGACCTTTCAGAATCTGATGGCAAAGCTTTCTTCTCAAGTGTCTCTGGATAAGTTTACAGTGCCAAATTCTTGGCTAATGGGTTGAATGCCTAACAAACTGTGTCACCCAGGGAGTCTTAACGAATGTGTAAGTAAACAAATAAGCAAAAAGATCCCACCCATTTGCTGCCCAGTCAGTTTGGCTCCTGGTGGCTCCATGTGTGTCAGAGTAGAACTGTACTCCACAGGGCTTTTGGTAGCTAATTTTCCGGGACCAGATCACCAGTCCAAGGTATTGCTCAGTGAGTTTGAACCCGTAACGTCTCAGTCTGCAGCCTAGCGCTTAACTGTTTACTCCCTTTGGGGACTCCTGTGTAAGCCAATATTTTCCCACTAACTATGCACTTTCTGTTCCCTAGTAGCAGAGGGGTTTGGACTGCCCAGTCTACACCCCTTCCTGCCTCTCCATGTACACATCTTCCAGCTGAGTTCCTGAGCTTGGAAACTCAGTGCACCACCTGCCATTACAATATTCCCCTGTGCAAGGCTGATTTGCTCCAGCTAAGTTTGTTAGCAGCATTTTCCACCTAGCTAATTCAGTTCATTAGAAAAGACTTGAAAATGCAAAATAGAGGACAGATTTTACTGTTCTTCTCGGAGTTTGTTTTGGGTTTTTTGTTTTATTTTTCTCAGTCCCACTCTGTTTTAGTGCTGTGAGAAAACTGTTCAACATATGGCTAAGTATGCCCAGATGCCCTGAGCTCAATTCTCACCTGTTATGTGTGTAACCTTAAGCAATGCCACTTTTTTCATCTGCAAATATGAGTAGTGAAAATCCCAACTTCATGTGTGACTGTAAAAGTGAATTAATGAATGAAAAGTGCCCCTATATTTTTAATGTTATGATTATTATTATCATAAGATGAAACAGAGATAGCTCAAAAAGACCTCATTCTGTCAAGTTGGAACCAACTCATAGCTGATCCATCACTGGGTTTTCAGAGACTATAAATTTCACAGGAGGAGATTGTCCATCTTTCTCTTTCAGAACTGTTGGTAGACTCAAACTGCCTGCTTTTGTATTGGCAACACAACTCCTTACCCACTAGGCAACTAGAGCAGCCATCAAACTTCACATTACATCTTAAGAAGCATAAGAGAAGAGCCTGGGAGATCATACAAAAATCTGGGAGGCTAAACCTTTCCATAATCTCTCTTCCTCCTGCTGTACAATGTCCTCTCCACTAAAGGGACACATTTCCAGGGCAAGGCACATGGTAGCTCAGCTCTGCAGTTCGGTCTTGCTACTTTTAGTCTCCCAAAGGGGAGAAGGTGGCTCTGTAGAACCCTCACTACCATGCAGTCTTGGGACTCATGCTGAGAGTAGAGCTCAGCTAAGAGAAAGTGCAATGATCAGAGGAAGTAAGAAAATTAGCTTTGGGTTAGGATAGAAAAGGAACCGGAATGGAAGCAGAAGAGGAAGGGGAACCAGACTCAGTACTAATTGTTTTCTCTATCTGCATTCAAGGCATAGCCCCTCATTTGAAAGAACTGATGCTGTAGGAGCTGGTCCATGTGACTTGAGAAAGTAATATGAAATTAGATGGTGCTGTCTTTAAAAAACTAGTCATTTCCTTTTCCACCTACAAGCTGAAGGTGAATTTGATGCAGAAAATAAAGCTTGCCAGCTCAGAGACTGAGGAAGGAATAGGACAGAGAGCATAGGTGATTCTTTCTTAACAGATGTAACAGGAGCCCTGGAATCAGGGCACAAAGGATACATGATTTCTTCATTTCCACATGGATAACTTATGAGCAAAAAACCCCGCAAAAGAAAATTCCTGTAGTTACTGGTTGTCATTGAGTTGACTTCCATTCATAGTGACTCCATGTGCTATACAGATCAAAATATTCCCCAATTCTATGGCATCTTAACTGTAACTGGACCAATATTGTAGTCACAGTGTAAATCTATCTCATTGAGGGTCTTCCTCTCTTTTACTAATCTACTTTTACAAGCATGCTATCCTTTTTAAAGTTTCTTCCTGACAACATACCAAAGTATTGTCTTTGCCTATAAGGAATACCCTACCTTCATTTCTTCCAAGATATATTTCTCTATTCTTTTGGCAGTCCATGGTATATTTAATACTTTTTGCCAACACCATAATTCTATTACATCTATTCTTCCTCAGTCTTCCTTATTTCTTGTCCAAATTTTATACATATGAAACAATTGAAAGTCCATGACTTGGGCAGGAGCACCTTAGTCTTTAAGTTAACTTCCTTGTTCTTTTGCACTTAAAAGACATTTCTGACAGCAAATTTGTCTAAATTTTTTGTCTAAGTTTTTAATTTCTTCACTTCTGCTTCCCTAGTGTTGATTATAGATGCAAGTAAAAATTAATTCCTTGACAACTTTAACCTTTTCTCTATATCTACTGTGAAGCTGCTCATTGGTCCTATAGTGAAGATTTTTATTTTCTTGGTACTGAGGGGTAATCCAAGACTGTAGTCTTTGATCTTCAGTAAGCAAGATTGCATCATCTGCATGGTGAAAGTTGTTGATGAGTTTGTCTTCAATCCTGATGCCACAGTCTCCTTCATAAAATCAAGTGTCTCAGATTACTTATTCAGCATACAGATTAAATAAGTATGGAAAAGGATACCACTTTTTTCCTATTGTGAACTTTTGCAATGGGACAAAAAATTGTTGTCATTCTTGGAATAAGGACAGCAGGACTGGGTACACTTTGAGGACAGGCTTCATGTGATGACGAAGGTGTCCTTTAATCCATGCTGCCTGGAAGATAACACTAGCCAAATGGCCTGAGCTTTGGAAGTGTGGCTGCTGTGACTGGAAAGAAAAGATCTTCATTTCAATCTAATTGGTTTAATTTAAATTTAAATAGCCCCATGTGGTTAGTGGCCAATTCACTGGATGATGCTTGGATGGTAACAGCAGAACAGACTTGAAGTATCATCCACAGATTTCCACATAAGTGGGAAAAAAACCCAACAAAATGACTGAAGGTGCAGAGAAGAAATGTTTTCCTTCCACAGAAGAAGTTAACATGGCCAACCTACTGTTTGGATATTTGGGATGACTTTTACACCCCTCCCCCAGTATCATCTTTAAACTATGGAAATAGAAGTTTATCTTCTTAAGAAAGTGTATGGACAAGTCCACTTTTTTTTTCTTGCTAAGTATCTGTTATTTGTTCAGTCAATAGTGTTTCTACACAGTAGCTCTTTCTTCAGGCCCAAAGTTATGGCACAGTGTCCTTAGTGTATTGTCTTCATATTTGCCTGATGAGACAGGAGAACTAACTCTTTCCAGCGTTTTGAAGTGACACCCCAGGGCTTGTTCAGATTTCAGATCAGGTGATAAAATCAGATATTTGAGTCTGAAGAGACAGAGCATGTTGGAATGACTGTTGTCCTAAGACAGGGAACTGGCCACTCAAGGGGAGATGGTTTTAGTGTTGCCAGTGGTCAGTGAGGCCCTGGAAAGTGACATTGAGATCTGAGAGTCAAAGATCAAAGATAAAGGGCCACCTTGAGAAGAGATGAGAGGCCACAGACAGAAATGAATCTGAAAGAAAATAGGAAATGTGCCAAAGGTCAAGAACTGGGCAATGATTTGGTAGTAAAATCAGCAGCAACAAGTAAGTGTCTGAAGTCAAGGAAAGCAGGTCCTTAAAGTGAAATGATAGAGCATTAAATAGAGGGACAGGGTAGTCTACTTAAGACTCTGAAAACAACACTCAACAGATCCAACAGGAATGGGAAGAAGGAAGCTGCCATGTGAACAGGACTCAGACTTGAACCAAAAACTCTCATCCCAAGTAAGGATAATGTTGTTGTTACATGTGGTCGAGTCACTTGCGACTCATAGCGACCCTATGTACAACAGCTCTAAACTCTTCTCTGTCCTGTGCCAATCACACTGTCTCTGACACTCCCATCCTGATTACCCCAGTCACTGAGTCAATCCACCTCATAGAGGGTCTTCCCCTCCTGTGCTGTCCCTCCACCCTACCAAGCATGATCTCCCTCTCCAGGGACTGGTCCCTCCTTGCAACATGTCCAAAGTATGTTAGAGGGAACCTCAGAATCCTTGCCTCCAAGGAGCTGCCTGGTTTAACCCTTTCCAGGTTGAATCTGCTTGTTTTCCTAGAAGTCCATCATACCCTCAATACTCTTCTCCAGCACCACAGCTCAAAGGCATCAATTCTCCTTCTATCCTCCTTAGTTATTGTCCAACTCTCTGATGCATAACAAGGGATAGCAAAGACAATGGCCTGTATCAGATGCACCTTAGTCTCCAGAGATACACCATTGTTCTTCAGTACTTTGGAGAGGTCCCTAACAGCAGACTCTCCCATGGCAATATGCCTTTTAATTTCCTGGCTACATCCATCCTGATGCTGCCAATTGTTCCAATGGTGGACCAATGTCTTCTTGACATTGATCCTCAATCCATATTGGAGCCTGAAGTCCTAGATATTGTTAAGGAAAAAATGGAACACATAAATATTGACATACTAGACATTGGTGAGATGAGATGGACTAGCATGGGGAATTTTGAGTTGGATGATCTTATTATATATTACTCTGGAGATGAAAGGATGAGGAAAAATGGAGTTGCTGTCATAGTTAAGAAAGTCATTTCTAAATTCATCCTGAAGTACATACAATATTGTGAGTGACAGGATGATATCCATACACATACAAGGAAGTTCTGTGAATACCACTATCATTCAGATATATGCACCAAAAACCAGAGCCAAGGAAGAGGAAATAGATTTTTACCAACTTTTACAGTCGGAGATCGATCGAACATGCAATCAAGATGCATTAATAATAAAGGGTGACTGGAATGCAAAAGTTCAGAACAGAGAAGAGGATTCAGTAGTTGGAAAACATGGACTCAGTGACAGAAATGGAGCTGGAAAATTAATTTTATACACTCACTCACTTATTCATTGCAAATACGTTTTTTAAGGGACATAAACGCAGGTTATATGCATGGATTTCACCTGGTGGTATGCATAGGAATCAGATTGATTACATCTGTGGAAAGAACTGTTGGAGAAGCTCAATATCAGCTGTGAAAACTTGGCCAGGAACTGATTGTGGAACAGACCACCAGCTACTGAAGCTGAATAAGGATAATAGCAATAACTAATGTCAGTGTTAATCATTATTCATAATACTTGACCACCAACTGTATTCTGGAGGTTTGTGCTTATGGCACAAGTAGTGTTCAAGGAGTAGGAAGTATCATCGAATCTGCTTAAGTAAAAACAAAAGTTTATTGATAGATTGAGACGGCCTGGACTAGGGAAATACCCAATGACCATTCCATATAGCACTGATCAGGATACAGTCTTAAATTATTGTTAAATCAGGATCTAAAGGTTACAAAATTACAACTGGCCAAGAGTATCAGAGGAGTTAAATGTGGGATATCCAGAATTGGGAAGATTCATAACATCTAAGTGGAACTACATGATTAGTCAAGCTATATAACATTTAGTTTTCCAGAGAATGGTGTCAGGATAGGTCCATTGTAGAGATTTATCTTATAATATCAAGATCTTTCAGTTACACTATTGTATCTTGAATCTGTTTGTTCATAAAGATAAAAATCCTTTGGGAGTAGAATAGAAATCACACACAGGCCAGGCCTAGTGGAAATGAAATGCTATCCTTGAGTTATATGACCAGGGTAGTGCAAAAAAAAAAAAAAAAAGACTTCTCTGCAAACGCAGCTTGTAAAGGTGAGTTGAAGGTTGCAATTAAAACCTTGAAAACCTTGAGTTGTAATAGTGACGAATTGTTTTAGGTAAAATTTGAAAGACATGTCGTTGCTAGGTACTGTCAAGTCAAGTACGACTCACAGCAACCCTATGATCAACAGATATAATCCTTGTATTCTATGCCACCCTTACTCATCTCTGACAAGCCCATTGTTGCAGTGACTGTGGCAATCCATGTGGTTGAAGGTCTTCCTCTCCTTCGCCATCCCTCCACCTTCCCAAGTATAATGTCCATCTCCAAGAAATAACCCTTCTAGCAACATACCTTAATTATGTGAAATGAAGCTTCATCTTTTCCTTCAAGGTTACTCTTTCTGCAAGACATATCTATTCTTTCGGCAATCCGTGGATATTTAGCGCTTTTCTCCAACATCAGAGTTCAAAGACATCAACAATTCTTCTGATACCTTTATTCATTGTCCAGCTCTCATAAGCATAGTAAATAATGGAAAAGACCATAGCCTGAATCAGGTGCACCTTAGTTAAGCTGATATAATTTCTCCACAATACCTTGGAAAGGTTCCAGACTACACACGTTGTCAATGCAATAAAGCTTCTGATCTTCTGACTGCTGGTACTAAGGGTTTTGATGGTGGATACAAGTAAAATGAAGTTGTTGACTTTCTACATTTACATCTATCAGTCCAGAGTCCAAGCTCTTGAATAATTTGCTCATCGGACACATTAAATAGTCATGGAGGAAGAATACAACCCTGATATATACCTCCCATGCTCTGTTCATACAGTATCCTCTTGGTCTAGGTATAGGTTTCACATGAGCATAATTAAGTGCTCTTGTATACCCATTCTTATCAATGTTAACCATAATTTGTTACAACCCACACAGTCAAATGCCTTTGCTTAGTTAGTAAAGTGTAAATAGATATTCTCATGGTATTCTTGGTTTTGAGCCAGGACCTATTAGCAGTGATATCCCTGGTGCTATGATGGCCCCTTCAAAATCCATCTTGAATAGTAGTTTCTTGTCTATGTACTCTTCTAGCCATTTTTGAATGATAGTCAGTAGTATTTTGTTTGTATGTGATATTAATTATATTGTTTGATAATTTCCACATTCTGATGGACCACTTTTCTTGGAATGTGAGCCAACATGGAACTCTTCCAGTCTGTTGGCCAGGCAGCGACCCTCCACATTTACTGGCATAAGCTGGTGAACATGTCCAGTGCTACATCTGTCATTTGAAACATATCAATTGGTATTCATCAATTCCTGGACAATTGCCAATGTCTTCAGTGCAGCTTGAACTTGTTCCTCCATTATCATTGGCTCTTGATCATATGGTACTTCCTGAAATATTTTAGTGTCAGCCAATTCTTTTGATACAGTGCCTCTGTGCATTTCCTCCTTCATTCTTTTGATGTTTCCTGGATCATTCAAGATTTTGCCCACAGCAAAATCCTTAAGTATTGCAACTCAGGCTTGAATTTGTTTTTCAGTTCTTTCAGCTTGACAAATGCTGAGCAAGATCTTCTGTTTTTATTCTTGAAAGTCATATAAAGTAGGGGTGAAACCACAGGGTTACACAGTTTGGTGAATGGAAGGAGGGAAGAAAGTAAATGGGAAGGACCTGGGCAAAAAGGCAGAGTAATGACAGACAAGGTCCAATAGAGATTTCTTTTATAAAACATAAAACATAGTGTATGAGAATGATTATGTGAAAAACAAAGTACATAAACTTTGTAAGCAAACCAATTAAAAAAAAAAGATTGAGAAAAAACACAGACTCACTGAACCAAAAAGAGTTGATGCTCAATCATGCAATGCTATCCATGATTTAATATGATTGAAAGCCTTTGTATAGTCAATAAAAATACATGGAAATATCTTTCTGATATTCTATGCTTTCAGCCAAGATCCATCTGATATTAGCAGTGACACTCCTGGTTCTGCATTTTCTTTTGAATCCATATAAAATTTCTATAGTTCTTTGTCAATGTACTACCACAGTGGCTTGTGAATTGTCTTCAGAAAATTTTATCTGTATGTGAGGTTAATGATAATATCTGGTATTTCTACATCTCACTTTGAAAAGGACACAGATATGGATCTATTCCAGTTGATTAGTTGAGAAATTGCCTTTCAAATTTCTTGGCATAGATAAGTAAGAACCTCTAGGTTTACATTCATTTACTGAAATATTTCAGTTGATAGTCTATCAATCCTTGGATCCTGTTGCATTGTCAATTCTTTCAGCAAGCCAGGCTTGGCCTAGGGTTTGAGCCAGGAGGCAGCCTTAAGCCCAAAGGCAGTTGGGAGAGGAGGCGGCCATGTTCTTCCTGGCTGGCTCCTCCCAGGGTTTCAGGAACTTCTCCTTGCCAGAAGGAACATGGTGGTGTGAGTGCAGGAATAGAGACAAGGTTTTGGAGTCAACTGCTTTTCCGGGCATGTGTTTGGCATGTAGGTTTGCTCTGTCCCCGGGAATGAGGTAGGCTGGGCTTGGAGTAGGGTTTGACCAGGAGGCGGCCTTAAGCCCAAAGGTCCCAAGGGATGCAGGCCCTCAAGCCAGGTTCAAATTGTTTTCCTTTCAAACATTCTTCTAGGTGGTATGGCACTGGTCTACGCATTGCTGTACAGAGGTAACTCGTGGTTGCTGTGATCCTGAAGACTGTGACGGTGATGTGCCAGTCGTGGTAATGGGTACCCATGGTAGACAGTGTGGGCTGGACCTTCCCGACTAAAAAAGCCTGGAAGAAGGAGGAGTATCCACTTCCGAAATGGTTTGCCTCCAGAAACTCTGTGTACAAACAGTGCTCAGGTCTTTCATTCATAGGGTTGCTGAGTCATCTACGACTCGACGGCACCAAACAACAATGATAACGACAATGACAAAGAGAGAGCTTTTTGGCCAAGTGGAAAGGAAGTTATGCTACTAAGACAAAGGTGGGTGATTTTCACCTGAGACCCTCGGCCAGGTTCAAATGGTTTTCCTGTCAAACATTCTTCTAGGTGGTATGGCACTGGTCTGTGTGTTGCTGTACAGAGGTAACTCGTGGTTGCTGTGAAGCTGAAGACTGTGTCAGTGATGTGCCAGTCGTGGTAATGGGTACCCATGGTGGACAGTGTTGGCTGGATCTTCCCAACTAAAAGAAGCCTGGAAGCAGCATCGGCATCCACTTCAGAAAAGGTTTGCCTCCGGAAACTCTATGTACAAACAGTGCTCAGGCCGTTCATTCAAAGGGTTGCTATGAGTCATCTACGACTCGATGGCCCCAAACAGCAATAACAATGACAACGACAAAGAGAGAGCTATGTTGGCCTAGAGGAAAGGAAGTTATGCTACCAAGCCGAAGGTGGGTAATTTTCATCTGCAGCCCTCGGCCAGGTTCAAATGGTTTTCCTGTCAAACATTCTTCTAGGTGGTGTAGCACTTTGCTGTACAGTGGTAACTCATGGTTGCTGTGATGCTGAAGACTGTGACAGTGATGGGCCAGTCGTGGTAATGGGTACCCATGGTGGATAGTGTTGGCTGGAGCCTCCCAACTAAAACAATCCTGGAAGCAGCATCAGCATCCACTTCTTAAATTTCTTGCCTCTGGAAACTCTATGGACGAACAGTGCTTAAGCCATTCTTTCATAGGGTTGCTATGAGTCATCTAAGACTTGATGGCAGCAAACAACAACAACAACGACAACGACAAAGAGAGAGCTAGGTTGGCCGAGTGGAAAGGAAGTTATCTACCAAGCCGAAGGTGGGTGATTTTCATCTGCGGCCCTTGGCCAGGTTCAAATAGTTTTCCTGTCAACATTCTTCTAGGTGGTGTAGCACTGGTCTGCGCTTTGCTGTACAGAGGTAACTCGTGGTTGCTGTGAAGCTGAAGACTGTGTCAGTGATGTGCCAGTCGTGGTAATGGTGGACAGCGTTGGCTGGATCTTCCCAACTAAAAGAAGCCTGGAAGCAGAAGGGGCATCCACTTCAGGAATGGCTTGCCTCCGGAAACTCTATGTATGAACAGTTCTCAGGCTGTTCGTTCATAGGGTCGCGATGAGTCGTCTACTACTCGATGGCACCAAACAACAAAAACAGTGACAACGACAAAGAGAGAGCTCCTTTGGCCTAGTGGAAAGGAAGTTATGCTACCAAGCCAAAGGTGGGTGATTTTCATCTGATGCCCTCAGACAGGTTCAAATTGTTTTCCTATCAAACATTCCTCTAGGTGGAAGGGAATGGTCTGCGTGTTGCTGTACAGAGGAAACTCGTGGTTGCTGTTATGCTGAAGATGGTGACAGTGATGGGCCAGTTGTGATATGGGTACCCATGGTAGATAGTGTGGGCTGGAGCTTCCCAACTAAAACAAGCCTGGGAGCAGGAACAGCACCATATCCAAAATGGTTTGCCTCCAGAAACTCTATGTACGAACAGTGCTCAGGCCTTTCGTTCATAGGGTAGTTTTGAGTCATCTACTACTCAACGGCACCAAACAACAACAACGACAACGACAAAGAGAGAGCTACATTGGCCTCTTGTAAAGGAACTTATCTACCAAGCTGAAGGTGGGTGATTTTCATCTGCAGCCCTCAGCCAGGATCAAATAGTTTTCCTGTCAAACATTCTTCTAGGTGGTATAGCACTTGTCTGTGCATTGCTGTACAGAGGTAAGTCGTGGTTGCTGTGATGCTGAAGACTGTGACAGTGATGTGTCAGTCGTGGTAATGGGTACCCATGGTGGACAGTGTGGGCTGGAGCTTCCCAAGTAAAACAAGCCTGGAAGCAGGAGCAGCACCATATCCGAAATGGCTTGAGTCCGGAAACTCTATGTAAGAACAGTGCTCAGGCCGTTCATTCATAGGGTAGTTTCGAGTCGTCTACTTTTCAATGGCACCAAACAACAATAACAACGACAATGACAAAGAGAGAGCTATGTTGGCCTAGTGGAAAGGGAGTTACGCTACCAAGGTGAAGGTGGGTGATTTTCATCTGAGACCCTTGGCCAGGTTCAAATGGTTTTCCTGTCAAACCTTTTAGGTGGTATATCACTGGTCTGCATGTTGCTGTACAGAGGAATCTCGTGGTTGCTGTGATACTGAAGACTGTGACAGTGATGGGCCAGTTGTGGTAATGGGTACCCATGGTGGACAGTGTTGCATGGAGCTTCCAGACTAAAACAAGCCTTGAAGCAGGAGCATCATCCACTTCCAAAATGGCTTGCCTCCGGAAACTATGTACAAACAGTGCTCAGGACTTTCGTTGACAGGTCACTATGAGTCGTCTATGACTCGACGGCACCAAACAACAATAAGTACGACAGCGACAAAGAGTGAGCTACATTGGCCTCTTGTAAAGGAAGTTATGCTACCAAGCCGAAGGTGGGTGATTTTCTTCTGGGGCCCTCGTCCAGGTTCAAATTGTTTTCCTGTCAAACATTCTTCTAGGTGGTATGGCATGGTCTGCACGTTGCTGTACATAGGTAACTTGTGGTTGCTGTGATGCTGAAGACTGTGACAGTGATGTGCCAGTCATGGTAAAGGGTAGCCATGGCTGACAGTGTGGGCTGGAATTTCCTCACTAAAACAAGCTTGGAAGCAGGAGCGGCATCCATATCCGAAATGGCTTGCCTCCAGACACTTTATGTACGAACAGTGCTCAGGCCTTTTGTTCACTATGAGTCGTCTACAACTCGACGGCACCAAAAAATAACAACGACAATGACAAGGAGCTCTTTGGCCGAGTGGAAAGGAAGTTATTCTACAAAGCCGAAGGTGGGTGATTTTCATCTGCGGCCCTCAGCCAGGTTCAAATTGTTTTCCTGTCAGATATTCTTCTAGGTGTTATAGCACTGGTCTGTACCTTGTTGTACAGAGGTAACTCGTGGTTAGTGTGATGCTAAAGACTGTGATAGTGATGTGCCAGTCGTGGTAATGGGTACCCATGGTGGACAGCGTTGGCTGGAGCTTCCCGACTAAAAGAAGCCTGGAAGCAGGAGCAGCATCCACTTGCAAAATGGCTTGCCTCTGGAAACTCTATGTATGAACTGCAGTGTTCATGCTGTTCTTTCATAGAGTCTTTATGAGTCGTCTATGACTCGATGGCACCAAACAACAACAAACAACTAGTTCTTAATCATAACGTTATTTACAGACATTGAGGTATATGTTTCTTACATGGAACCACTGCTGGGTTTGAATTTTCAAACAAATACAAAGCACATAAAGACTGGTCACTGTATCACCAGAGCTTATTAGAAGAATGTACAAGAAGCTGACCAGTATGCTTACCTGTAGATAGTGAAGTGAGAAACAAAAGGTAGAATCAGAAATTATTCTTAATTTTTTAACTATCTGAATTTTTAGTAGTCTTCTACATTATTTGTATGATTGAAAATGGTATTTTTTAAAAATATTTTTTATGCAGAGCAGTGATCTGATTTTCACTGTTTATTAGAATTTCATACTATTAGTTTTTTTTCATGTTGATTCTGACTCAAGGAAACTCCTTGTAAATTAGAGTAGAATTGTGTTCACAGGATTTCAAATAGTTGATTTTCCCCCCTTCTTTAAATTATTAATTTCAATGAAAATTTACAGAGACTTTGGATTTCCATTCATAAATAGCTGATTTTTTAGAACTAGGTTCCCCATATTTTTATTCTGACTGGAACATCCAACCTTTCCATTAGTAGTCATGCATGTTAATTGTGTGCACCACCCTCATCAGCCTATAATCTGGGAAGCTTTGAGGAAATCTCTGAAATTCAATCTCATCTTCTAAAAATCTAATTGTCCTGCAGTAAAGTCTAAGCATTCCTATTTTTTCCATTTTTCAAATTTTGTACTGTTTGCCTACAAAATGTGTATACATTGTATTTCACACTTTCAATCACATTGTGCTTCATATAATCATTCTGGCCTAGCTGTTAAGAAGCGGCACTACAATCCTGAAGACACACAATTGGTTCAAATCTACAGCTGATCCATGGAAAAAGGATGGGTAATTTCCTCTCATGCAATTAACTGACTCTGAAAACTCACCAGAGGGTTAGATATGGGACAGTTCCAACTGGTGTTGTACAATAACATCCACTATGTATAATAACATTAATCACCATTGATTCTTGCCCACCGTTATTGTTGTTGTTGTTATGTACCTTCAAGTTACCTGTGACCCAGAGTGACCCTATGTACAGCAGCTCTGAAGCCTGCCCTGTCCTAAGCAGTCTCACTAATTCCAATACACCAACCCCCGTCGCTCCAGTTATTGACTGTATCAACCCATCTCATCCAGGGTCCTCCTCTCCTGTGCTGTCCCTCCACCCTTCTGAGCATGATGTTCTTCTCCAAGGATAGGTCTTTCCTGGACATATGGCCAAAGCGTGTAAGATGGAGCTTCAAAATCCTACCCTCCAAGGAGAAGCTTGGTTTCACCCTCTCCAAGACAGACCTATTTGTTTTCTTGGAATTCCATAATATGTTCAAGACTCTTCTCCAGCACCACAATTTGAAGGTATCAATTCTTCTTCTAGTATCCTTAGTTATTCTCCAGCTTTCTGATGTATAGCAAGTAATTGCAAAGACCATGGCCTGGATTAGGCACACCTTAATGTCTAGACTGACCTCGTTGCTTTTCAGTATTCTGCAGAGGTCTCTGACAGCATATTTTCTTTTTTTTTTAAATTTTATTTTTTTAAATGATTTTAATGAACATTTACAGAGAATTTGGATTTCCATTCATTCATTGCTGCACTTCTCTCCCCGCCCAGCCCTCTGCAATTGGATTTCCTGACTGCTAGTTGCCCACCAGTATGCCATCTCTTTAGGTCTTCATTGGATCTTTTCCATTTCCTTCACACCAAATTGTAAACATCCACGTTTTAAAAAAATATATTGTCAATGATAATAATGAACCTTCAGGGCTAGAAGCCACTTCTTCTCAATAAGCTGTAGCAATGCTTTCTAAACTTTTGGTCACAACTCAATTATTATTTATAAAACCAATTTAATGAATAAGAACTGCAATTTAAAACACACACACACACACACACACACACACAAAAACCCAGCAACAGTTGACCAGGAATATATGTGTATGTGTAAATATATATCTCTATACATAGAAATAGTTTTTAAAGTTTTTAATAGATTTTAAATTTAATTGTGATTTTAATGAAAGTTTACAGAAAAGTTGGACTTTCATTTACTCATTGTTGTACATTTTCCTGTTTTCCCTTCACTTCCCACTCCCCCAGTTAATGTTATTTTTTAATATTTATTCACTTTTTAAAAATTATACTGATTTATTTACCAAGTTTGAATACATTCTTTTTCATAAAGGATCTTTCTCATTTCCTTCAGCCCTCCCCTCATCAAATTGTACAACCCTATGTTTAATTCCCTTTCCCTGTCCATCCTAACCCCTCGACTTTCACTCTCCCCTTTCCCAGTCCCCCCCCCACGATCTTCATTCTCCAATTATAGTTTTATACAGTATTTATCCTTATGGGACTGAGTTCATCACTCAGCATAATGCTCTCCAGTCCCTCCCAAGTTAGGTAACAATTTTCAAAATCATTGCCTCTGCATGCTGTGTAGTATTCCATTTTGTGAATGTACCAAAATTTCTCAGTCCATTAGATTGTGTTTGGACATCTGGGCTGTTTACATACATGTTCTTGCAATGGTGAATAATGCTGCTATGAATAATGCTGCTATAAATCTCCATTTGTGCCTCAATTCACATTTTATTGGTTATATTCCAAGCAGTGGAATAACTGGGTATATGGAATTTTTATGTTCAGTGTTTGGAGGAAGCACAAAATTGCCTTCCAGTGTACTTGTAACATTTTACAATCCCATCAAAAATATATGAGTTCCTACCTTACTACATCCTCTCCAACATTTATTAATTGCTCTCTACTTTGCCACTGCTACTGGAGTGAGATGGTATCTCATTGTGGTTTTGATTTGCATCTCTCTTATTACCAGTGATTTTGAGCTTTTTTCATGTAACTGTTGGCTATTTGAATGTTGGCTATGAAAATTCTTTCCATGTCTTTCCCCCATTCGGTAACTGGGTTATTTATCTTTTTCTTGTGGAAGCCTATGAATATTCTGTAAACTTTTATTATGAAACTGTTGTCTGAGATGGTATTGCTAAATATTTGTTCCTAGCCAGTAGGTTTTCTTTTCACCTTGTTGGGAAAAGTTTTTGATACACATGGGGATTTAACCATTAGAAGGTCCCATTCATCTATTTTATCCTATTCAGATTGTGTATTTCTGGCTGTAATTGGCAGGGTTTTTTTACCATACACTAGGCCTTATAAACTTAATCCCAGTTTCATCTCTTATGGTTTGGGGCTTTATTCCAAGGTCTCTGATCTACCTTGAGTTGACTTTTTTGGTATGGTTTGTAATGTAGATCTTGTTTTAGCTTTTTAAATATACCATGTTGTAATCTGGAGAAATCTCAGTAGTTGGCCTAGTGGACAGAAAGTGATGCTACCAAGCCAAAGGTGAGTGATTTTAATCCGCAGCCCTCAGACCTGGTTTTAATAGGTTTTGGTCAAACATTCTTCTAAGTGGTATAGCACTGGTCTGTCCATTTGCTAACTCGTGGTTACTGTGATGCTAAACATTGTGACACTGATGTGTCAAATGCGATAATGGCTACTCACAGTGGACAGTGGTGGAGCTTTCCAATTAAAACAAGCTTGGAAGCAGGAGTGGCATCCACTTCTGATACAGCTTGCCTCTGGATACTCTATGAACTTAGAGAAACAATGAAAGTTATACAAGTGTTCAGGTCTTTTGTTCACAGGTTGTAGACTACGAGTCATCTACAACTTGATGGCATTTAACAACAATAACAATCTGTGTGATGCAGAGTATAAAATTAAAATGCCACTGCCTTATGTGACTCAAACATTTCAGATTTTCTGAAACACTTTCTTAGAAATTGCATGAATGGCTGATGGACCAGCAACCCTGACTGACTGAATGGCAGCCCTCACTGCCAGAATGGTAGCACTGACAGAACGGCAGTGGCAGAAAAATGAGAAGCATCAGCAAAATAGACAGCTAGAGGACTCTGGCAGAGAGCAGGGTGATGCAGGTGGAGAGCAACTCAGGCTGTCTGATGTGCTAAGGATGGGTGATTTGCTGGTTTAACATCTGTGAAGAGACTGCCAGCCCTGAATCCCTGGAGGTGCCCCAGCTCTGTGCCCCCACACCCCCACCTGGTCACTGCACCGTGCCCCCGTGCCCCCGTGCCCCTACCCCTGGCAATGATGCCACAGCCCCGTGCCCCCACCTCTGATACCCCTGATGCCACAGCCCTCCTCCACCCCTGGTGTTGCCCCCAGAGCCACTAGAGAATCCTTCACCCCACACAGAGACACACCAACATGGCAAGCTATGGACAGTAGGATTTTGGAACAATTGTTTTCAGAGCTACAGGAAGAGAAAGCCACTCTGCAGATCCAGCCATTGCCTGAAGCCAACAGCTGAGCTGCTGTGGGACTGATCTGACAGGAGAAAGGCCGGTAGGATCTTGACTGGGTTTTCTTGGGCCCCACCAATTGCTTGGGAGAACACCCACTCACTGGTGGGAATTTGACTGAGCTCTCTTGGGCTATACTGACTGTCCAGGCATGAGCAGGCCAGTGGTAATTTGTCTGACCATTTGTGGACACTGCAGACCAGCCAGAGCCGAGTGGGTCAGTGGGAATTTGACTTTGACTTCTCAGATCTCATTGGACCCAGGACCCTGCTTGGGCAGGGGCCATTGCATGAAGGCACCTGGGTAAGTGCTACTGGGTAGGGACCACTGAGTGAAAACCACTGGGTGGGAGATGGACAGCTGGAATTTGAGAAGGAGCCCCAGTCATGAGCATACCCGGACAACCAAGGTCTGAGTGAGATCCCACATGGGAGTGGGGTGATCACAAGGACAGTCAAACATTTTGGCTCCACACCTGTACCTACATGTCTGGTCAATCAACTTGCCTTTAATCCAGAGCACCTTGACCTGACTTACTTACAAGAGGCTGCTTTCACAGGATCAGAACTGACATTTCCCTGGAGTCAGAAGTTCAGAGAAAAACACAAGTGGGGTAGATGCCCAACTGATCTCTAGAGCATTATCTTCAGATAATAAAAACCAAAACATATCAATGTCTCAATGAAAGCAAGCTATTTCACACACTACACAAGCACAAAGCAAAATGTCACCCCCAAAGGGTGACACAGTATCAATGGATTTCCTGAAGCCAGAAAGTCTGATGGAACTTTCTGCCACAGAAGTTAAAAGAAAAATGACTGAATATTTTCAATGGATGAAAGACAAACTTGAAGAATTACAGGATACTACAAGCAAAAAATCAGGAGGAGAAAAAAAAAACACACACACACACAAAAACACAATCCAGAACAATGTAGAGAAAACAAACAAAGCATGAGAGGCAGTGGAAAAACAAGACCATGATCCTAAATATGAGGTCCAATGTTTCAGATGCTGTCAATATGATGGAGGGACACACGAACAGTTGAAGAGAAGGAATACAGAACCAGTGAAAGAGGAGACAGAATTGTCACCACTGATCTGCTAGAGCAAAAAACAGACTCAAAAAGGAAGAAAAAAGAAGAAAACCTAAGAATAATGTGGGTCACTATCAAGAGAAATAACATGTTCATCACGGGAATCCCAGAACAGGAAGAATCACTGAAAAAGTTGTGGAAACATTACTAGAGGAAAACTTCCCAGGCACAATGAATAACAAGAGAATATTTATTCAAGAACCTCATCACACACCATATAGAATAGACCGCAAAAGAAAAATACCAAGGTATATCAGAGTTAAATTTGTCAGAACCAAAGATAAGGAGAAAAACCTTAAATAATCTGAATAAGAGATGAATCAGGCAACATAAAAAAACCCCAAGTAAAATAAAAAAGCTAACATAAGAGTATTATGAAAAACTATACTTAAACAAATATGAAAATCTAGAGGAAATAAACAAATACATAGAAATGCACAACCTACCTAAACTGACACAAACCAAAACTGAATACCTGAACAGACCCATTACAAAAGAAGAAATTGAAAAGGTAATAAAACAACTTCCAACAAAAACAACAACAACAACAAAACCCAACCAAACAAAACAAACAAAAAAAAGCCCTGGACCAGATGGTTTCAAAAGTGAATTTTGTCAACCTTTCAGAGAAGAACTGTCACCAATTCTACATAAGCTTTCAGAAAATAGAAAAAGATGGAATTCTCCCAGACTCATTCTATGAAGCAAACATATCCTTGATCCAAAGCTATGAAAGAACACCACCAAAATAGAAAACTATAGGCCAATATCTCTCATGAACATAGATGCAAAAATTCTGAATAAAATACTGGCCAATAGAACCCAACGATACATCAAAGAAATAATTCACCATGACCAAGTGGGATTCATAACAGCTATACAAGGATGATTCAACATAAGAAAACAATTAATGTAATTCATCACATTAACAAAGCAAAGAACAAGAACCACATGATACTATCAATTGGTGCAGAAAACACCTTTGACAAAATCCAACACCCTTTCCTGATTAAAACACTCAACAAAATAGGATTAGAAGGCAATTTCTTCAACGTAGTAAAAACTATTTACACAAACCCAAGAGCCAACATTGTTCTCAATGGAGAGAGGATGGAGAGAGGTTATAGGCATTCCCTTTAAGAACAGGAACTAGGCAAGGATGCCCACTCTTACCTCTCTTATTCAATATTGTATTGGAAGTCTTAGTGATAGCAGTAAGACAAGAGAAGAAAATAAAAGGTATCCAGATTGGCAAAGATGAGGTAAAATTATCTCTCTGTGCAGATGGTATGATAGTATACATAGAAAACCCTAAAGACTCAGCTAGAAAACTATTGGACATAGTTGACCAATTCAGCAAAGTAGCAGAATACAAGAGCAACATACAAAATCAGTTGGATTTCTCTACAGTGACAAAGACAATACAAGTGGCAGCTAAGAACAACAATATCCTTCACAATAGCTAATCACAAGATTAAATACTTGGGAGTAAATCTAACTAGAAACAGAAAGGATATGTTCAAAGAAAATTTCAAAACATTACTGAAAGAAACAGAAAGAGATCTGGAAAAGTGGAAGAATATCCATTGCTCATGGATAGAAAGACTCAATATTGTGAAAATGACAGTACTACCAAAGGCAATTTATATGTTCAATGCAATACCAGTACAAATACCAATCCCATTCTTCAAGGAGATGGAAAAGGCTATCTCCAGTTTCATTTAGAATGGGAAGAAATCCTGAATAAGCAAAGCACTCCTTAAAAATAGAAGAAAGGTAGGAGGCATCTCACTCCCTGATTTCACATCCTACTGTACTGACCTGGTGGATACAATGACAGAAACATGGATCAGTGGAATAGAATTGAGAACACAGAAATCAGCCCCTCTACCTATAGTCAACTGTTTTTTGACAAGGATATGAAATCAGTTAAGTGGGGAAACAATGGCCTTTTTAACAAATTGTGTTGACAAAATTGGAAATTTATCTGCATAGCACTCAAGCAAGATCCACACCTCACTCCATACACAAAAATCAACTCTAGGTGGATCTTGGACATAGGACTAAAATCAAGGACTATACATTTCATTAAAAAGCTAGGAACAACGCTAGAAGTCCTAATCCACAACATAAACAGTCTTCCTAGCATCCTGAAAAATCTACAACCAGGAGAAGATAAAATAGATGAATTGGATCTCCTGAGAATCAAACCCCTATGCACATCCAAAAACTTCTCCAACAGGGTAAAAAGGGAAGCCACAGACTGGGAAAAAGTATTTGGTAATAACAACAATGATTTATCAAATAAGGGGCTTATATCTAGAATTTATAAAATACTTGAGCACCGCAACAAGATAAAGGTAAACAATTGAATTGAAAAATGGGCACAGGATATGAACAGACACTTCACCAACGAAGACATTCAGATGGCTAACAAGCACGTGAAGTAATGTTCAAAATCCCTAGCTCTAGGAGAGATGCAAATGAAAACAACTATAGATATCATCTCACTCCAGTCAGAGTAGCACAATTTAACAGAACAGCAAGCAACAAATACTGGTGAAGTTGTGGAGAAACTGGAATGCTTATTCAGTGTTGGTGGAAGTGTAAAATGGTGCAACCACTGTGGAAGGTCACTGGTGTGGCCCTTTCTCAAAAAGTTTCAAACAGAGATACCATTTGACCCAGAAATTCCACTACTGGGAATATATCCCAAAGAGACCATAACTGCCACCCAAGCAGATATATGCACGCCAATGTTTATTGCGGCTTTTTTCACAGTAACAAGGAGTTGAGAACAACCTAAATTCCCTTCAACAAATGAATGGATAGAGAAGCTGTGATACAGTCACTCAATAGAATACTATGCTGCATTGAAAAATGAGGAAGTCAGGAAACATTATTCAAAATGGTGACCCTAGAAGACATTATGCTGAGTGAAATATCTCAGTCACAAAAGGACAAATACTGTCTTAAACAAGGACTGACATTGTGGTTAGGTGGGAGACTGAGAAAGATGGGATAAATAATGTATACTGCATTGAAACAGTTTATTTTTTTATGTACTTTTCAAAGAGAAGAGTGTACTGGAGGGTGGGGGATGGGTAGGGAGAAACGTGCAACAATGAATGAATGGCAATCCAAAGTCTCTGTAAATTTTGATTAAAATTAATAAAACTAAATTAGAAAATAATTGCATGAATGGTTTAAATAATTTGAACATTTTGTTGTAATTTTGACTTTTGTTCATATATTTAGGCATTCAATAATTAGTTCACTAAATAGTCAAATATAGGCCAAAGCCATGTGTCACCAAAGCCTCGCATGGACTTCTTCCAGTCGATTAGCTAAGTACCGGCCTTAAAAATCTCTTAGTGTGGCCTGCACTACTCTCTTGCCTGGAGCTCTAGACCAAGGCCCCACCTCCTGGAGTCCCCCGGCCCCTTCAACTGGAGGCTCCTGGCCCACGACCTGGACCCCTGAATGCACTGCCTGAATGGCCCACCCTTGCTGCCTACAGAACCTGATCCTGCTCCCTGGAAGCCTCAGCCCTACCACCTAGAGGATGGCCTGCTGCTGTCCCTCCGAACTGAATCAGTGACACCAATATCACAGGTGAAGCCGTTTCCTCTTCCCTCCCAAAGCTTGAGGTGCCTCTAGATCCTGGCACTTTGGACCCACCTAGCTACAGCAGTTCACAGGCCATTTTCCTTTCCAATTGAAGCAAGTCTTCCCTTGAGTTAAAAGATCAGAGAGAAACTCAAGAAGGATAGCTGTTCCACCCTCCTTTGTAGCAGTGACTTCCTGAGCCAAGGTTATCAGATCAAGAGCTCGCTAAGACCTGAAGCATGAAAAACACTACCACAGCAAGGATAAGGAAGAAGCAGACTACCCTACATCCTAAACAAATCTAAAACAAGATGTCACCCCCAAAATGTGTCACAGTATCAACAGATTTCCTGAAACCAAAATGTCTGATGGAATTTTCTGACAGACTTCAAAAGAACAATGATTGAATATTTTCAATGGATGAAAGACAAACTCAAAGAATTACAGGACTCTGCCAGCAAAACCCAAGAGGAACATAAAAGAATAATCCAAGACAGAAAAAACAAACAAAGCATTAGAGGCTCTGGAAAAACAAGAAACCACAATCCAGAATATGAGGATCAAAGTTTAAGATGCTGCCAACATGTTGGAGGATCATATGAACAGAATTGAAGAGATGGAAGACAGAACCAACAAGATAGAAGATAGGATTGCCAACACTGATCTGCTAGAACAAAAGGCAGAATCAAAAAGGAAAAAGATGAAAGCCTAAAAATAATGTGGAAAACCATCAAGAAGAATAACATAAGCATAATCAGAATCCCCAAACAGAAAGAAACAGGTAGAGGCACTGAGAAAGTTGTGGAAGAATTACTAGAAGAAAACTTTTCAGGCATAATGAAGAATAAGAGAATATATATTCAAGAAGCTGAGCAAACACCATATAGAATAGTTTCCAAAAGAAAAACACCAAGGCATGTCATAGTCAAACTTGTCAGAAACAAAATAGAGAATTCTGAAAGCAGCTAGGGAGAAATAAAGAGTAATTTATAAAACAGAGCAAGTAAGAGTATTAGATTAAGTGCTGATTTCTCAGCAGAAACCATGAGAGCAAGAAGATAGCGGAATGGCATGTATCAAACAATCAAAAAATACAATTGTCAACCAAGAATACTGTACCCTGGAAAATTGTCCATTAGATATGAAGGAGAGATCGAGATATTCTCAAAGAAGCAGAAGAGTTTGTAAAAATACCATTGTTAAGGAAAACACTGAGAGAAGTCCTTACAGAGATGCCACTGAAAGCAGGATGGACTAAAGTAATCATCAACACCACCGAAAGAATGCAATAAAATGATAACAATAAACCCTTGCCTCTCAATAATTACACTGAATGTGAATCATTTAGATGCAACACTAAAGAGAAAAAGAGTAGCAGATTGTATAAAAAACCAAAACCCATCAAAATATGCTGTTTATAAGGGACACACCTGAAAAGTGAAGATGATACCCGGGGAAGACGGGAAAGGGGCCACGGGGACGCCATTGCCAGAGAATTAGTTTTGTGATTCCAGGAAGGGAGAGAGGCGGAGCTTTCCTCATCCCCATGCCTCACTTATGAAGGCAGACTAAAAATCAAAGAATGTAAAAAAAAAAAAAAAAACCCACCAAAACCCAAGCAAATGACAATAAGAAAAAAATCAGGAGTAGTAATATTAATCTCTGATAAAATAAATTTTAACATGAAAAACATCACAAAGGACAAGGAAGGTCACTATATAATTCTTAAAAGGTCAGTAGAACAAGAGGACACACCATAATAAATATCTGTACACCAAATGATAGAGCTGCAAAGTATACAATGTGAACATTAACAGAATTGAAAAAAGAAATATATAACACCACTGTAATAGTATTTTTCATTTTATTGTACCATAGAGTCAGAATCAACCCATAGTTGACCCCCCAGTGGGCTTTCAGAGGCAGTTAATCACATGGGAAGAGATTGCCTATGCTTCTGTGGAGCAGCTGGTGGCCTCGAACCATGTGCCTTTGGGAATTCTGGGCAGCTTCTTACTGTGAGGCCACCAGAGCTTCCAGAGCTTGTATAATTACTAGAAATGTGTGTATTTAGCTGAAGTCTATGTGAACAAATGTTATCTAAATCTGCCTTAACAGAAATTTATATATCATATTACAGGAAACTTATTTCAGTGGCAAAACAATATTCTAACAAATATCTTTATCTTCTTTTAGGAATAAATTCTCCAAGTTTTACACATATAAGTATGATGTTAAATATTTTCACTTAGTAGATTATTTTAACTTCAAATCAATATGATAAATAATTTATAGAAGCAGAACATGAAGACTGAGAAAGGTATGTTGTTGTTGTTATGTGCTTGCGACTCATAGCGACCCTATGTACAACAGCCCTAAACGCCGTTCAACCTAGCCATCTCAAATGCACTCATTCCCACCACTCCAGTCATAGAATCGATACATTTCATTGAAGGTCTTCCTCTTTTTCGCCGCCGCTCCACTCTGCCAAACATGATGTCCCTCTCCGAGGACCAGTCCCGCCTTGCAACATGCCCAAAGTATGTCTGACGAAGCTTCAGAATTCTTGACTCCAAGGAGCATTCTGGCTTCACCTTCTCCAGGACAAACCTGTTTGGTCTCCTAGCAGTCCATGGTATATTCAACACTCTTCTCCAGCACTACAGCTCAAAGGCATCAATTCTCTTCCTAATATCCCTACACGCTGACTGATTCTCTGATGCATAGCATGTAATGGTGAAGACTATAGCTTGGATCAGGCACACCTTAGTCTCCAGCCTGATGTTGCTTCTCTTCAGTACTCTTGAGAGGTCCCTCACAGCTGACTTTCCCAATGCAATTCGTCTCTTGATTTTCTGGCTGCTGTTACCAAGAGTGTTGACTGTGGAGCCAAGTAA
>NW_006399847.1:6816399-6817638 GCF_000299155.1 Elephantulus edwardii
CCTGGTTTTCATTGCTTATATTAAGCTCCTCCAGAGATTCTTTCCACAAATGTAATCTATTTGATTCCTATGCATACCATCATGTGAAATCCATTTTTATAGCCTGCATCATTGAATGTTCAGAACTCTATCATTCTATCTCCAGCCTCATTTCTCTCACCAAGCCCGTGTTTTCCAGCTAATGATCCTTCTTCCCTATTCCCAACATTTGTTTTCCAGTCACCCATTATTATCAATGAATCTTGATTGCATGTTTGATCAATTTCTGACTGCCAAAGTTTGTAGAAATCTTCTATTGCCTCATCTTTGGCTCTAGTTGTTGAAGCATATATTTGAATGGTAATGGTATTCACTGGACTTCCTTGTATGTGAATGGATATTATCCTGTTGCTCACCACATTGTATTTCAGGATAGATCTAGAAATGACTTTTTTAATTATGAAACCAACCACATTTTTTCTCACCTTTTCATCTCTGGCATAGTAAATCATATGATCATCTGATTCAAAATGTCCCATGCCAAGCCATCTCATTTCACCAGTACCTAGTACGTCAATATTTGTGCGTTCCATTTCTTTCTTAACAATGTCCAATTTTCCAACATTCATGCTTCTCACATTCCACATTCCAATCACTAGTGTCTCCTTACAGCTATTCCTCTTCCTCTGTGTTTCCATTTCTAAGATCTCAGTTTCAATTGCCATGTCTGTTTGTCCAAATGATAGTCTAAGTATGCTCTATTGTACATAGGGTTTTTGAAGGCCTATCATTTCGGAAGTGGATGGCCAATCCTTCTTCCTAGTCTGTCTTAAGCTTTAAGTATTTACAATAGTATCTGACAGACAAGCATTCCACAGAAAACAGCATATGAAAGCCATTTGCCCAGTTATAAAAATGATCAATAGATTCAATGTTGCTGATCAACACTGCTACATGTTGTTGTTGTTGTTGTTGTTGGTTTGTTTGGTTTGTTTTTCCACCCTTTCCTTACTCCACCACCATCCCTTCCAACTTTTGCCTACAGCATTCAACACCCGTCTCCCACTGACCAGCCCCTAAAGTGATGGCCTAAGTCTCAAGCCATCAGGATTTCTGTGATTCTGAACATATCGTGCTGCTGTCAGTCTCTTATGATGCAGCCAATATGACTTCAATTTAAAGTTAAGTACAACTTTGACCAGAACATGAACAACAGCCGTGAGGAACCCCTGGCCTCCAAGACGAGGCCTCGGAACTGCG
>NW_006399847.1:6819543-6820471 GCF_000299155.1 Elephantulus edwardii
AGGTGGTTGTGTGGGTGTCTTTAAGAAAATGCTTATTTTATATGATTTCTCATGGAATTTGTTCTAATAAATCATTCTTCTATCACATGGTGACAAAAAAAAAAGTTAAGTACAACTCTAATGTACAACTTCTTTTCCTGGAAGATTCTGAGAAAAAGTCCTTGTTCTTAAACTTCCACTCTAGGATTGTCTTCTAATGGGTTAAAACCACTTGTCTTCGATTGTCTACAGCCCTCAGGCACAAAACTCTTTTTCTGGCAATGGCTTCAGGGTGCAGGCTGGCTAGTGCTCCCCCAAGGTTACCTGGGTTAGATTGTGCAGATCAGGAAAGTTCTGTCTCTTTCTCCTCCTGAATTCCCAAAATGCTTTTCCTGGCAATGGCTTTGGGGTGCGGGCTAGCTAGTGCCCCCTCCCCTGGGTTACCTGGGTTAGACTGTATATAATTTAATTAAATCCACATAGTAACTAGAAAATAGCAATCTAATTTTGATTTTAGAGTATCAATCAATAAAAAAATTATTACCTGTCTATCATGTGCCACAGCCTCCAGTATGGATTGAAGCTCAATGTCAAGAAGACAAAGATTCTCACCACTGGACCAATTGGCAGCATTAGGATGGATGGTGATAGATTGAGATTGTTCACAGATTTGGTTTGCTTGGCTCTACAGTCAACACTCTTGGCACCAGTAGCCAGGAAATGAAAAGACGTATTGTGATGTGAAAGTCTGCTGTTAGGGACCTCTCCAAAGTACTGAAGAGCAATGGTGTCTCTCTGGAGACTAAGGTGTATCTGATACAGGGCATGGTCTTTGCTATCACTTGTTACACATCAGAGAGTTGGACAGTTACTAAGGAGGATAGAAGGAGAATTGGTGCCTTTGAGCTGTGGTGCTGGAGAAGAGTATTGAGGGTACCATGGACTGCTA
>NW_006399847.1:6820776-6826919 GCF_000299155.1 Elephantulus edwardii
ACAACAACAACAACAACAACAACAACAACAATCATGTGCCAACATTTTTCTAAGCACATTGCTGATTAATAAGAATGTTTCTTGTTCTTGTCTAGTGAAGAGATAGATAACAAAAATATGTAGTAATATATAATTTCAGTAGAAATAAAATATTTAAAAAATCCAGCAGTATAGTAGTAGGAGACTTCAATATAACACTCTCAAGAAAACATAGAACTACCAGAAAGAAACTCAACAAAGATGCTGAAGAATTAAACCACACAATAAACCAACTCATAGTCATAGATATTTATAGGCTAATGCACCCCCCAAAAGCACAGTATACCTTCTTAATTAAATGAATTGACAGACACAGAAGAATTGAAGAAAGAACTTCAAGCTGCTTTGAAGGAAATAGAAAAAGATAAGGCCACAGGAATAGATGGTATAGCAATTGACATATTTCAACTAATAGATGCTAGCCTAGATGTGCTCACCAAGTTGTGCCAAGAAATCTGGTAAACAACCACTTGGCCAACTGACTGAAAGAGATCTATATTTGTTCCCACTCCAAAGAAGGGTGACCCAAGAGAGTGTGGAAACTACAGAACAATCTCACTGATTTCACATGCAAGCAAGATTCTACTGAAGATTATAAAAAAATTACTGGAACAGTACATCAGCAGAGAACTGCCAGAAGTACAGGCTGGATTTAGAAGGGGTTGTGGTACTAGAGATACTATAGCTAATGTTAGATGGATCTTAGCTGAAAGCAGGGAATACCAGAAGAATGTCCATCTGTGTTTCATTGAGTATGCAAAGGCATTTGACTGCATGGATCATAACAAACTGTGGCTGACTCTGAGAAGAATGGGAATCCCAGAACATTTAATCATGTTAATGCAAAACATATACTTGGACCAATAGGCAGTCATCATAACAGCGAAGGGTAACAATGCATGGTTCAAAATTGATAATGGTATATGCCAGGGATGTGTCCTATCTCCATACCTTTTCAACCTATATGCATAACAGATTATTCAGGAGGCTGGGTTCTATAAGGAGAAATGTGACATCAGGATTGGAGGAAGAATCATCAACAATCTGTGTTATGCAGATAACACAACCCTACTTGCTGAAACTGAGGAGGACCTGAAGCGCTTGCTGCAGAGCGTCAAGGATTGCAGTGTTCTATATGGATTGAGGATCAATATCAAGAAGACAAAGATTCTCACCACTGGACCAATTGGCAGTTATCAGGATGCCAATCAGGATGGTGAAGAGATTGAGATTGTTGACAGCTTTAGTTTGCTTGTCTACAGAGTCAACATTCTTGGCATCAGCAGCCAGGAAATTAAAGACATATTGCATTGGGAAAGTTTGCTGTTAGGAACCTCTCCAAAGTCCTGAAGACCATGGTCTTTGCAATCAGTTGTTATGGGTCAGAGAGTTGGACAATGACTAGGGAGCATAGAAGAAGTATTGATGCCTTTGAGCTTTGGTGCTGGAGAAGAGTATTGAATGTAGTATGGACTGCAAAGAAAACAAACATGTTCATCCTGGAGAGGGTTAAACAGGGCTGCTCCTTGGAGGCAAGGATTCTGAGGCTTTATCTGACATACTTTGGACATGTTGCAAGGAGAGGGACATGATGCTTGGGAAGGTGGAGGGATGGCGCAGGAGGGGAAGACCCTCAATGAGGTAGACTGATTCAGTCACTGGGGTAAATGGGGTGGGTGTGTGAGAGACAGTCAGATTGGCACAGGACAGAGCAGGGTTTAGGTCTGTTGTACATAGGGTCGCTAAGAGTCGCAAACAACTTGATGGAACATAACAACAACAACAAAATACTTTCTTCTCCAATGTGCATGGAATGTTCTCCAGAATAGATCACATTTTAAGTCACAAGGCAAGTATCACTAAATTAAAAATCAACAACGACAGAAGTAATACAAAGCATGTACTCAGACCACAATGCTAGAAAATTAGAAATTAATAACTAGGGATAAAGGAGAAAAAATATACATTTGGAAGCTGAACAACACCTTGCTTGAACATGAATGGGTACCAGAAGAAATGAAATTAAATTAAAAAGTTTCTTGAAACACATGGCAATGAAAACACCACTTAAGTAAACCTCCAGGAAATAGCCAAAGCAATAACCAGAGGTCAACATATAGCAATAAGTAAATACATCAAAAGGCAAGAAAAAATGTCCTTTGACTCTCTACCCAACATATCCAACACATTGAAAAAGAACAGCAAGAAAACCCAATATCCTCTAAAAAACTGAAATCATAAAAATTAGAGCAGAGCAGAAATAAATGAAATAGAAAACAGAAAAATAATTTAAACCATCAACAAAACTAGGAGTTGGTTTTTGGAAAAGGTCAATAAAACTCATAAGCCACTAGCAAAACTAACAAAGGAAAAAAGAAATAATCTAAGTAAGGGATTAAACAAGCAATGTCAAAACAGAACCAACTAAAAAAGACTAACATTGGAAAATTAAAAAAAACTATAGTCAGGCAAATATGAAAACCTAGAGGAAATGGACAAATGTTTAGAAATTCACAACCTATGTAAACTGACACAAACCGAAATTGAACACCTGAACAGACCCATTACAAAAGAAGAAATTGAAAAGGTAATAAAACAACTTCCAGATGGTTTCACAAGTCAATTTTATCAAACTTTCAGAGAAGAACTGTCACCAATTCTAAGTAAACTATTTCAGAAAATAGAAAAAGATGGAATTTTCCCAGACTCATTCTATGAAGCAAAAATATCCTTCATACTAAAGCCAGGTAAAGACAATACCATGATAGAAAACTGTAGACCAATATCTCTCATGAACATAGATGCAAAAATCCTGAATAAAATCCTAGCCAATGGAATCCAATGATACATAAAAAAATTACAAATTTACCATAACCAAGTTGGATTCATAACAGATATGCAAGGATAGATCAACATAAGAAAAACAATCAATGAAATTAATCATATTAACAAAGTAAAAAACAAGCACCACATTATCCTATCAACTGATGCAGAAAAGTCTTTTGACAAAATCCAACACTCTTTCCTATTTAAAACACTCAACAATATAGGATTAGAGGGGAATTTCTTCAAGGTAATAAAAAGTATGTATGTAAACCCAAGAGCCAACATTGTTCTCAATACAGAGATTAAAGGCATTCACTTTGAAAACAGGAACTAAGCAAGCATTACCACTATCACCTCTCCTATTCAATATTGTATTAGAAGTCTTAGCTAAAGCAATAAGAAAAAACAAGTAAATAAAAGGTATCCAAACTGGCAAAGAGGAGGTAAAATTATCTCTGTATGCAGGTGATATGATAGTATACTTAGAAAACCCTAAAGACTCAGCAAGAAAACTACTGGGCGTAGTTGACCAATTCAGCAAAGTGGCAGGATGCAAGATCAACATACAAAAATCAGTTGGATTTCTCTACAGTGACAAAGAGAAAACAGAACTGGAGCTTAGAAAAACAATACTGTTCACAATTACCTGGAAATAAATCTAACCATAAGCACAAAGGATCTAGTCAACAAAAGTACAAAGCATTACTATAAGAAATAAAAAGAGACCTGGAGAAGTGGAAGATTATCCGTTGCTCATGGATAGAAAGACTCAATATTTTAAAAATTATCATACTACCAAAGGCAATTTACACATTCAATGCAATCCCAATACAAATACCAATTCCATTCTTCACCTAAATAGAAAAGGCTATCTCTAATTTCATTTGGAATGAAAATAGATGCCGAATAAGCAAAGCCCTCCTTAAAAAGAGATATAAGGTAGGAGGCGTCTCACTTCCTGATTTAAAATTCTACTATATTGCTGTGGTGGTCAAGACAGCTTGGTACTGGTACAATAACAGACACATAGCTCAATGGAATAGAATTGAGAATCCAGAAATCAGCCCATCTCCCTATGGTCAATTGATTTTTGACCAGGAGATGAAATCCGTCAAGTGGGGAAACAACAGCATTTTTAACAAATGGTGTTGGAAAAATTGGAAAATTATCTGCAGAAAACTCAAGCAAGATCCACACCTCACTCCATACACAAAAACCGACTCAAAGGGATTATGGACCTAGGACAGAAACCAAAGACTATAAACTTCATTAAAGAAAAGCTTGGAAGAACCCTAGAAGTCCTAATCCACAGCATAAATAGTCTTCCAAGCATCCTGGAAAGTCTACAACCAGGAGAGCATAAATTGATGAAAGGGACTTTCTAAGAATCAAATCCTTATGCACTTCCAAAAACTTCTCCAATAGATTAAAAAGAGAAACCATAGATTGGGGAAAATATTTGATAATGACATGTCAGACAAGAGACTTATATCTAGAAATTGTAAAATACTCGAGCGCCACAACAAGATAAATAACCCATTTGCCAAATGGGCACAGGATATGAACAGACACTTCAGCAAAGAAGACATTCAGATGGCAAACAAACACATGAAGGTATGTTCAAAATTCCTACCTCTAAGAGAGATGCAAATCAAAACAACTATGAGATATCATCTCACCCCAGTAAGACTAGCAAAATTTAACAGAACATCAAGCAACAAATGCTGGTGAGATTGTGGAGAAACTGGAACCCTTATTCACTGTTGGTGAGAGTGTAAAATGGTACAACCACTCTGGAAGGCTGTATGGTGCTTTCTCAAAAGGTTACAAATAGAAAACCATTGGAGCCAGCAATTCCACTTCTCGGAATTTACCCTAAAGAAACTATAACTGTCACTCAAGCAGATATATGCACACCCATGTTTATTGTGGTTTTGTTCACAATAGCAAAGAGCTGGACTCAACCCAAGTGCCCATCAACAAATGAATGGACAGAGAAGCTCTGATATAGTCACACAATGGAATATACTATACAGCACTGAAAAACAAGGAACTCATGAAATACTACGCTAAGTGGATGACCCTAGGGGGCATTATTTTGAGTGAAATATCTCAGTCACAAAAGGACAAATATTGCATAGGGTCACTGTTGCAAAGCAGGACTGACATTGGGGTAGAGGGAAGACAGAAAAGAAGGGAAGGAATAATTTATACTGCATTGCAACAGATGAGGGAGAGAACTGTGTAAAAGGGGTATATGATTAGGTATTATTGTCATGACAGGAGTCCAAAATGAAGGTTGCACAGTGCAGTGGACTTGGGGGGAGGGATGGCATAGTAATGAAAGAATTTTTCTTTTAGTCATCAAGGAGAAAATTGAATTTGGGAGGGGGAGGGAGTGGGCAGGGAGAAAAATGCAACTTTAAATGACAGGAAACCCTAAGTCTCGGTAAACTTTCATTAAAATTAATTAAAAAAAAGAAGACAAGAGAAGGAAATCAGGGTATCCAAATTGGCAAAGAGGAGGTAAAATTATTTCTCCATGCAAATGATATCATAGTATACTTAGAAAATCCTAAAGACTCAGCAAAGAAACTACTGGACATAGTTCACCAATTCAGCAAAGTGGCAGCATACGAGATCAACATACAAAAATAAACTGGAATTCTCTAAAGAGACGAAGAGAATATAGAACTGTAGCTAAGGAAAACAATACTCTTCACAATATTTAATCATAAGATTAAATACTTGGGAGTAAATCTAACCAGACGTACAAAGAATCTATTCAAAGAAAATTACAAAACATTAATACAAGAAATAAAATGAGACCTAGAGAAATGAAAGAATATACCTTTCTCATGGATAGGAAGACTCAATATTGTGAAAATGACAATACTACCAAAGGCGATTTACACATTCAATGCAATTCCAATACAAATACAAATACCAATTCCATTATTTAACACGATGGAAAAGGAAAACTCAAATTTCATTTGGAATGAAAAGAGGTGCAGAATAAGCAAAGCACCCCTTAAAAAGAGAAACAAGGTAGGAGGCATCTTACTCCCTGATTTCAAATCCTATTACTCTGCTGTGGTGGTCAAGACAACATGGTTCTGGTACAATGACAGACACATAGATCAATGCAGTAGAATTGAGAACCAGGAAATACCATAGACCTACGGTCAGGAATAGATGGTATACCAATTGACATATTTCAACTAAGAGATGCTGCCCTGGACGTGCTCACCAAGTTGTGCCAAGAAATCTGGAGAAAA
>NW_006399847.1:6828774-6840981 GCF_000299155.1 Elephantulus edwardii
TTTAATAATAAAAATAAAAAAAAGAAAAAAAAATCTTGGAAGAACTCTAGAAGTCCTAATCCACAACATGATAACTTTTCCAAGCATCCTGAAAAACCTACAAGCAGGAGAGGATAAAATAGATGAATGAGAGCTTCTAAGAATCAAATACTAATGCACATCCAAAAACTTCTCCAACTGGGTAAAAAGGGAAACCACTGAATGGAAAAAACTATTTGGCAATGACATGTCTGATAAGGGACTTACATCTAGAATTTCTAGAATACTTGAACACCACAACAAGAAAAGATAAACAACCCATTTGCCAAATGTGCACAGGAAATGAACAGACCCTTCACCAAGGAAGACATTCAGATGGCAAATAGACACATGAAGAAATGTTCACCATCCCTAGTTCTAAGAGGGTTGCAAATCAAAACAAATATGCGATATCATCTCACCCCAGTAAGAATAGCAAAGTTCAACAGAGCAGCAAATAACAAATACTGGTGAGGTCGTGGAGAAACTGGAACACTTATTCACTGTTGGTGGGAGTGTAAAATAGTGCAACTACTATGGAAGGCACTATGGTGCATTCTCAGAAAGTTGCAAATAGAAATACAATTTGATCCAGCAATTCCACTACTGGCAATATACCCTAAAGAAATCATAACTGCCCCCCCCAAGCAGATACATCCACACCTGTGTTTATAGTGGCTTTGTTCACAATAACAAAGAGGTGGAAACAACCCCAGTGCCTATCAACAAATGAATAAATAGAGAAGCTGTGGTGTATTTACATGATGGCATACTATGCTGCACTGAAAAATAGGGAACTCATGAAATATACAAAATGGGTTACCCTGGTGAGCTCTGGTGGCCTAGTGGCAAGAAACTGCACTGAAATCCCAGGGGAGAGTGGTTTGAATCCACCAGATGCTCTGCTGGAGAAGGAGGGACAATCTCCTCTTGTAACAGTCAAATCTGATTTGACAGTATACATACACACACACACACACAAATAACAAAAAATTAAAAAAACAAAATGTGTGACCCTGGAGAACATTATGCTGAGTGAAATATCTCAGTCACAAAAGAACACAATACCACTGTTATAAATATCTCAGTCACAAAAGGACATAAAGCCACTGTTATAAAACAGGACTGACAATGGTGGTTTCAGGGAAACTAAGAGGATTAAATGATAAACACTGCATTGGAACATATGAGCAAAAGAATTGTTTATAAGAAACATATAATTAGGCATTATTTGCATGATAACAGCCTAGAACAAGAGTTGCATAGCAAGTGGACTGGGGTGGGGGAGGGAAGAAATTGTATAACAATGAATGAATGGAAATCTAAGTTTTCTGTAAACTTTTGCTATAATTACAATAAAAAGTTATTTTTAAACCCATAACCAAATATAAAAGAATCTATATGTAATAATTTGTACTTAGGTGTCTGAAGTAAGCAGGTGCTCTTCAAATCTTTGCTGAATGAAAAAATTAATACATGATTGACTTGATTATTAAGTCATGCTTTACGTAGTTTTCTCTAGATATAATTTTAAAATTACTTCTGTCAACTTCTTTTTTAAGTGGGTATTTTTTCATTTTTTTATTAAATTTTAATGAAAGTTTACAGAGACCTTGGATTTCTGTTCATACATTGTTGCACAATTTCCTCCCTACCCACCTCTCTCAACTTCTTAATTAAATAATTACTCCAAGTAGAATTTTATGGGAGAAAGATAGGCAATCTCTTCCTGTGTTAATAACTGTCTTTGAAAACTTGCTGAAGCTATGGGTCATTTCCAACTCCACGGTAAACAGCAAGATAGCTGGATGCACATCCTAAGTTGAGAGTCAAAACTAAAATAAGAATTCCTTCAACACTAACACTAACACTAACACTAACACTAACACTAACACTAACACTAACACTGACACTGACACTAACACTAACACTAACACTAACACTCATTTATAGAAGAACTACACTTGGTTTGGAACAGGCCATATTGATCTGGTCCCTTCTCAGAGTACATTGGTTTCCATTCCTTGCTAGTGGTCCTAAATTATAATACTTAATCAAATATAGAACCAGAAAGAAGTTGGCTAATACAGATTAGTTTTATTCAAAGCAAGTTATTCCATTAATAGTTCTCAAGTCAAAAGTAAGATTTTTTTTTCAAATCAATTCTCTGTGCAACAAAATGCATGTAACCAAACAATTGCTTACTAGGTTTTCCTCTGTGGAGTGCATTAGGAAATAGTTTTTATGAGTATTTTAAATGATGAAGTACTAATTATAAGTGAGAAAGTAATTCAGATGGAGCAGAAACATAAGAAAATTGTCCAAATGGAAGTCTTCAAATCAAAGAGGCAAGCATGTGAGAAAACAAGTAGAAGAAAACACAATAGAGGTACTCAGATTACAGAGTTGGCTGAAAACAGAATTCTAATTCGCCTAAACTCTCTTCACTAAATTTAGGTACTTGTTTTGTGTAACATTTTACAAATGATTAACCATGTGGCAGTTCCTGGGATTTCTCTCCTTGTTTTCGTTAGTCTAGTATGTTCACTCTGGCAAGCTGTCAATGCAAGAATCGATGCCGTTCTAGGCAGTTTCCACCTCATGTCACAAAAATTATCCTTTAGAAAGAGTTACATGGGCTGAGAATAAATATATCTACAGCATCATTAACTTTTAGTGGAGACAAGCCCTAGGTTACTTGCTGTAAAGGACTGTTCAAAGATAAAGAAAGGACTTTTTACTGGAGCAAAAAGCTGTCTGTGTAAGTAAGAAGGAAGTTAGAAAAATTAAATAAATTTAATAAAATTCTCAATAACTTCAAAATATCAGAATAGAAATCCATATAAATAGCCAAGAGGAAGGAGAAAATAGTCTTGAAAAGAGAAACCTGAGGATAACTTCATTAGGTCTTCAGAAGTATATACAAGATGATTTTACAGGAAAAATGATAGACTATATGATTTAAACTAGATCTCACAACGTACAGTGTTATCCATCCCCTACTGCCCAAGAAGTGAATAGGCCTTTAATGCATGATCTGAAAGGGATACCAAGTGAACTGATCACAAGAGGAGTCAAAATGGCACTCAGGAAGTCAAGGGCAGTTCTATTTTATAGAAGTTTTAGGGGAGGACTAGAGAGGGTTCCTCATAGCCCAGCCTCCCGAATAATCTGCTTTGCATGTAGATTGAAAAGGTATGGAGATAGCACACAGCCCTTTCCCATTTTGAACCTTGCAATGTTCTCTTGATCTGTTCTGACGACTGCCTCCTGGTCCAAGTTTAGGTTTTGCATAAGCACAATTAAGTGCTCTGGGATTTCCATTCATCTCAGAGTTAGCCACCATCTGTTGTGGTCTACACAGTAAAACGTCTTTGCATAGTCAATGAAATACAGATAGATATTCCTCTGGTACTCTCTGCTTTCAGCCAAGATCCATCTAACATTAGCTACAATATCCCTAGTACCACAACCACTTCTAAACCCAGCCTGGACTCTTGGCAGTTCACTGTTGATGTGCTGTTCCAGTCATTTTTGGATAATCTTCAGCAGAATCTTGCTTGCATGTGATATGCATGATAGTGTTCTATAATTTCCATACTCTGTCGGATCACCTTTATTTGGGATGAGAACAAATATAGACCTCTTCCAGTCAGTTGTCCAGGTGGTTGTCCTACAGATTTCTTGGCACAATTTGGTGAGCACAACTTGGTGAGCACATCTAGAGAAGCATCTGTTTATTGAAATATACCAATTTATATACCATCAATTCCTAGGGCTTTGTTTTTTGCCAATTGAAATCTTTCAGAGCAGCTTGAACTTCCACTTTCATCATCATAGGCTCTTGTTCATATGTTGTTTTATGAAATTTTTCTGTGTCCACCAATTCCTTTTGATACAATGACTTTATATACTCTTACCATCTTCTTTTAATACTTCCTGGATCATTTCGTAGTCTGCCCAAAACATCCTTAAGTATTGAAACTCTATATGCAGAATAGATTATCTGGGAGGCTGGGCTCTGTGAAGAGAAATGCGGCATCAGGATTGGAGGAAGATTCATCAACAATCTGCGTTATGCAGATGACACAACCCTGCTTGCTGAAACTGAGGAGGACATGAAGTACTTACAGCAGAAGGTCAAGGACTGAAGCCTTCAATATAGATTGAAGCTCAATATCAAGAAAATAGAGAATCTCACCACTAGGCTGATTGGCAGCATCATGATGTATGGTGAAGAGATTGAGATTGTAAACAGCTTTAGTTTGCTCAGCTCTACATTCAACATTCTTGACATCAACAACCAGGAAATTAAATTACTTACTGCATTTGGAAAGTCTGCTGTCAGAGACCTCTGCAAAGTACTGGAGAGCAATGATATCAGTCTGGAGGCTAAGGTGCTCCTGATACAGACCATGGTCTTTGCAATTACTTGCTGTGTATCAGAGAGTTGGGCAATGAGTAGGAATGATAGAAGAATTGATGCCTTTGAGCTGTGGTGTTGGAGAAGAGTATTGCATTGCTAAGTGGATGAACAGATTCATCTTAGAGAGGGTTGAACCAGGTTGTTCCTTTGAGGCAAGGATGCTGAAGCTTCGTTGACATTCTTTGGACATTTTGCAAGGAGGGGCCAGTCCTTGGAGAGGGACATCATGCTTGGGAGTGTGGAGGGACAGCACAGGAGAGGAAGAACCTCGATGTGATGGATTGATTCAGTTACTGGGGTAATGGGGTAATGGATGTATGTGTCAGAGATAGTAAGACTGGCTCAGTATGGAGCAGGGTGAGGGCTGTTGTACATAGGGTCCTTATGAGTCAAAGGCAGAGGTGACTCGAGGGCACATAACAACACAATAATAAGAGATGGCTAGGGATATCCTTATTAGGATTCATTGTCCTGTCCAGTTTTTATTTGACTGCTTTAGATGTTATCATGTTTCTCAAGGAGTGATCAGATCTGGGGACAACTGTCACGTTTTTCCTCCATAAAATTTATTGAGTATATCTTATGTACCATCCAATTATTCAATATTAAATTCCAATTACCAAGCAAGCATCAGTAAAGTTTGGACAGTTGTAGATACTTTATAGGAAACAAGCTTTCTCTTCAAAGGCCTGTCTCTGAGAGTCCCTGAGGGGGAGTATGTTTGTTTTTATCTAGGGCTACAGTGAGAGGTGGAAATGGATGAATGAAAGTGAATAATCATATGTTCTAACTAAATCCTGTTCTTATTTACTATTACTTTATTTTGAGATCCTGATCAAGACAGGGAAAGCTATGGGGATTCATGTATATAATAATGTCTTTTCTGTGGTGAAAAGGAAAAAAGAAAGGCAGCCATATGGAACAATTCTAGCTTAAAATGAATAAAATTGAGACTGCATAACTTTGGACTGAAAGTTTTCAGCTCTTACCCTTTTCCTGCTGAAGATCGATATTCTAATTATCTTCATATAATACATACTGGATATTAAAGTGAGTTTCTGGCAACCTATGCCTTTTAATAGTGGCAACAAGTCCCCCATGACTTTCCAAAGTTTCTGACTACCAGCCAGGTGTGCAGAACTGGCCTCCTCATTCCTCAATTCCAAAATCAATTATTGACAAATTGTTAGAACTTGTAGAATATTTAGCCTTAGAGAACTTACAGTCTTAGAGAAAAAGAATTTTTTTTAAATTGCTTTTCCAAAAATTTCTTATCTCCTAAATCTGATTGAGTCTCATGTCAACACATACTGAAATGATTTTGAAAATTTTTCCATGTAGAAGCAATAGCAATAATAATAGTTGTAATGTAGGATCTTGTTTAGGTATCACCCAATAGGTTAAGTCTTGTCGCATCCTTAAGATGAAAAGACTTGAAGGTTGCACAGTGGAGTGGACTTGGTAGGAGGGACTGCATAACAGTGAAAGAGTTTTAGTTTTCAAAGAGAAGAGTGAATTGGGGGAGGGGGTGGGCAGGGAGAAAAGTACAACAATGAATGACTGGAAACCTTAAATCTCTGTAAACTTTCATTAAAATGAATTAAAAGGGGGGGGGAAAGGATGCTAGCTCTGTTATAGTTTAATAAAAATAATATTAACTTCTGGTGGCATAGTGCATTGCTTGCCAGACTGCCAAACAAAAGGTGAATGATTCGAATCTACAAGGTGCTCTGATGAATGAAGATGGCTAGTCTTCTCTTATAAAGTTTTCCAGCCTCAGAACTCTGATGGAGAGTCACTTTAAGTTGGAGTTAACTCAATGGCAGTGGGTTTTTATTTTATCATACTTCAATCATGTGTTATAACAGATGACACAACCTTGTTGGTTCAAGCTGAGAAGGACCTGAAATGCTTGCTGTAGAAGGTCAAGGACTGCAGTCTTCATATGGATTGAAACTCAACATCAATAAAACAAAAATTCTCACCACAGGGCCAAATTGGCAGCACCATAATAGATGGAGAAGAAATTGAGGTTTTTTGCTTGATTCCACAATCAACATCCTTGGCACCAGCAGGCAATCAAAAGACAAACTGTGTTAGCAAAGTCTGCTGTCAGAAACCTCTTCAAAGTGTTAAAGAATAATGATGTCAGTCTAGAGGCTAAGGTGTGCCTGATTCAGGCCATGGTCTTCACAATTGCTTGCTATGCACCAGAAAGCTGGACAATGACTAAGGATGACAGGGAGAATTGATGCCTTTGAGTTGTGGTACTGGAAAAGAGTATAGAACATATCACGGACTAATAAAAGAACAAAGAGATCTGTCGTAGAAAAAAAAATGAAATCAGGCTCTTCCTTCAAGGCAAGGATTTTGAAGTTTCATCTCACTTACTTTAGGCATGTTGCCAGAAGGGACCATGGAGAAGGTCATCATGCTTGCAAGGGTAATGTAACAGTATAGGAGAGGAAGACCCCAAAGAGATTCATTAACACAGTGACTGGATTAATGAGGGTAGGTGGTTTGGAAACAGTGAGATTGGCTCAGGTTAGAATAGGTTTCAGGGCTGCTGCATATAGGGTCACTATGATTCAAAGGCACGTGTTTCATGGCCACCAGCTGCTCCATGGGAGAAGGATGGACAATCTCCTCCCATGCAATTAACTGCCTCTGAAAACCTGCTCGAGGCTCTGCTATGGGTTAGTTCAGACTCGACAGAAAAACAACAACAATAACAGGAGTTACAGGTGACTTGATGGTACATAACAACAATTCAAATCATTCTATTAACCTTCGGCTATTTTAATGTTTATAAGAATTAAAGATTTAATTAGGTAAGTTTTTTTAGGTAATAGGATTACCAAGCATGGCTATGCACAAAACACTCATATTTAAAATTTTCCTGTATGCATAATACATACTAGAACACCAGTGAGTTATAATTAATGATTCTGTATTTAAAGAGTGGAAGTATTTAAAAGTACCTGCTTGATGACAGTTTTACTTAATCACATCAAAAGTATCTCTGATTACTTCTTGTTAATTGCTATTTAGAATGATGATGGGATCTGGGGAGGAGGGGGATGAAGCTGTGGAAATTTCCAGGTAATAGGATGAAACAATAAACTGGTACTTATTTAATATTCACACTATTGCTCCTGTCAGCAATATGTATTGAAAGGCCCCAGGTGCTGAAGATGGTTCTTGGTCTTATGGAGCGATATGAAAATAACAGAGCATAAAGAAAGACCTAGAAAGAATCACAGCCACACAGGGATATATGCAGGCACATGTCATGTGAATCACATACCTGCACACCAGGGGATCCCTCTACACAGCCCACCTGAGCATACTGTCTGTGATCACTGAGAACCAGTAAGGTCATATTTCCATTACATAAGACCCCAGACTTTTCTGGCTTTATCCTCATTTTTATGTTTTATTTTTTAAATATTTTTTTAATATTTTCTATCCATTTGAATGTAAGCTTCGTCAAACGATACATTCTTGTTTGATCTGTCTGCTGATTTATCCCAAATCTCGGCAAAGCCTAGCACACAGTGGGCTCTTAATACATATCTGTTGGATGAATCATGTCCAAAGACGAGAGATCTGTTAGGGAGAATTTTCTGATTCACTTCAGGAAAGTCCCAAAGTCAATACAGATGTGATATATGATATTTCTCCTTCCAGGTGGCCCACTTAACCTTCTTCACCTCGAAGGCACAGGCAGAGCTTGAGTGGGAGGTGTCCCTGGAGGAAGGACAACTTCAGGTTTCAGACTGGAACTCATACTGACAAAGGCCGACCTAGTCTGAAAACAGGAACAGCAAAGAAAGCTAACACTGGTTGTGTGTATAACATTTGCCTCAAACTCGGGGAAAAGGCCATCAAATTCACAGCAAGACAGGCTCCTGGATATTCAGAGTTCCAGTGAGTACTTAAGCATTCTCAGCTCCAGTTCAGTGAAGGTGAAAACATCACTGACCGAGTCTGGAGGGTTAACCTGGGATTCTCAGCTCGTTGTGTTCTGCTTGTTTCCCTTTCCCTTGATACCAAAAGTCCTAAATCAAAAGGTATATAATCTAATTTCAAGCTGAGTGTAAACGGGAAATTAATAGGAGCCTTATAGGCAAAACAGAGCCCCAAACCATTGATGTACTCCCTGAAAACAGCACCATTTGGTAAAATCAAAGCAGATCTTTTAAGATTTGCTTTGTAATAAACTCTAAGAATTTAAAATTCACTAACTAGTCATCTGTTTGTTTGCCATAATGTGGTGGCTTATTTGTTGCTGTAATGCTGGAAGTTATGCTAGCTACTGGTATTTCAAAAATCAGCAGGGTTAAGCATGATAGACATGTGTCAGGAGAACCTCTAGACTAAGATCAGGAAGAAGCACTGGTGAATTTGTCATTGTTGTTGTTAGGTACTATCGAGTTGAGTATGTATCACTCATAGCAACCCTATAAACAACAGAGCTGAACCCTGTCCTATCTTGTGACATCTTCACGCCTCCTTATACACTAGAGCTCACTGTAGCAGTCACCTTGTAAATCCACCTGGTCAATGGTGTTCCTCTCCTTAACCAACCCTCCATCCTTCCCAGCATCATGTCCCTCTCCAAGGAATAACCCCTTCTAGTAACATGCCTGAAATATGTGAGGCGAAGGCTCATCATCCTTGCCTCCAAAGAGCATTCTGGCTGCACCCTCTCCAAGATGTATTTGTTCTTTTTTCCATCCACGAATGTTCAGTGTTCTTTACCAAAACCGCAGCTCAAAGGCATCAATTCTACTTCTGTCACCCTTATTCACTATCTAGCTCTCAGACGCATAGCAAGTGGTTGGAAAGACCAACGCCTCAATAAGATGCATCTTAATCCTCAAACTGACATCAAGGGTGTTGACTGTGGAAACAAGTAATTTGACAGTTGAAAATTTAAATCTTTTCTCCATCTATTATGGTATTGCCTATTGATCTAGTGGTAAGAATCTTAGTTTTCTTGACATTGAGATGCAATCCATATTGAAGACTTCATTCCTTGATCTTCTGCAACAAATCCTTCAAATCCTCCCTTTCAGCAAGCAAGGTTGTGTCATTTGCATAACACAAGTTATTGATGAGTCTCCTTCTGATCCTGATGCCACACTTATCTTCATAGAGTTCAGCTTCTCAAATAGTTTGCTCAGCAAACAGATTGAATAGGTATGGAGAGAGAATACAACCTGACACACTTCCTTCTCAATTTTAAGCCATGCAGTGTTCTCATGCTCTGTTTGCACATCAGCCTCCTGGTCCAGGTATAGATTCCGCATAGCACAATTAAGTGCTCCGGGATTCCAATTCTTCTCAATGTCAGCCACAATGTCGTTATCACAGTCAAATGTTTGTGCATAGTCAATAAAGCACAAAGAGACATTCTTTTGGTATTCTTTACTTTCAGCCAGGTTCCATCTGACATCAGCAATGATATCCCAAGTGTAATGACCTTTTCTAAATCCTGCTTGAACTTTTGGCAGTTCACCATCTGTATTTTTTTCTAATTGTTTTCAAAGGATTTTCAGAAGTATTTTGTTTTCTTGGCATGGAAAGAATGCTGACCTCTTCCAATCCATTGGTGAGACAGCTGTCCTCCAAATTTCTTAGCATAGACTGATGCATGCATCCACGGCTGAATCTGTTAATTGAAATAAATCAATTGCTATCCCATCAATACCTGGAGCCTTATTTTTTGCCAATGCCTTCAATGCAGCTTTCAATTCTTCCCTCATTAGCATTGGCTCCTGCTCATATGGTTATTGTTGTTGTTGTTAAGTGCCATTGAGCTGACTACGACTCATAGTGATCCTATGAACAAAAGATCTGAAAACTGTTCTATCCTGGGCCATCATCTCCCTTCCTGACACAAGAGTCCATTCCAGCAGTAACCATGTCATTCCACTTGGCTGAGGGTCTTCCTCTCCTTGCCAACACTTCACCCTTCCCAGCATCATGCCCTTCTCCAAGGAATAGCCCTTCCTAGCAACATGCCCAAAGTATGTGAGGCAAAGACTCATCATCCTTGCTTCCAAAGAGTACTCTGACTGCACCTTCTCTAAGACATGTCTATTTGCTTTCTTGTTCATCCATTGGATACTCAGTGCTCTTCTCCAACATCACAGCTCAAAGGTGTTAACCCTTTTTCTGTCATCCTTATTCATTGTACAGCTCTTAGAGGTATAGAAAATAGTTGAAAAGACCATCGCCTGAATCAGAGACACCTTAGTAGTTAAACTAACATCATATTTGGAGAGGTCCCTAACTGCAAATTTTCCCAGTGGAATGTGTCTCTTTCTTTACTGCTGGTACCAAGGGTGTAAATTGTGGATCCAAACAAGAGGAAGCTATTGACAGTTCAAGCTCCTCTCTATCCATCATGATACTTCTTATTGGTCCAATGGTAAAAGAAAAAAGAATGCTAAAAATTTTTCAAATATATGCTGTTATATCTAGAGTCAAAGGGGAAGAAATAGAGAGTTTTTACCAACTCTGGCAATCTGAAAATTAACTGAACATGCAAAAAAGGTGTGCTAATGATAGTTGGTGACTGAAATGCAAAAGCTGGAAACAGTGGTTGTTGTTGTTGTTATGTGCCATCGAGTCGCTTGCGACTCATAGCAACCCTATGTACAACAGCCCTAAACTCTGCTCGGTCCTGTGCCAATCGCACTGTCTCCGACACTCCCATCCCGATTATCCCAGTCACTGAATCAATCCACCTCATAGAGGGCCTTCCCCTCCTGTGCCGTTCCTCCACCCTCCCAAGCATGATGTCCTTCATCATGCTTGGAAACAGTGGCGAAGGAATAATAGTTTTGGAATGGAAAGAAGCCCCAAATAAGCAAAGTACTCCTTAAAAATAGAAGAAAGGTAGGAGGTATCTCGCTCTCTGATTTCAAATTCTACTACACTGCTGTGGTCGTAAAGACAGCACGGTACTGGTATAATGACAGACACGTGGACCAATGGAATAGAATTGAGAACTAGGAGATCAGCCCATCTATCTACGATCAACTGATTTTTTACAAAGAGATGAAATTAGTTAAGTGGGGAAATGACAGCCTTTTTAATAAATGGTGTTGGAAAAATTGGAAAAGTACCTGCAAAAGACTCAAGCAAGATCCACACCTCACTACATATACAAAAGCCAACTCAAGGTGGATCAAAGACCTAAAACTAAAACCAAGGACTATAAACTTCATTAAAAAAAGCTAGGAACAACACTAGAAGTCCTAATCCACAACATAAACAGTCTTCCAAGTATGCTGAAAAACCTACAACAAGGAGAAGATAAAGTAGATGAATGGGATCTTCTTAGAATCAAATCCCTATGCACATCCAAAAACTTCTCCAACAGGGTAAAAAGGGAAGCCACAAACTTGGAAAAATTATTTGGTAATGACATATCAGATAAGCAATTTATATCCAGAGTTTATAAAATACTTGAACACCACAACAAGATAAAGGAAATAATCCAATAGAAAAATGAACACAGGATATGAACAGACACTTCACCAAAGAAGACATTCAGATGGCCAACAAGCACATGAATAAATGTTCAAAATCCCTACCTCTAAGAGAGATGTAAATTAAAACAACTATGAGATATCATCTCATCCAAGTTAGAAAAGCAAAATTTAACAGAACAGCTAGCAACAAATGCTGGTGAGGTTATGGAGAAACTGGAACCCTTATTACTGTTGGTGGAAGTGTAAAATGGTGCA
>NW_006399847.1:6841486-6845266 GCF_000299155.1 Elephantulus edwardii
TTTTGTCATGACAGGAGTCTAGAGCAAAGGCTACATGGTGGAGTGGACCTGGAGGAGGGTTTGTAGAACAATGAAATAATTTTTCTTTTACTTTTCCAAGAGGGTAGTGTACTAGGGTGGAGGGTTGGGAGGGGAGAAAAGTGCAACAATGAATGAATGGAAATCCAAAGTCTCTGTAAATTTTTACTGAAATTAAGGATAAATTTAAATTTAAAAAAATATGGTCTTGGTGATAGAAATGAGGCTGAAAATAGAATGATCAAATTTGTATTGTCAATGATTTATTCATTGAAAATACCTTTTTTAAAAAAGATACTAACAATGGCTTTACAAATGGATCTCACCTGATGGGTTGCATAGGCATCAGATTGACCACATTTGTGGAAGAAATCACCACAGAAGCTCAATATCATAGTCAGAACTAGGCCAAGTGTAGACTATAAGTCAGATCAATTACTCATTGTTGTTATTGATTGCCATAAGTTGAGGATGACTCATAGAGAATCTATGAACAAAAGACCTGAAGTTTTTCTGTAACTATCTTTGTTTCTCGAAGTTCATAGAGTTTTCAGAAGCATGTTGTTTAGGAAGTGGATGCAACCCCTGCTTCCAAATCTGTCCTAATCTGGGAGCTCTACCAAACACTATTCACCATGGCTAAGCATTAGGCATTCGACACCCCAGTAGCACAGAGTTCAACGTCATAGCCACTCCAGAAGTTACTGAACGCAAGAGGTTCTTTCTATAGTCCATTGCCAATAAGACAAATGTATTGTAATATCCATACACATTTTATTATAGATCTGGGAGGACAAGGAGTTGGCCTCAAAGAGTTGGCCTCAAAGACTAACTCTCCTCTGGGACAGGTCATTAGGTTTTTATACCAGGGAAACACCAACTCACTTAACAATGCACTTTTGTTAGTAAAAGAAAAGAATTTCTACATCTGAAAGAAAACCATTCATACACAGATACCAGTAAATAAGCAACTTATAAACTAATCAACATATAATAGAAAAATAGGTTTTGGGAAGATAAGAGTTAATTCAGTAGTCCCTTTCCTGGAAAGAAAACAGGCAGTGTAAACTACTTCACATGACTAAAGAAAGGAAACAAAGAATTCCAAAGTCAAGCAACTAGCCTTGCAGACTGGAGAAAACTGATGTCAGTTCTATAACTATAGTTTTATAACTGTCACGTACACAGAAAATTCTGAATGTATAAATACCATCCCATCACAGCTTACCTCAGTATAGCAATTTGACAAGCCAGTGCTGCACCACTGAGAAGAAAGTTCCTCTAAATTATAATTACACTAGGCCTAGGGCCTAATGGACTTTAACATATGAAGGCCCTCCAGAAGGTGGTGCTGACTCTAAACAAAAGGCTTATATAAAAACAACCAAACAGTCCACTGACCCTCAACCAAAACAAGAGAACCCACCTTTTAGAGTAGAACTGCTTTACCCAGTCTCCCTTTCAATCCGTTCTTGTTCACTGTGGTAGATTCAAGTACAGCTCATAGCAACTCTATGAGAAAAAGACCTGAACCCTGTTCTATAACTATGATTTTTTCTTTATGTCTATAGAAACATGTTGTTGTTGTTGTTATGTGCCCTCGAGTCGTTTCCGACTCATAGTGACCCTATGCACAACAGCCCTAAACCCTGCTCTATCCTGCGCCAACCGCACTGCCTCTGACACACCCATCCCGATTACCCCAGTCACCGAATCAATCCATCTCATAGAGGGTCTTCCCCTCCTGCGCTGTCCCTCCACCCTCCCAAGCATGATGTCCCTCTCCAAGGACCCTGCCCTTCTGGCAACATGTCCAAAGTATGTCAGACGAAGCCCCAGAATCCTTGCCTCCAAGGAGTAGCTTGGTTTAATCCTCTCCAAGATGAATCTGTTCGTTTTCCTGGCAGTCCATGGTACATTCAGTACCCTTCTCCAGCACCACAGCTCAAACATGAGTGTGCATATATCTGTTTGGCTCTGGTTTCTTTGGAGTGTATTCCCAGTAGTGGAATTTCTGGGTCAAATGGTATTTCTATTTCTGACTTTTTGAGAAAATGCCCATAGTGGTTGTACCATTTTACATTACAACCAACAGTGATAGTGATTAATAGTTCCAGTCTCTCTACAATCTCACCAATATTTGTTGTTTGCTGCTCTGTTGAACTTTGCTATTATTGCTGGGGTGAGATGAGATCTCATAGTTGTTTTGATTTGCGTCTCTCTGATAGCTAGGGATTTTGAACATTTCTTCATGCTTTTGTTAACATTGAATATCTTCTTTGGTAAAGCATCCAATTATATCCTGTGCCCAATATGTTATAGGATTATTTACCTTTTTCTTGTGTGGTGCTGGAATATATATTTTCGAGAAAGACACCATGATTTTCACAGTAGAGGGTTAGTAATAAAGAGGAAGAGCCTCAATGATATTAATTGAAATAATACCTCCAACATAGCAATGATTGTGAGAATAGTGTTGGACCAGGTGGTGATTCATTTTATTATATATAATTGTTTTGTACCATCGAGTCAGAACCAACCAACAGCTGACCCTTCAGTGAGTTTTCAGAGACATTTAATTGCACAGAAGGAGATTGCTCCTCTTTATTTCATGGAGAAGCCAGTGGATTAAAACCACGTGCTTTCAGGAATGTAAGGCAGCTTCTTAGCAGAAGGCCACTTGAGCTCCACTATGTATTGGAAATGACTTGATGACATCTGACAACCACAATATTTTAAACTCCCAAGTCTTATTTCCCCTCACCATTTACCCTCATTCCCTTTTCAATGTTTGCTTTTAAACATTTTATCCCAGAAACCCTGCTGTTGACTTTTCTTGGTATCCAACTCACTCGTGTGACTTTTCACCAGCAAACCACCACTCTGCAGTTCTGTCCTCAAATATATCAGACCCAGATGGCTGGAGACTGGGTGCCGTCACTGCCCTAGCACATCTAATCACTGTGTCCACACAGCTGTCTTTTCCATCCTCCAGACATCCCTGTAGATTCTCACACAGTCGTGTGAAGGTGGTACAGGTGTGCTCTATTGAACCATGGATTAAAAAAACACCAAAACATCTTTCTGAAAAGAATCTATAACATAAACACTTGCAAGAAGGCAATTTCACTAAGGAAACAAATTGCTAATCACAGATATATTCTCATGTTATTTTTGTTGATCGCCTTCAAGTTGAGCATGACTCATTGTGACTCTATGAACAAAAGGCCTGAAGCTTCTCTACAACTATTGACATTTATCAAAGTTCATTGAGCTTCCGGAGGCATGCTGCTCCTGCTTCCAATATGTTCTTATAATGAAAGATTATTCGACCACAGAAGAAATGAAGACCTGAGACATATTAAAAATGAATGAAAATTGAAAACATTATACTGAGATAAACCATAAACAAAAGGCTAACTGTTACACAATCTCATTTCTCTGAAGCACTCAGAGGTGGCTAATACATAGAGACCAAAGTAAACTAGTGATTACCAGGTAAAAGAAGGAATGGGGTGTTAAATTGCTCCATAATGTGGCAGAGTTTCCAGCTTGGAAGAGGCAGCAAGACCCTCGATAAATTAGTTAGACCTGTGAGTTTTAGTTGTTCTGGTTTTGGTTTGTCTTCTCAAAGGCATTTTAAGGCCTTTTTATCTTTGTCCCTGCTTCCTGTTGAAGCTTAAGATGGACAAGAATAAAGAGGAGAGAGAACAAAATAAGGATCAATTTTTGCAAAAATAATTCTTTTGTATATATTATTTA
>NW_006399847.1:6846416-6848098 GCF_000299155.1 Elephantulus edwardii
CAGCTCAAAGGCATCAATTCTCCTTCTAACCTCCCTAGTCATTGTCCAACTCTCTGACACATAACAAGTGATTGCAAAGACCATGGATCATATCAGATGCACATTAGTCTCCAGAGAGACACCGTTGCTCTTGAGTACTTTAGAGAGGTCCCTAACAACAGACTTTTCCTTGCAATACATTTTTTTTTTTATTTCCTGGCTGCTGGTGCCAACAGTGGTGACCGTGGAGCCAAGCAAAATGAAGTTGTGAACAATCTCAATCTCTTCATCATCCATTTTGATGCTACCAATTGGTCCAGTGGTGAGAATCTTTGTCTTCTGGACATTGAGCCTCAGTCCATACTGAAGGCTGCAGTTCTTGACCCTCTGCAGCAAGTGTGTGAGGTCTTACTCAGTTTCAGCAAGCAGGGTTGTGTCATCTGCATAACGCAGATTGTTAATGTATCTTCCACCAATCCTGATGCCACAATTCTCCTCATAGAGCCCAGTCTCTCAGATAACCTGCTCTGCATACAGGTTGAAAAGGTATGGAGATAGGACACATCCCTGGCGTACACCTGTCCCAATTTTGAACCATGCATTGTTACCTTGCTGTGTTCGGACTACTGCCTCTTGGTCCAAGTATAGGTTTCGCATTAGCACGATTAAATGTTCTGGGATTCCCATTCTTCTGAGAATCAGCCATACTTTGTTATGATCCACACGGTCAAACGCCTTTGCATAATCAATGAAACACAGATAGACATTCCTCTGGCATTCCCTGCTTTCAGCCAAGATCCATCTAACATTAGCTACAATATCCCTAGTACCACGACCCCTTCTAAACCCAGCCTGCACTTCTGGCAGTTCTCTGCTGATGTGCTGTTCCAGTAGTTTTTGGATAATCATCAGTAGAATCTTGCTTGCATGTGGAATCAATGATATTATTCTGTAGTTTTCACACTTTATTGGGTCACCCTTCTTTCGTATGGGAACAAATATAGATCTCTTCCAGTCAGGTGGCCAAGTGGTTGTTCTCCAGATTTCTTGGCACAACTTTGTGAACATATCCAGGGCAGCATCTCTTAGTTGAAATATGTCAATTGGCATACCATTTATTCCTGGGGCCTTATTTCTGCTACTACCTGATTTAAAATTAAGAAAGATATGGGCTATATCCTTTCTCCGCACCTATTCAATCTGTATGCTGAGCAAATTATTCAAGAACCCGGACTCTGTTAAAGAAGACTGTGGTACCAGGTTTAAAGGGAAGCTCATCAATAACCTATATTATGAAGATGACACAATGTTGCTTGTTGAATTTCTCCATGAAAGAATTTAAAGCACTTGCTGCCAAGAGCAGATGATCAGAGAATGCAGCCTTCAATATTGATTGTATCTCAATGTCAAGAAAGAGTCTTACCACTGGTTCAATAGGCAACATCAGTATTAACAAGGAAAAAAGATTGAAGTGGTCAACAATTTCATCTCACTTAGATCCCCTATTAATATTCTTGGTAACATTTAATCATGCTAATGTGATACCTATACTTGGACCAAGAGGCAGTAGTCAGAACACAGCAAGGTAACAATGCATGGTTCAAAATTGGGATAGGTGTACGCCAGGGATGTGTCCTATCTCCATACCTTTTCAACCTGTATGCAGAGCAGGTTATCTGAGAGACTGGGCTCTATGAGGAGAA
>NW_006399847.1:6848805-6855297 GCF_000299155.1 Elephantulus edwardii
GATTGACTAGGGTAATCGGGATGGGTGTGTCACAGGCAGTGCAATTGGCATAGAATAGAGCAGGGTTTAGGGCTGTTGTACATAGGGTTGCTATGAGTCGCAAATGACTCGAGGGCACATAACAACAACAACAACCAGCAGTCAGGAGATTAGAAGATGTATTGCACTGGGAAAGTCTGCAGTAAGTAAACTCTCAAAATTATTGAGAAGCAGTGATATCAGTGTGAGGATTAAGGTGCCCCTGATTCAGGCCATAGTCTTTTCAATCTCTTGCTGAGAGCTGGACAAATATAGATGAAAGAAGAATTGGTGCTTTTGAGCTGTGGTTTGGAGAGAATACTTGATATCTCATGACTTGCTAAAGGACAAGCAGAAATGTATTGTAAAGATAGTAAAATTTCATCTCACATTCTTTGGATATATTGCTAGGTAAGGCTATTCTTTGGAGAGGGACATCATCCTTGCACAAGTCAGTGAAAGAGAGGAAAATCTTCAATCGGATGGGTTGACACAGTGATTGCTGTCATGGACTTAAATGTGTCACAAAATGTGAAGCACAACAAAGGATCTGTTGTTCATAGGATGGCTATGGGTCATTCTCCACTCAACAACACCTAACAACAAAGAAAAACATTTACAGAGTTGATTACAAGATGGAGATTCTATGCCCAAAGATGGGTTAACCAAAAAATTTTGGATATTTTTTTAGGCAGCACTCAGTAAGAGACCAAAAAATTTTGGATATTTTTTTAGTCAGCACTCAGTAAGAGACAAATATCAAGCCTTTACTCAGAAACTTATACAATGAATCAGTCTCTGCACTGTCACTCTGAATCTTCAAGTATACAAGGTTAGGACTTCTAATAAAAAATGGAGAAGAAGTGGTTAGCACTCTTTATGGATTTGATGTGCGTTGGGAGCCATTTGAAAGGTATGTGAAAGACCACTGTCCATGGATCACTGGGATATAATTTCCATCATCATGGGTACTTTTGAACTATACAGTGTTTCCTTGCTCTGTTCTGGTGACTGCCTGCTGGTCCAAGTATAGATTTCACATTAGCATGATCAAGTGTTCTGGGATTCTCATTGTTCTCAGGATCAGCCACAGTTTGTTGTGATCCACACAGTCAAAAACCTTTGCATAATCAATGAAACACAGATAGACATTCCTCTGGTACTCCCTGCTTGCAGCCAAGATCCATCTAACATTAGCTACAATATCCCTAGTACCATGACCCCTTCTAAACCCAGCCTGCACTTCTGATAGATCTTTGTTCATGTGCTGTTCCAGTTGTTTTTTAAAATCTTCAGCAGAATTTTGCTTGTATGTGATATAAATGATATTGTTCGATACTTTCCATACTCTGTTGGGTCACCTTTCTTTAGAATGAAGACAAATATAGAACTCTTCCAGTTAGCTGGCTAAGTGGTTGTCCTCCAGATTTCTTGGCACAGCTAGGTGAGCACATCTAGGGAACCATCTGTTAGTTGAAATTTCGATTGGTATGCTATCTATTCCTGGGGCCTTATTTTTTGGCAATTCCTTCAAAGCAGCTTGAACTTCTTCCTTTATCATCATAGGCTTTTACCTATATGCTGTTTCATGAAATTCTTCTGTGTCTGCCAATTCCTTTTGATACAATGACTCAGTATATTCTTTCCATCTTTTTTAATACTTCCTGGATCATTTAATATTCTGCCCAAAGCATCCTTAAGTATAGCAACATGAGGTTTGAATTTGTTCTTCAGTTCCTTGAGCTTAAGAAATGCTGAGCTAGTTCCACGCTTTTGATTTTTGGACTCCAGCTCTTTGCACATTTCATTGTAATGTTTTACTTTGTCTTACTGTGCTGTCTTTTGAAATCTTCTGTTCAGCTCTCTAATATCTTGAATTCTCCCCTCTGCTTTGGCTTTGAAGCACTCTAGTGCAATATTCAGAGTCTCTTCTGACATCCAATTTAGTCTTTTCCCCCCTCCTCTTTGTAATGACCCTTTGCACTCTGCCTAGATGAAACTCTTCATATCTTCCCACAACTCCTCTGGTCTTCTCTTATTGGTGTTCAAGGCCTCAAACCTGTTCTGTTCATGAGATGGCTCTGAAATGCCAGTGGGATAGACTCAAAGTCATAATTTGTTTGCTATGGATGTGATTTCATTGTCCTTAGTTTCAGCTTGAACTTGCATATGAATAATTGGTGATCTGTTCCACAATCAGCACCTGGCCTAGTTTTCAGAGAGATGTGTCCTATCACCATACCTTTTCAACTTATATGCAGAACATATTATCTGGGAGGTAGGGCTCTATGAGGAAAAGTTCTGCATTAGGATTGGTGGAAGATTCATCAACAATCTGCGTTATGCAGATGAAACAACCTTGCTTGCTGAAACTGAAGAGGACCTGAAGTGCTTCCAGCAGAAGGTCAAGGACTTGCGGCTTTCAATACGAATTGAGGCTCAACACCAAGATGACAAAGATTCTCACCACCAGGCCAGTTGGTAGGATCAGAATGGATGGTGAAGAGATTGAGATTGTTAACAGCTGTAGTTTGCTTGGCTTCACAGTCAACACTCTCGACACTAGCAGCCAGGAAATTAAAAGACATATAGTGATGGGATGCTTTCGGCAGAATATTAAATGATCTAGGAAGTATTAAAAGAAGATGGAAAAAAATATACTGAGTCACTATATCAAAAGGAATTGGCAGACAAAGAAGAATTTAATGAAACAACATATGAGCAAGAGCCTATGGTGATGAAAGAAGAATTTCAGGCTGCCTTGAAGGAAATGGCAAAAAATAAGGCCCCAGGAATAGATGGTATACCAATTTCAGCTAAGAGATGCTGCCCAGGATGTGATCACCAAGTTGTGCCAAGAAACCAGGAGAAAAACCACTTAGCCAACTGGGTTTAGAAGGGGTCGTGGTACTAGGGATATTGTAGCTGATGTTAGGTGGATCTTAGCTAAAAGCAGGGAATATCAGAGGAATGTCTATCTGTGTTTCATTGACTATGCAAAGGCATTTGACTCTGTGGATCATAATAAACTGTGGCTGACTCTCAGAAGAATGGGAATACAAGGACACTTGATCATGCTAATGAGAAACCTATATTTGGACCAAGAGGCAGCTGTCAGAAGAGCAAGGAAACACTGCATGGTTCAAAATTGGGAAGGGTGTACGCCAGAGATGTACCCTGTCCCATACATTTTCAACCTGTATGCAGAACAGATTATCCGGGAGGTTGGGCTCTTTAAGGAGAAATGTGGGGTCAAAACTGGTGGAAGATCTATCAACAGTCTGTGTTATGCATATGACACAAACCTGCTTGCTGAAACTGAGGAGGACCCGAAGCACCTGCTGCAGAGGGTCAAGGACTGCAGCCTCCAATATGGACTGAGGCTCAATGTCAAGAAGACAAAGATTCTCACCACTGGATCAATTGGCAGCATCAGGATGGATGGTGAAGAGATTGAGATTGTTCACAGCTTTAGTTTGCTTGGCTCCACAGTCAACACTCTTGGCACCAGTAGCCAGGAAATTGAAAAGGCGTAATGCCATGGTAAAGCCTGCTGTTAGGGACCTCTCCAAAGTACTGAAGAGCAATGGTGTCTCTCTGGAGACTAAGGTGTATCTGATACAGGCCATGGTCTTTCAATCACTTGTTATGTGTCAGAGAGTTGGACAATGACTAGGGAGGCTAGAAGGAGAATTGATCCCTTTGAGCTGTAGTGCTGGAGAAGAGTATTGAGAGTACCATGCACTGCTCAGAAAACAGATTCTTCCTGGAAAGGATTAAATCGGGTGGCTCCTTGGAGGCAAGGATTCTGAGACTCCATCTGACATACTTTGGACATGTTGTAAGGAGAGACTGGCAGTTTGAGAGGGACATCATGCTTGGGAGCATAGAGGGGCAGAACAGGAGAAAAAGACACTCTGTGAGGTGGATTGATTCTGTCACTGGAATAATGGGGGTGGGGGTGTCAGAGACAGTGAGGCCAGCACAGGACAGATCAGTGTTTATGGCTGTTGTACATAGGGCTGCTATGAGTCGCAGGCAACTCGATGGCACATAACAACAACAACATAGGTACTTATGGTGTTTGCACAAATGGTCCTTTACAGGGACTTTTTCCTAATAAAAGTTCCTATTTCTTGGATTGATGTTGGTAATTATTGCTTTGCTTTTTTGACCCAATTTATATCCAGATGTGAATCAAAGAGCAAAGAAGAGATAAACTTCTGGCATAGTGAAAGCTTCAAAAGTTTCAGGGAGCTCTGGTGGCCTAGTGACAAGAAGCTGCGCTGCAATCCCGAAGTGACGGGGTTCAAGCTGCTCTGTGGGAGGATGGGTATTATCCTCCCATGCAATAAACTGCTTCTGAAAACCCACCAGAGGGTCTGCTATGGGTCAGTTCAGACTCTATGGTACACAACAACAACAACAACAACAACAACAACAACAACAACATACTTTGATGACAGGAGAAGGGAAATGGTTTGGTGTCGAAGTTGGTCATGGTGAGGCCTAGTCCAGGGCAAACTACCCCTGAGTCAACTTCAACTCTTTCACTCGGTGTCAGAGAGGTAGTTTGGGACTGGAGGAAGAACATGGGGGTTAAGGTCTAAGGTGTTAACAGAAAGGTTGGCAGTTCAAACTCAGCTGCTACTTTGCAGGAGAAAAATATGACAATCTACCTTTGAAAAAATATTCTCAGAATCTCAATTGGACAGTTATCCTTTGTCTTATATGGGTCACTGTGAGTCAGAATTTATTTATCAGCACATACACATGTATCGGTTGTCTAAATAGAGCAAGTGAATATTGCGGGATTTAAAATTGTAAAAGTGTATGTCGGTGCTGCATCCTTTCTCCATACCTATTCAATTTGTATGCTGGGCAAATCAATTGAGAAGCTGGACTTTTGAAGTGTGACATCAGAACTGGAAGAAGACACATTAACTGTACAACCTGCATTACGCAAATGACTCAATCTTGCTTGGTTAAAAAGAAGAGGACTTGAGGTGCTTGTGGCAGAAGATCAAAGACTGCAGCCTTCAATATGAATTACACCTCAACATCAAGAAAGCAAAAATACTCACCGGTGGACTAATGCACAACATCATGACAGATGGAGAGAAGATTGAAATTGTCAAGTGCTTTTATCTTGCTTGATCAACACTGAACACCCTTGGTACCAGCAGTCAGGAGTATGGGGATGTACGTTGTTGTTGTTGTTAGGTACCATCTAGTTGTAGGCAACTCAGTTACCCTATGAACGAAAGACCTGAGCACTTGTATAATTTTCATCATTTCTCCACATTCATAGAGTTTCCAGAGGCAAGCTATTTCGGAAGTGGATGCCACTCCTGCTTCCAAACTTGTTTTAATCTGGAAGCTTTACCAAACACTGTCCACCATGGATAACCATTATCACATTGGATACAACAGTGTCACAGTGTTTAGTAACACAGCAACCTTGAGTTATAGCTATACAGCAAATGGACAGACCAGTGCTATACCACTTAGACGAATGTTTGATGAAAAACAATTAAAACCAGGCCCAAGGGTCCAATTGTGTTTTTAAATAGGAGGTCAGATACAGTCAACTCACACCCAACAGCAAGTCAACATTCCACCCTAACCCTCAGCATAACCAGAAAACAAATCTCTGTAGAATTCAGCCACTCCAGACTAATTTCAACCTGGATTTGAGCCCCAGACTACTGACCAAATGTGTTTGAATAGGATAGCCTTGGGAAAGGCATCTGTCAGGGACTTCTCCAAAGTCCTGAAGAGCAATGATACTAGTCTAATGACTATGGTACACCTGATTCAAGCCATATCTTTCTAGTCACCTGTTATGTATCTGTTGTTGTTGTTATGTGCCGTCTAGTCACGTGGGACTCTTAGTGACCCTATGTCCAACAGTCCTAAATGCTGCTCTGTCCTGTGCGAATCTCACTGTGTCTGATACATTCATCCTGATTACCCCAGTCACTGAATCAATCCACCTCCTAAAGGGCCTTCCTCTCCTGTGCCTTCCCTCCACCCTCCCAAGCATGATGGCCCTCTCCAAGGACTGGTCCCTCTTTACAAATGTCCAAAGTATGTGAGATGAAGCCTCAGAATCTTGCCTCCAATGAGCAGCCTGGTTTAACCCTCTCCAGGATGAACCTGTTTGTTTTCTTAGCAGTTCATGGTACATTCAATACTTTTTTCCAGCACCACAGCTCAAAGGCATCAATTCTCCTATCCTCCCTAGTCATTGTCCAACTCTCTGACACATAACAAGTGATTGAAAGACCATGGCCTGTATCAGATGCACCTTAGTCTCCAGAGAGACACCATTGCTCTTCAGTACTTTGGAGAGGTCCCTAACAGCAGGCTTTACCATGGCGTTACGCCTTTTAATTTCTTGGCTACTGGTGCCAAGAGTGCTGACTGTGGAGCCAAGCAAACTAAAGCTGTGAGCAATCTCAATCTCTTCAC
>NW_006399847.1:6855962-6858205 GCF_000299155.1 Elephantulus edwardii
TCCACACTCTGTTGGGTCACCCTTCTTTGGGATGGGAACAAATATAGATCTCTTCCAGTCAGTTGGCCAAGTGGTTGTTCTCTAGATTTCTTGGCATAACTTCGTGAGCACATCCAGGGAAGCATCTGTTAGCTGAAATATGTAAAATATGCTTTTTTAAGAGACATAAACACAGCTTTTATACATCGATTTCACCTGATGGTATGCATAGGAATCAGATCAATTACTTCTGCAGAAAGAGCCGTTGGAGAAGCTCAGTATTAGCTGTGAAAACTAGGACAGGAGCTGATTGTGGAACAGACCACCTACTACTCATATGCAAGTTCAAGCTGAAGCTGAGGAAAATTAAACCGAATTCATGGGAACAAAAATATGACTTTGAGTCTATCCCACCTGAATTTCAGAACCATCTCAGAAACAGTTTGAGGCCTTGAACACTAATGAGCGAAGACCAGATGAGTTGTGGGAGGATATCAAGGGTATCATTCAGGAAATGGTCATTATGCATCTGAGAGCTGGAAAATTATTAAGGATGACAGGAGAAGAATCAATGCCTAGAATTGTGGTGTTGGAGAAAAGTACTGAATAGCCTACCATCTGCCTAAAGAACAAACAGCTATGTCTTGAAGACAGTTAAATCAGAATGTGTCTCGGAGGTAAGGAAGGTGAAAGTTAATACCACATGCTTAGGCATGTTGCCAGAAGAGGCTATTACTTTGAGAGGGACACCATGCTTGGAAAGGTGGAGGGTCATTGAAAGAGAGGAAGACTTTCAATGAAGTAGATCGACACAGTGACTACAGAAATGGGTTCAAGTGTATCAGAGATGATGATCATGGCACAAAATAGGACAGGGCTCAGAGCAGTTGTTCATAGGGTTGGTATCACTTATATTTGATTCAATGACACTTAACAACAACAAATATATCAAACTCACAAGTCATTGCTGTAAAGTCAGAAATGACTTGTAGTTAATCCTCCAATGGCTTTTCAGTCTCCTGTGGAAGTACTGATGGATTCAAACTGCCTAGATAAGCATCACCTTTGGATTAGTTGTGCTACTAACCCCTTACAGATCATGCTACCAGAGCTCCCTATGTTGTTTTACTTCTGACTCTGTCATATCTATAATATGGAAATGTTTTCTGGCCTTGAGACATCCTTACTAATTGTGCTGGTTTAGCCCATTTTTTTTTTAACCTCTGGGTAAATCCATCTCATTGAAGGTCTTCCTCTTTTGACTTTACTAAGAATGATATCCTTCTCCAAGGTTTGGATCCTCTTCGTAATATGTCCAAATTAAATGAGTCAGAGTCTCAGATCCCTCACTTCTAGGTAACATTCTGCTTATCTTTCCTCCAAGACATATACATACACTATATTTAAGTGCTTTAGCAGTTTGACCCCACTGGTTGATCAATGAGATACAGATATGGCAGTCCATAAAACCACAACTTTATAAACCCTATAAGAACGTCCTGCTCTGTCTTAAGGTTCACTATAACTTAAAATTGTTATGAACACAACATATACACACACATATTATACTTTTTACATTTATACATATGCACATATAGTCAAAGTCTTATTAAAACAAAATTTGGTATAGGCCTTATTTTTCTATTTAGAGAATATCTATCTATCTATTGCTTCTTGGAGGCAGAGATTCTGAAGCTCCATCTGGCATTCTTTGGGCATGTTGAAAATAGGGACCAGTCCTTTTAGAGGAACATCATACCTGGGTGTGTGGAAAGAGAGCACAAGAGAATAGGGTAATGGGGGTAAGTGTGTCAGAGAAAATAAGGTAGGCTCAGGATAGAGCAGAGTTCAGAGCTATTGCTCATACGGTTGATATCAGTTACAGGCGACTTGATGGCATATGTTTGTTGTTGTTGTTGTTATGTGCCGTCGAGTCGTTTGCTACTCATAGCGACCCTATGTACAACAGCCCTAAACCCGGCTCTATCCTGCGCCAACAGCACTGCCTCTGACACACCCATCCCGATTACCCCAGTCACTCAATCAATCCACCTCATAGAGGGCCTTCCCCTCCTGCACTGTCCCTCCACTCTGCCCAGCATGATGTCCCTCTCTAAAGACCTGTCTCTCCTTACAAAATGTCCAAAGTATGTCAGGTGAAACCCCAGAATCCTTGCTTCCAAGGAGCAGCCTGGTTTAACCCTCTCTTGGATGAATCTAATTGTTTTCTTGGCAGTCCATGGTACATTCAATACTCTTTTCCA
>NW_006399847.1:6859436-6873457 GCF_000299155.1 Elephantulus edwardii
TTCCACAATGACTTATTCATTGCAAATACGTTTTTTAAGAGAAATAAACGTTGATTATACACATGGATTTCACCTGATGGTGTGCATAGGAACCAGATCGACTACATCTGTGGAAAAAACTGCTGGAGAAGCTCAATGTCAACTGTGATGGCATATAACAACAACAAAATGTGTGTGTGTGTGTGTGTGTGTGTGTGTGTGTGTGTGTATTTAGGAGTTGCATATCTGAAAACTGGATTTGAATTTGACTGCTGTGCTTCATTCAAGACATAATAAATATTTTGTAACAATTAAGTGCCAGATATTATATCCAACGCTATGATTAAATGATGAAAAAGATCAATATGTGTTTTGTTCTAACAGATCTCCTAGTCCAACAAGGAAAAACAATCAGCAACCAGCAGTGGATTAAGACAATAATGAGTGAACAGGCAATGCATGGGGGAGGGGACAGGTACAAGTGGAAGTGAGTTCATAAATTTTGTCAGAAATGTAACAATCTTGTTGTCAAGGGATATTCTATTGAAGAATTGGAAGGGACAGAGGAGAGAACACTTCAGGCAGAGGGATTAGTACATGAAGGCGAAGAGGTAGAAAAGCAAAGTAAGTTTGGAGAAAAGAAAATTCAGAATAAATCTAGCATAGCATGTGAAAAAGAGTAAAGAAAAATAAGAGAGGTAGGTAGGGACTAGAATGTAGAATACTTGCACTAAGAAGTGTGATGGAGCCTGAAGGGATCAGAGTTTTAGAGCTGACTTCCCGTCTCCCATCCCAATACTGTACTTAATGCACCATGTTAACACCAGACATTATAAAAGAATTTATAACATGGAAACGTGTCAATGTTGTACATCAGCTCGCCTACCTGTACCACTGGCAGATAGCTGTTATTTATCAACATCCCATCAGTGATTTTAGGTCATGGCTCCACTCGTAGTTTTTCATGTAAAGCCAAAAAGAAACTGAAAAACATTACTGTTGAGTGAAAACTGACTCATGGATGACCCTCCACTGGTTTTACAAGGCTGTGAATAGCTCAGGCAGGCAATTCATGGTTGTATAAGGGCTGGGATTGTACCTCATAGGGAAATTGCCAGGTATTCAAGCTGTATGCTCAGAGGCCCTGAATGAAAGATATCATTGCTGATGTCGGATGAATTTTGGCTGAAAGCAGAGAATACCAGAAAGATATTTACTTGTGACTTATTGACTATGTAAAAGCATTCAACTTTTTGGAACGTTCTTCCTAATGTTGTCCATTAACAAATGACAAGTTACATTAAGAGCAGGGATTCTAAAAGAGTTAAGTGTGCTCGTGTAGAAACTGTACATGAACCAAGAAGCAGTTGTTGAAGCAGAATTAGTGAATATTATTTGGTTTAAAAATCAGCAAAAAGATAAGCATCAGGGTTATATTCCTTTGTTGTTGTTGTTATGTGCCATCGAGTCGCTTGCAACTCATAGCGACCCTATCTACAAGAGCTCTAAATGCTGTTTTATCCTGTGCCAACCTAGCCATCTCAAACACACTTATTCCCACCGCTCCAGTCACAGAATCGATCCATCTCACCAAAGTCTTCCTCTCCTTCGCCTTCCCTCCACTCTGCCAAATATGATGTCCCTTTCCAAGAACCAGTCCCTCCTTGCAATATGCCCAAAATATGTCAGACGAAGCTTCAGAATCATCCAGAGAACACTCTGGCTTCACCCTCTCCAGGACAAACCTGTTTGTTCTCCTAGCAGTCCATGGTATGTATGTTCAACACTCTTCTCCAGCACCACAGCTCAAAGACATCAATCCTCTTTCTATCAGCCCTATTCACTGTCCAACTCTCTGATGCATAGTACATAACTGCGAAGACTATAGCCCAGATCAGGCACACCTTAGTCTCCAGCCTGACATCGTTGCTCTTCAGTACTCTTGAGAGATCCCTCACAGCCGACTTTGCCAATGCAATTCGTCTCCTGATTTCCTGGCTGCTGTTACCAAGAGTGTTGACTGTGGAGCCAAGTAAATTAAAACTGTTAACTATCTCAATCTCTTCACCATCCATGCTGATGCTGCCAATTGGCCCAGTGGTTAGAATCTTTGTTTTCTTGACTTTTAGCTTCAGTCTATATAGGGGGCTGTAGTACTTGATCTTCTGCAGCGAGTGCCTCAGGTCCTCCTCACCTTTATCATACCTATTTATATGCTGAGCAAATATTCAAAGAAGCTGAATTATATCAAGAAGACTGTGGCCTCAGGAGTGGTATTGTCAATGACTTGAAATATGCACATGGCGAAACCTTTCTTGCACTTAATGAAGCACCTACTGAAGTTCAAAGAATATAGCCTTCTGAATAGATTCCATCTCAGCGTCAAAAAAACACAGATCTTTACCACTGGGTTAATAGGCAACATCATGGTAAACGGAGAAAAGATCTAAATTGTCCATTATTTCATTTTACTTAGATCCACAATCAACACACTAGGAAGCAGCACTCAAAAAACCAAAAGATATATTGTTTTGAACAAATATGCTGTCAAGGATCCCTTTTAGAATGCTAAGGAGCAAAGATGTTCATTTAAAGACAAAGGTGTGCCAGATTTGAGCCATCTCAAATAGTTGCTTCATGTCCTTATGAAAGTTGGATAATGAATACAAAATGAAGACTGACGAAGAATTGATAGCTTTCAGTTGTGGTGTTGGTGAAGAGTATTGAATATACCATGGACAACCAAAAGAACAAGCAAACCTGTCTTAGAAAAAGTAAAGTCCAAATGCTCCTCAGAGATAAGGACGGTGGAACTTGTTTGGACATGTTGTCAGGAAGGGTTAGTTGCTGGAAAAGAAGTCATGCTTGGAAAGATGGAAGTTGAGATAAAGATAAGACCACCTGTAACAAGATGAGTTGACATTGTGACTGCCAATAATGGTCTTGAGCATTGTGGAGGCTGTGAGGAGGGAGCAGTATCAGGCAAGGATCTGTTAAACAAAGGATTACTATGAGTTGGTGCTGACTCAAAGGCATCTGACAACAGGCTCTTTAAAACTTGAAATTTCTTGGACTGAGAGGCAAGGTGGAAGAAATTGTCAAGTACGATTTTTTATTTTCATTTGCACAGCTACTGTGATGAGGATACCACTTATTGAAGGTGGGGGATACTGGATGGGGCAATTAGAATTCTCTTTTGAGTATGTCAGGTTTGGGGTATTTGGGTGACATAAAGAGGATGTCCAGCAGGCAGCTAGATACTTAGAGCAAGGTCTTCTATCTGATCACACTGTCTTCCAGGATCAGAGCTTAACTCCAGCTTTCCGTGCTTTGTTGTGATTATTTTATTTACGTGACATGTACACACATTTCCTGTCTTCCCCAGGCCTTATAAAATGAACAGTTTTGAGGTCCTTTTGCCTAAGGGAAAAACCTTTCAATTTAACATCTCAAATTAGCACCTAATCTCACTTCCCTAAGGAAAGGTCTCCCAGGGATCAGATCCTCAAAGGTGACTGATTTCTCTGCTGGCTGTGCCCACAGAGCCCCCTTTGTTCTCTCCTTCACAGTTGATGAGAAGCACCTCTGTGCTGTACTGAGTGCAAGCCATAACAAAATCATTAAGGCAATGAGGCCCAGCCTCTCTCGGTTTATTATAATTTAAAATATATTAAATTTTTTGCATAACAGAAGCCAGAATCTTAATTGCACAGGTTAGACTGCAGAAAGACGAAGCAAAACAGATACAAAAGTTCGCAGCAACTTATATTAAAATTCCATCTATGTAAGGAACCTGAAGGAATGTTTTACATAATAATACATTTGCATCCCTTCGAGAATAACTGATTTTCTTCACTGACCTGAAGTTTGAGGAACTCTCTGAACATAATTTTTTAAAATCATATTCTTTTTTTTAAAAGCTTCTACTACTTTATTTACGCAATTTGAATGCATTCTTTTCAAGAACAAATTCTTTCCATTTCCGTCATCCCCCACCCAACCTCATGATTAATCCCCGGCACATCCTCATTCCTCTGCTTTCAACCTCTCCCACCTTATACTCATTCCACAATAATGGTTTTATACAATATTTATCCTTGTGGAACTGAGTTCAATCAGCATAATGTTCTCCAGTCCATCCCAAGTTAGGTAGTGATTTTCAAAATCATTTTTCCTGGATGTGGCATAGAATTCCATTGTGCGACTCTACCATAATTTCTCAATCCATTCATTTGTGATTGGACATTTTGGCTGTTTCCATGTTCATGTGATGGTGAACAATGCTGCTATGAACACTGGTATACAAATCTCCATTTGTGCCTCAGTTCTCATTTTCTCAGGTATATTCCAAGTAGTGGAATTTTTTTTGTTGTTGTTCAGCTTTTTGAGGAAGCTCCAAACTGCCTTCCAGAATAGTTGTACCATTTTACAATACAGACAACAATGTATAAGAGCTCCTTTCTCACCACATCCTCTTCAACATTTATTACTTGCTGCCTTGTTAAACTTTGCCACTGTTACTGGAGTGAGATGGTGCCTCATTGGGGCTTTGATTTGCATCTCTTTTATTGCCAGTGATTTGGAGCATTTTTCTTTTTTAAAAACAATTATTTCATTAATTTTAATGAACATTTACAGATATTTTGGTTTTCCATTCATTCATTGTTGCACTTTTCTCCCTGCGCCCCCTCCCCCAACCCCAGTTCGCTCCTCTCTTCGAAAAGCAAAACAAAAACTCCTTCATTGGTATATAATCTCCCTACTCCCCACCCTGAGTGCACTCCATTATGCAACTTTAATCCTGGACTCTTGTAATAACCTTAGGAGCAATCTAGATTGGCATTGTATTAAACCTGTAGATTGCTTTTGGTAAGATTGTAATTTTCACCATATTGAGTCTTCCTATCCATGAACAGGGCACATTTTTCTATTTCTCCAGGTCTTTTATTATGTCTTGCAGAAATGTTCTGTATTTTCCTTTGTATAGGTCTTTTGTATCTCTAGTTAGGTTCACTCTCAAGTATCTCAATTTGTGGTCGGCTAGATGAGTTGGGAGTTTCTGGTGCAGAGTTCGGCAATGTTTGGGTGTGTCGAAATGCTAAAATACTGTAGGGTCCGAGGGCCTGTGGACCTTGGGCCTGTTTTTAACTGTGTTTGGACAAACATTCTTCTAGGTCATATAGCCCTGTTGTGTCCACTTGCTGTACAGAGGTAACTTGTGGTTGCCATGAAGCTGAACATTATAAAACTGATGTATCAAATGTGAACATGGTTACCCATGGTGGACAGTGTTTGGTGGAGCTCCCCAGTTAAAACAAGCTCTTGGAAGCAAGAGTGGCATCTACTTCCATAAATAGTTTGCCTCCAGAAACCCTATGAACCTGGAGTAAGGATGAAAGTCACACAAGTGTTGAAGACTTTTTGTTCATAGGGTCACTATGAGTCATCTATGACTCAACACCACTTAACAACAACAACAACAGTCTCTGACATAATACACTTCTTTATTACATGGATTTAAATAGGTCACAGGATGGTCAATTCTCCTGAGGGATTCAGACATAAGTGAGCACCTGGCTCCCTACCCAGGACACTCCAGAATTCTGTCGAGGCCTTCCAGTCAGCTCTGGTCAAGGGTTCTCATTAGAATCTACCATTTGTTAAATGCCCATGTCAATGTTTTCAGATCACCCAGGAACCCCTCCTGTTGTGTGTACTAGGATCTCCTATGCAGCACAGCCAAGGAATGATTAATGGAACAAAAAGGGAGAACTTATGAATTATGAAAACATGTGCTTCTTCCCTTTCTTCTAGATTTTTTTTAAGATTCACACTTTTCTCAGTAAAACACAAACACACACACACACAAACACGCACACACATACACACACACACACACAAACACGCACACACATACACACACACACACACCTCACAAGGAGTTTTTTAAAGCACCAGACCTCCATTTCTTAGACATGCTGCTGCCCAGATGGCAGATCTTAGCCAAGCTCGGATGTCATTCTGGTGAATACATTAACAGTGTATTTATAAAGTCTGCTTTTCTAATATTTTACCATTCTGGAGTTTTGGCTTACCAAATGAGAAATGTTTCTTTCCTGGATGATGGAAAGAATATAGGTGGGTGTGTGGGCTTCATTGATCTGTTTGTTGTAACACAGCAAAGCTGGAAGGATCCACTACAGACAGAGAGAGACTGACACACCGTCCTAAGCCGAGCTGCTGGCACTAGGTCAGTCATTGCTATCTTCTGAGCAGAAACCACTTTAAAAGGTCCAGAATAAATACGACATAATGTGGGACATTCAAATCAAATCAATGCCTGCCAGTTCTAGTGCTGGAAGAACATGGACCATGGTCCCAGGAAAATGTCAGTGAGTGTCTTTATTCCCTGATGGCTTATGCTGAGACAGAGTCTTCTTCACTGAAGTTCTGGAAATTCCTAAATATCAGGATGGAATTGTAAATCCTCAGGGCTGGGCTGAGTTTGATCTTTATCACCTTGACCACATCTGCCTGTGTCAGAAGCAGGAAAACTTTGACATCAATCTGCTGTAAATAAGAAGGAATCAGTAAGACTATCCGCCATCAAGGTTTGCATTCTTCATGGATGACTTCTGGTGCTGACCAAGGGACAATCTACCCTCACTGAAGGGTTTGGCAGCAACATAGGAAAGAACTTCCCACACACTGTGTGATCAGCACCATTTTCCTTTCCAGAGGAAAAATGAAGTTAAACTTAAAAGGTATTCACTGTATTAAATATGAATTCAGTATACACTATTACCAGGCTAAATTTATGATTTTTTTTAAACAACCAAACTTAGCTTGAATTTGTATTGAGACACTTAAAAATACCTTTCATCTACCAACAAAATCTTCAGGAATTTTTCTCAAGAGAATAATGGGCAATGTGTACATTATAGCATAATTTTGTTTGTTTTGTGTTTTGTTTTGTCCCCCCCCCTCTTTTCTTGTTGTGTATGGTCAGATCGCATCCAACTGGCACAGGAAGAGATTGCCCCTCTTTCTCTAGCAGAGCATCTGGTGGCTTCGAACCATGTGCCTTCGGGATTGCAGCACAGCTCCTTGTCCCTACGCCATCAGATCTCCCTTGGTAGCATAATTTTGAATACTGAGACACTGAAAACAACCCAGAGTTCAATAGTAGCAAAAGCAGATACATGATGCTATGACCACAGAGTAAAAGAGCAAAACTGCAAAATTCACCAAGATTCATACCTCAATAAAATGTTCAGTGATATTCCTGTGCACAAGAAACATAGTACTACAATGCAGAAATACCTCAGCTTCAGCTTTAACCTGTAATGTATACATAAATACATATGCATAATTAAAATATTATGCTAGTAGAATAGTGGTTGATTTTTTCTTCATTTAACTTTCTGTGTTTAAAATTTTTCTCTATAATAAACATAATTATAAGAAGAAATAAAAAATACATTTTATTTATTAGCTTTAAAATATATAGTGATCTGAAGGCTGGCAGCTTTCCAGAGGCTCACAGAATGAATGGCCAAGGACCAGGAGATGTACTGTGGTCCCCAGCATGACTTTATTTTTGTTCTGAGGACTACTAGAGTACCCACTACTTGCAAGATCAGTTATACAGACTGAGTTGGAACAAGTCCTGGCTCTGTAACTAGAAACACAGAAATGAAGTCATTTTCTTTGGAAAGATCTTTCCCCATATAGGAAGTGAACATTGAGGTTCTACACCTCTACAAATCCCTCAGTGTCAATGTCTCATGGACAGCATTTCTGATGACAGAAGGAGGGGCTGTGTTATCCATAGTCCTATGCAGTGTGTTTTCACATGTAAGTTTAATATAAATTGCTATAGTTGTTATGTGCCATTGAGTCTGAACTAACTCAATGCTGGCCCTTCAGCTGCTTTTCAGAGGCAGTAGATTGCATGGACGGAGATTGTACATGCTTCTCACGCTGAGTAGCTGGAGAACTGCACTGCCTTCAGGTTTGCAGCATAGCTTCTTATCACTAGGCCACCAAAGCTTCCTAAAATAAATTGTAAGCTTTAAAAGACGTTTTCTGATGCTTCTGTGTGTTTTTGTCATTTGAAAGAGAATTGTCCATTTAAACAAAATCATCCACTTAAAGAACAGAGTACCCTTCTCGTAGGATCAAAGAACATATTTCCAACAGCAGAGGACTCCCTTCTTCTAGACTCTAACCTGGGGTTAGCTCCTGGTTGGTTTTTAGTTCCAGACAAAATTCACTGACAAAATACATCACCATTTGCCAGGAATAACAATAATACAATTAGTAGATATGTGTTTAGTCCTCCCAACAAACCCACAAGGGAGATAAAGAAACCTAGATTCAGAAATGGAAGGATGTGCCCAAGGATATACTGCGTGAGTAGCTGTGTCAGTATTTTAGTGCAAATTTCTTGGGCCCCAGACCAGACCCTTATGCTATCTTGTTGCCCTTTAGTATTAACTCTACTACAAAAACTGGGTTAGGTATTTAAACTCAGTATTCCTGATCTTTAAGATGTCCCCTCAAATAAATCTATACAGAGGAAGAATAGGATAAGGTATTCATATGCTGACACCTAAATGGCATCTGAACATCACAACCTGGAAAGGGGCACTCTTTCTACCTCATCTGTAGATAAACCTGAATCCAGCACAGCAGACCGTAAGTGTAACTGTATCTGAGTCCCCCTTGGCTCAGGCTGAACCATATGACCCCCACATTCCCTGGGGATGCTTGTTAGCCTACTATTATGCTGACTTTCCATCCCCTGCAGGGACGGTCTGTAGGAAGCTGCCAGTTGCAGGAACAAGATAAACAACTTCTTCCCATGTGATTTACAGCCTCTGAAACGCAACTGAAGGCCAATTCAGTGCTGACTATGAATGAGTGAAGACACAATTTGCTGGGTTCTGAGGAGTCTGGCACCATAATTCAAAGAATGTATGGACCCCAGGGAAGAAGAGACATTTGCTGCATTCTAGAATCTAGTTTTCTTGGATAGTTCTAGAGTAGTGACAAGCTCTGGAATCACGTCGATGTGCGTTAGAATCTGACTCTGCCCCTTTTATGCTGTGTTTAGCCTTCTTGAGTCTTCCTTCATTAATTGGTAAATGGCTTCGGTGGAGTGTGATGATCCAAGTGGAAGATTCTTAGCATAGTGTCTGTTAAAGGGCAAACATCCATGAAACATTATCATTATGATTCTGTAGGTGCCATCTGGGGACCCCCTAGTTTAGGAATGCTAATTTTTGTATGTTAGGAGGCAGGGAGTAGAAAATCCCATAGTAGGATCTGTCTTGAAGCAGGAGCAGGGCTGGGACAGCTGGCTGGCACCACTTCATACTGGAGGTGAAAGAGCCCTGCTTGCTGGGTGTGGTCCATAGTGATCTCTTGCTCTCTCCAGTGTGGCTAAGGTAACCTCAGCAGAGGCTTCAGTGGCCTCCATTAGGTATTAGTTATGTCTCCTGGTTCATTTATTCGTCAGTCAAACAGTATTGCTTGAGTGGTGCAAGCCAAACAGTGCAAGCATGAGATGTCCTCTCACTCTTCTGTGGCAGAGAAAACCCAAGACATGCAAACCTCACCTTGTTTCAAACTCTACTCAGGGGCTCCTTCCCCTCACAGATTCTCTTCTTTCTTGCCTGCCCACCCACCAACTGCTTTTATTTACATTTATTAAAAACACTTTTGGATCTAAACGTAAAGAAATATATCATTTTTCCACTTCTCACCTCTCTCTTGAAGCACTTGGCATGCTCTCCACAGCCCCTAAGAGACCACATGAACCCAGCCACCTACAGTGCAAGATGAAGAGCTGAATTTCAAACATGCACCTGTAAACATTTCTTGGGTTGTAGTAATTCAACATGTGAATAAAATAGGCTTCAAACCCGTGGAACACTTGGGGACTTAAATACTAGCTGTCAGGTCACATCAGCATTCACCTACTCTGAGATGAGAGCGGCCTCAAGAACCGCAAGGCTTACCTGCCTTGGGTTACGGTTATTGTAACAGGCCAGCTGACTGTGTGGAGTGCTGGCCTTCTAGAACATGTGTCATCTGATCCTGCCTGTCACCTGTACAGGTGGGCAGGTCACAGGTGAGGGTCTGTGTAGAAGCAGTTACTTCAATGACTCTCAGGAGATGAGGATCCAGTGTCTTCCCCTCAGGCAACCACAGGCAGAGCCCTGTATATGTGACCCTGTAGCATTGTCAGGACTCACAATATGGCTTCCAAAAGAACATAGACTCAGTACATCGATGCTGAAGTGAAATTTAACAACTCATCTAAGTCACACAGTCAGTGAGTGGGAGGCATAGGTTTGAAATACTGGTCTTCTGATTCCAAATCTAGAGTTCTGGAAATTCATCCTCCCCAAACTCACTCTTCCACCTTCCCTCATCATTCCCCGGCTTCCACACATGTTCCCATGCTTTTTCATGAGAGGGAGATCAGAAAGCAATCTGGCTGTAAGCTCAGGAAGTCACTGAGTGTTCCCAATAGAGCCTTTTGGATTTCTGATTGGATGAACATGATAAATAGCCAAAATGAGAGCCAGACGCGACCATTTCTGTCTGGCCTGGCACAGCTGTAACATGAGGTGAGAGGGAAGCAGAAAAGCACAATGCATGGAGTCCTGCAGCAGCATTTATGGGTGTGCCTTGGTTACCCAGCACAGGCTGTTTTAGGACAATACCCAAAGATTTAGAGAACAACAACCAAAAAACAATTCTCAAATATCTGAAGACTAAAATTCCAAATTAGGGTCTCGGTCCTGTCAATTCCCTCCCTCCTGACTCCATGGCATTTCCTGACTTGTAGATGATCCTCACATGACATCCTTCTTGTCTTGTGTCTGTGAGTTTAATTTGATCTTTTCTGACTCAGAAGTAATTAAGGTTAAGGAACACCTATACTGGTATGATGTCACTAATACAACAAAAGAAACCTTCTATTATTTAAATGGGATGGTAAGGAATTAACACTACCAACCGAATGTATGTGGTTCAAATCCACCAGCTGCTTCACAGGAGAAAGATGGAAAACCCCCTCCCATGTGATTTACTGCCTTTGAAAACTCACTGGATAGTCAGCTATGATAGCACACAGCAACGAGAACAACATCCATAGGTACAACTTACTGTGCTTGAGCTGATTCTCTATTGGATTTCCTAAATCGATGTGAGGAGACTGCCCTCTGTTCTCCTACAGAGCTGCTGGTGTATTTGAACCACCAGAGAAACTTAGCCTTCTAAGGATTATACCACAAAGATTCCTTCTGTAGGTCCAAAAGCCAGGAATTCAGCACATGTTTTTGGGAAACAATTGAATCCATAACAAGATGGATTTTATTTTTTAATTTTCCTCTCTTTTCTCTGCTGTGTGACAGCAGAATTGGTCATGCTCTCCTTTTTTGTCCCATCCCCAGCAGGGAAGGCTCCTGAAAATGCCAGCGAGGGCACGACTTTGCAGCCACAAGTTCCACAGTCTATGGGGACTCCTCAGCTCCTTCGCCAACCTCAGTAGGAGATGGTCCATGATGCTGATGCCACCCACACTCTGCATAAGAGAGCATCAGAGTGTTTACCAACATCCAAGGCAGCAGCTGGGAGCCAAGACCAATGTCAGACTCTGCAACACCTCAGCTCTGCCTTTCCCTTTGGGTACTGCGAGGCTGTGCATGGACAGCCTAAGCCTGTGCCTCCAAGGACCTTACTGTTGGGTTAGCAGTGAAAAGGCAGAGGGCAAAGCTTCCTAAACTTTCTACAGGGTCAGATATGTCACAAATACATGAGAGGTAGAAAGGCTGTGGGTTTTAGAAATGATTCCTGATCAGGAAAGGAGGTGGCATCTGAGGTGAGTGTTGATGAATGTGCTATTGGCAGCATTGGCCGTTTTAGGTGGGTAGATGGAGAGAGTGCTCTAAGCATAGAGAGGCTCAGGAGCAAATGGAGAAGCAGTGCTGCCCAGGAGACAGGCAGGTAAGGGGCTGAGACTGTCCTGTCCTCCTCTGTCAGGGCTGCTTCCCCTTGGAGTTCCCCCTCTCCCCTTACCTCACCCCTCCAAAGGACTTTAAAACCCACCAGAGCTGCCCAGGCATCCCCCAAATGAGATGTCTCATCTGTAGAGGTGGGCGGGGCTGAGTCTCTGGCTTTGTTCTGTAGCACTGTAATGATGCAGTGGTGTCTGGATGGATTCAGGCTGGAGTCTCTGGGCTGGGTAGGGAGGTGTCTGCAGCCATCAGAGAGGAATATCAGGACTTGGACATGCTGCAGAGCAAAGAGTGAGGGACAGAAGGCAATGCAGTGCTGAAATCTTTAGGCTATAGTGACAGGAAGGGCCAGAGGCAAAATGAATCAAAGCTGAGGCCAGGGAAAATGTTCTAAACCACATTTTCTCAACTTCAGTGCTATTGACATTTTGGGGCCAGATAATCTTCTGTTGCGGACACTGTCTTGCATTGTACCCTGTTAGGCAGCAGCAGATAGCAATAATAACCCTTGCACTTCCCAACACGCGACAACCCAAAATTGTTCCAGATGTTGCCAAATGTCCCCTGGGGCTTGAGAACTATAGAAGAAGAGTCTCTAAGGACAGATCCTTCATATTTCTCTGAAGGAAGATGGGGGGTTGAAAGGCAGAGTACGAAAAACTAATTAAGCACAGCTCTAGTGGGAAGCCACATCAGCCACAGGGACCCTGGTTTCCCACTGGTAAATGAAGTGGCTGGAGAGATGGCTGCTTTATAAAGTATGTTCAGAGGACATCTGTGAGCGGCAAAAGCCCAACATGTTGTCCTGACGGTTTGCATGTGTTAAAAGATATTTTTCTGGACAAACAATGATAAAAGGATTCCTCCCCCATCCTCCACTAGTATTGTCAGCCAAAAAAATCACTGTTCATGCTACCATTAAATTGGATTTTTAAATCGGAACAAATAAAGTGTTAAACAAGCCCAAAAGGTAAACAGAGCCAAAAGCCACAGCTCTGGGCTGCGCGCAAAGTGAGAGGATTTACCTGGTTTGCTTAACCACTTGTCTGAAATTCTCTGTATTGGAAGAAAGACTCTGATTCTGTTTAGTCTGTCTTTTTTGCCAAAGAACAAGTTCCATGAAATATACTGACCAAGAATTTAAAACAATAACAACAAAAAACACCCGTAAAGGCCTTCCTTCTTCTTATATTCAGTATTTAGCCCCCTTAAGCTTATTTTGTGCACTTGACTGTGCTTATGCGAAGCTTATACTTGGACCAGGAGGTAGTCAGAAAAGAGCAAGGAAACACTGCATGGTTCAAAATTGGAAAAGGTGTGTGTCAAGGATATGTCCTATCTCCATATCTTTTCAATCTACCCACAGAACAGATTATCGGGGGAAGCTGGGCTCTATGAGAAGAAGTGTAACAACAGGACTGGAGGTAGATTTATCAACAATCTGCATTATGAAGATGACACAACCCTGCTTGCTGAAACTGAGGATCTGAAGCGCTTGCTACAGATGGTCAAAGATTGCAGCCTTCTATGTGGATTGAAGCTCAAGGTCAAGAAAACAAAGATTCTCACCACTGGGCCAATTGTCAGCATCATGATAGAGGATGAAGAGATTGAGATTGTTGACAGCTTCAGTTTGCTTGGCTCTACAATCAACACTCTTGGTACCAGCAGCCAGGAAATTAAAAGATGAATTGCATGGGGAAAGTCTGCTGTCAGAGACCAGTCTAAGTTACTGAGGAAAAATGATGTCAGTCTGGAGATTAAGGTGTGCTTGATACAGGTCATGGTCTTTGCCATTACTTGCTATGCTGCAGAGAGCTAGACAATGACTAGGGAGGATAGAAGGAGAGTTGATGCCTTTCAGCTTTGGTACTGGAGAAGAGTATTTAATATACCATGGACTGCTGTTGTTGTTGTTACGTGCCGTCAAGTCGCCTGCGACTCATAGCGACCCTATGTACAACAGCCCTAAACTCCGCTCTGTCCTGTGTCAATCTCACTGTCTCTGAC
>NW_006399847.1:6876797-6890471 GCF_000299155.1 Elephantulus edwardii
ATGTCGGAAGAGACTCTGAAAATTGCACTGGAGCGCAGAGAAGCCAAAGCACAGGGAAGAATTCAAGATACTAAAGAGTTGACTAGAAGATTTCAAAAGGCAGCACGGGATGACCATGGACTGCTAGGAGAACAAATAAGTTTGTCCTGGTGAGGGTGAAGCCAGGCTGCTCCTTGAAGGCAAGGATTCTGAAGCTTCATCTGACATACTTTGGACATGTTGCAAGGAGGGACCCAGTCCTTGGAGAGGAACATCATGCTTGGGAGGGTGGGGGGACAGCGCAATAGAGGAAGACCCTCGATGAGATGGATTGATTCCGTCACTGAGGTGATGGAGAGAAACATGTGGGAGACAATAAGACTGGCAAAAGTTAGAGCAGAGCTTTTAGGGCTGTTGTACATAGGTTCACAATGAGTCAGTCACAAGCGACTCGATGACACATAACAACAACAACAATAACAACAAGAAGCTTATTTTGGTACAAATTCTCCAAATGCAAAGACACGTGCTTACTGTATGTAGAGCAATGTCTAAACTTGTCCTCTCATTTTCTCTCTAAATAAAAGAATATTATTTCCTCTCTATTTTGCAGTAAAATTTGGAGAATTGTTGAGACAGAAGAGAACTCTAGAAAAGTTGCTGTCATTTTCCCGGTAGCCTAGAAAGCTGTACTAAGGACAGACAGACACACTGACGTTTGCTCTCTTTGTTACACCAATGCCCTGCAGGTGAGAATTGTGTCATGGTGTGCCCAGCTGACTTCTGGGTCCCCTTCGCCTCTCAAGACACTGTCCCATAAGGGGCCGTGGGAGAAGTTAGAGCTAGGAAGGAAATAGCAGCTGGGTAATGGGAAAGGCCGACAATTTTCTAGGTTCCTAGAGGATCCCATTATTTTACCCACCACCCTTCCCTCCCAGTGATCTACTTTGCCTGCATCCTCTTTGCACAGCAGGTCCTGTTTCTGTCTTAAATCTTTCTGGTGGTGGTGGCGGCTCCATCATGCTGAGCTATGGCGCTGGACCTGATTACACTGACTGGAAGTCCACTGGGGACCATGTTTCCAGGCCGCATCTTGTTTTTTTAACAGCAGAGTTTGTCATTTGCCCTTTCCCAAGGCCCAGTTGTATAAGGCTGCTATGCTTAGTTAGCAGTGCTTTGAATTTTTCAAAACATCCTCTCCTGTACAAAAACTGCTTTTAAAGTTAATGAACATTTAGGGAGCACTTGGTGGAGGTTAGGGCAATTTATATATGACACTTTAAAAATATTCTTGTGTATAAGAAGTAAAAAAAAATATCCCCTGTGTGTGCTGAGCACGGATGTGTCTGTTGTGTAAGGATGGATCAAACCCTGTCCAGCGATTGCACCTACACCTGGCAGGCCTCTGTTGTGGGAAACTCACCTGCTTACTAATCACTCACTTTTTCATTAGTCCCTATACTTAAAATGTATTAAATTTAATATTGGCCATGTCTCAACATCAAGAAAACAAAAATCTTTACCATTGAACTAATAGGGCAACTTCATGATAGAAGGAGAAAAGTTCAGACTTGTTAACAAATTAATTTTATTTGAATCCACAATCGACACTCATGATAGCAATAATCAAGAAATCAAAAGACACATTGCATGGGAAATCTGCATTGAGTAAGTCAAGGACTTCTCTATAATGCTAAAGATCAAAGATGTCAGTTTAAAGATTAAAGTAAACTTGATCCAAGCCATAGTATTTGCAATAACTTCTTATTTACCTGAATGTTAATAAAAATGACAGAGGACTGATGCTTTTAAATGATGGTGTTGGTGATGAGTGTTACATACATTATTAGATGCCAAAAGAACAAACAAATATGTTTTGGAGACAGTGCAACAAGAGCACTCCTCAGAAGCAAGCATAGTGTTTGTCTCACTTACTTTGGGCATATTACCAAGAAGGCCAGTCCTGGGAGAAAGACATCATCCTGGGAAAAGTAGATCAGCAAAAAAAAGAAAGACCCTTAAGAAGATGGATTGATACAGTGACTGCAACAATAGGCTCAGTTATGACATGTACAAAGAGTGTAATTGGTGTGGCATGCAGGTGGGTGCATCTACCCTCTAAAAACTTCACAAAGGTAAGCAATCTTCATGCAACATCCATAATACCAAATTGATTCCCATAACGACCTGGTTTCCACACTCTTGCACTACTTCTACTAGTTCTATGTGCTGCTATACTTCTAAGTCCAAAATTCTTTGCAATGACTACACAGATCTTACAGAACCATACTCAAGATTGTGGAATTTTTCAGGGATGTTAACAGGTCACAATTCAAGGCGACAACAGGATGCAATTTCTCAGTCAAGACAGACAGCTTCTCAAGCATGCTTACAGGCCCTTTGACCTTCTTCATTCTTATGGCTTAGGTCAGTGTTGGAAAGTTTCCTTAGTCCTATCAGTTTGTGGATTTTCGCTCAGTTTTCCAGCAAGCTTGAGCAAAAGCCCCTGGCTCTAGCTCTGTGGGGCAGCAGTCTCAAATCAGCTCTGCCTCATGCCAGTCCCTGGTTCTCTGCTTTGACTGTTGGTGCTCTTGTGTGGATCTTGATCTTACTAGGGCAGCGATCTCCGTTGCAGTCTCTGCATCTTCTTCTTTTCTTCTTCTTCTTCCCACCCTTACTGTTTAACTTGACCAATTTAAACGTAGTGGTATGGAAAGAGCTGACAAATCTCATAATGGTCCATTTATACACAATCTATTTCAAGTTCCTTCCCATTCATGTGGCATAGTCAAAGCCGATGGCTAGGAAAGTCATTTGGAACATGAAACCTGTGAAACCACGTGGTGTAAATTATGATGATGATGATGAAGAATAGTGCAAGGTTCTAATCTGTGTTCTTAGGGTTGCTATATAATAACAGCACATTTAAAAGCTCTTATGTTGGATATTTCAAACTTTGTTTGGTCATGCCCTATAGACTGTGAGGATGCAGGAAGACATTCAGGATGCCGTTCTTGTACTCAAGAACATCTAGTTAGGGAGGCATAAAACCCAAATATGTATTAAATACCCCCAAACTGAAACTCGCTACCATTAAGACTATTCCAACTCATAGTGGCCCTCCACTAGGTTTCTGAGTATGTGACTCTTTATAGGAAGGGGCTTCTCATCTTTCCAGTGGTAACTGGTGAAGTCAACCTTCTGACCTTTCATTTAGCAGCACAACAATCAGACTGTCTTCTTGAAATGCATCCTTACAGAGAACGGCAGGATTGTGAAGAAACATGAAGTAGAGCACCAGGGGTTAGTAATGTGACTTCATGTAATCCACAGAGCTTCCCTCCCTGGTTCTTATCTCATTTAGAATGTCTCTAAGGTCTCTGTGTATACCCATTATAGAGAACTTGGAAATTTTTAAGGAACATCATGATAGTTCTTGATAGCATCTTCAGTTTCTTTCTCTTAGAGTCTCTTCCTTTTCACTTTAACCAAGCTTACAACATCCCTGTACTAATATTTGTACCAACATTTTCACTTTATCACCCCCCCCAACTTGCAGTTTTCATTCAGTGCCAAAATTATTGGCTCAACCACTGTTCCCCTTTCCTATCCACTGAAAAATATCCCTGAAACAGTGATTCCTCTTCCTTTGGGTGATACTGCCCCTTGAAAAGCATAGGAAAGAAGGCTCTTGTGTTCTTAAAGACAGAAAACACTTATATTATGCACGTAAGCATTTTCTACAAATCCTCTGAAGCCACCTCAAGGGCCTGTCAAGAACCCAGCTTCAGCGCACCTCCAGCTGGATTGTGTCTAACACTTAGAGATCACCCTTCCTGCAAAAATACTTTCCAATCATCTCCTTCCCCATTCTTCTTCCTCAGAGGCCCCAGTGACGGTTTATGCTCTGTATCAGCATGGGTAGGCTCTAGTTCTCAGTAGTTTGGCAGATGCTGTGAATCACCTTCAGTTTTGTGATCTGATGTAAGCAGCCAATCATCCAGAAGAGGAATTCCCTCAGGGGTGTGACCTGCATTCATTATAGAAAAATGAATATTCTGGCAAAGCTCATGTTCTCTCAATCCTGTGTCATACTCTGAGCTGCAGTTCTTGGGGCTTGAGACGTTTACAGGCTGCTGCCTAATATTCAGACTTTGGATTTGTTAGTTCCCACAACACCATAAGCCAGCAGTCTGCCGCCTGATGTGAATTTGTGTTCACAAGTTCCTGTAAGCATATGAGTCAGGAGGAATTTTCAGCCTACTGTCTAACTAATGGATTTGGGATTTACAGGTTTCCATAGCTGAGTGAGCCATTGCTTTTAAAACAATCTCTCTCCATGTATATATACATTTTACTTCTTTAATGCCTATCAGGAAATTTCAAATCCCTCCTGTATAGAGTGCACTAGACTTTCACATTTAATAGCACCAGCCTCAATTTCTACTTTTTTTAACACTCTTACATCCACTGAAAAGCTTATAAGGATCCAAACCCAGCGTGCTCAATTATAAAGTCATTATCTTATTGCCCACCGTAAATTAGCATCTGTTCTCAGAAGTTCCACACCACTCAGTAGCGCACAGTTCTTCATTTTTCTGGATGAACTGTATGGGACTCCTAGCTCTCACATATTATTATCCTAATTAAGTGCTGAACTATGAAATGCTGAAATTATAAATGGAATTACATTTGGCTCACTTCACATCTTCATTTTCTATATCTAATCTGGTCCATAGGACTATTGCCTTTGATTTTAAAAGGTCTGTGACATTCATGCTGCTGCTGCTTCCTGCAGCATTCAGTCCAGGCCTGGTAACCCCACATGAGGGCTGCTGTGGTAGCACCATGCTGTTTCCCGTTCCTCACCTCTTCTCACACTTGCTCTGTTTCTTATGTCTGGCAATCTCATTTCTCTGAAGCATCATCTTCACAAAGCAGCTTTTTGCATGTGAACTCCTAATGCTGTCTGGGTAAAGGATTAACCTCATGCCTGACTGTGAGACCTCCACATCATCTCTTATACCTTTCTTACGCATTACATTCTTGTGTCCTAGGCCCCAGCATATGCAGTGGTTAATCAGTCATACCAGAGTCACAGACCAAGTCTGTGCAGTCTTAAGCAAGCTACTTAGTCTCTTGATGACTAAATTTGCCCATCTTTAAATTTGGGAGATAGAAGAGTATTTACCTCTTTGCCACATTGTTAATATTGTTCACTATAATTAGTAGGAACATAACCTGTGATCTCAATTCCATGTATCTTTCTCTTCTACCCTCTACCCTCTTCTTTTACCTACATACAGTCTACTTTTGCTTCAAAATCTAGCACACAGCCACCTTGTTATTTAACATGCCCTCAATAAACAAACAAACACCCCCCCTCACACACACACAACAAAAACCCCAAATCTGACTGGCTGTGCACTAAATAACTGTCAGGCATAGAGAGAGGTTCTTTGGGCAGCATGCAGGATGTTCACTCAGTCTGCCCATCCAGCAGGAGTCTGACAAGTTAATGTCAGTGCAGTGACAAAGACCCAGGAGGATAGGAGACCAGAGGGGATGTCACACCCAGACTAGGATTCCTAGGGGAGTGGGCTAGCTGCTGCCTGGAGGGGGCACTGTGACCCAGAGCAGGGTAATGTCAGCTCAAGTGACACTGACAGTCTGAAGAAGTTAGAGCAGGACAATGAGAGAGGCAACTACAGGGGCAGGTGCTATTTAGAGAACAGATTAGAGAGGTGCCCAGAATCCTCCCTTCTCTGCAATCTCTCATGGGCATCAGTATTTAATTACTCTGTCTAATGCTGGTTGGAAAGACCATGGCATTCAGCTCCTCCAGCCCCTTCTCCTGGGAGGCTAGGAGCAAACAGCCACATTTCCTGTCACTTTGTAATGGTGATGCTGGGACTGGAGACTAAGGGCACAGTGGTAGGCTTGGACTGAGCAGTCACTCTGTCTTATTTAAGAAGTGAGAACTTTGGTTCCCAGCTGACCTCCTGTAATGGTCGATATTTCAGGGGCAATCTATACACAGTCTAACTTAGCCATGATTAGGTTGATGTCAGAGGCTAGCTCCATTATGAAGAGAACAGCTTTGTTAACGGAAGGCTTATTACAAGGGGCTTTCAGGCCCACTGTCTGCAGAGTGGGAATGGCATATTAGTCACCCCTGATGCTGAACCAGGGCCCAAGGGCACAGCTAACCCTGCTTTCCAGGACTATATGAACAGCCTCTGGCAGAGAGGGAGTGAGGTGGGGAACCAGCATTGTCTGGGCGAGGGGAGCAGGGCCATCAACCCCTCTCCTGGCCCTGGGCAGGGAGGGAAGGTATCAATGAACAAGCTGGAGTTACTGTAGACTCCAGCTCCAGCTTCTGTCTTGTCAGTGACCTAGGCTTTTCTTCATTTAAAACAACAAGAAAACTCATCTAAGGCTGACTGGTAAAAACAATACTTTTATCCAAAGGGAGTATCACTCAGAGACTGTATTCCGTACAAGAAAACTGCTATCAATAAAGAGTGCTTCTCGAGCGTTAGAGTAAACATGGGGCTTAACTGATCCTTCTGAAAAACCAATATGACAAGGCATGTTGATATGAAAATCTGATCCTTTTTAATATTATGATCAAATATACATCAAAAAGAAACCTCTAGTTGACTGGCTCTTCTGTTTAGATGCATAAACTGGGGCATAAAGCAGCTTGGAGGGGGTGCACACCACCCTGCAGACCACCAGGGACCAGTCCAGAGTGGTGGAAGCTGGGACCCCAGGTGGGCCCTCAGGCTAGGGAGAAGTTCTCACCTGTTTGAGGAGTGGTGTAGGCTGGAAGGGAGGGGCAGACATGGAGGTGCTGGTAAAGATGTGCACATGCAAATGGAAGTTGCATCCCACTGTGAAAGGAGACTAGTGACAAATGCTGGGAGGGCTGGAGCTAGGGCAAAATGAGCAAGCCCAGAGAATTCCCAAACCTAACAACCTGGGAGCCACTTGCCTGACCTCTCTGCCCTTTCTACAAGTACAATATTAAGCACTTGACCCCCTGGTCTTTGTGCTGAGAGGAAACAGGTCCCTATTTATGTTAGAGACCCTGAGGGTGGACCAATGGGCTACTTGGCTGACTTGCACACCTGCCACATCAGGAAGCAGCTTGGACTGCTGTGCTCTGTCCAGCAGGAGTTGCTGGGAGGGTGAGTTGACAAAGTCAACATGGAGACTGACTTGAGGAGACCTGCTGCCTCTGCAAAAGGAGGTAGAGCAAAGGGAAGCACAGGCTCTGTAGCTCATGACTGTTGAACCCCTCATGATGGTGGGGAAACTGAGACCTAGAAATCTAGACATGACCAAACCCTTGACTTCTGATCTTCCAACACCTATTCTGACACTAAGTCTCTGTACACAGCCTGTACCCTGGTGTCCAAGCTGTGGTTGTCAAAGCACATGAGACATTAGGCGCGGAAGATAGTGGCTGTTTGCTAACCAAATCATCTCTGTAAGTCATGGCTTCATAGCCAAGGAAGAGCCCGCATGACACTGCCAGGGGATTCACTCAGGAGTCACCCGAACCACAGGACCACACAGAACACAGACACTGAGCTGGCCCATGTGCAGATGGGCCATTGATGAAATGTGAACTCAGAGTGGGTCTCACCAGAAACTGCTCTATATTTCTCCAGGCCCATTCTGGCCTCCTGAGGTGATACTGCAGCACAGAGTCCCCAAGGAAGATGTAGGATGATGCCAGCTGCTGCTGTAGATTCCCAGCCATATGAGGTGACCTCACCCTAGTGAAATCACCCTGGTAACCTCACCCTGGAGATTTGTGGGAAGCAGCTACAGTTAGGCTGAGACTACCTGGCATGAGAAGCCTCAGTGAGGGTATCTCACTTCCAGCCCCACATTGGGGCAGTTAAGGCAATGGCTACAGGACCGAGAAGAATGTTCACCAGGTCTTGCTGTCCCTGACCTCTTGTTTGTTCACAGCTTCTCGAACAAGCTTTCTATCATTAAAGTGCATTCACTCTTACATTTCTTATGTTCTATCCTGATACTTAAGAGTCAGGGGTGTTAATTTTTTCATTATTTATCATAATTAAATTATAATAATTTACACTAAATAAATGATAACAATAATTACATTAAATTGCAGTAATTTATAGTAATAAATTACACATAGTAAGATTGTACAGCTGTACCATTGACATATGGATAAAGAGCAAAAACATTACTGAAATGTCAGGAAAAAAACCTGTTGTCTTCTTAAGAAGACATTTAAAAATATACTTTTAGGGCACACATTCACAAGCGAACACTATTAATATTTAAAGAGACTTCGAGAAGAAAGACCATGAAAGGAAATATTTTAAGCTCTCTAAAAATTCTAGCTAAGGAGTCCCATGGGTGTAGTACATTATGTGTGAGGCTGTTAACTGAAAGGTCAGTGGTTTGAGTCCACTGGGTACATTGTGGGAGAAAGGTGGACAGTTTCCTCATTTAAAAATTTACAACTTCAGAAACTCCACAGAGAACCTCTATGAATTGGATTCAAATCCAAGGCATCTGATTAAAATTCTACCTTTCTTAGCACAAATAGCAGGCTAAATAATGTAATTAAAATCTATAATATTTTAAGTTTCACTAACAGCCTGAAAAAATGAGATGGCTGTTATTAAACTATTCCTACCTCTAATTAATTATAGTTTTTATTAGATGAGGCTGACCTGTACTTTCCTCAGTCACATATAGTTATGTACTCTTTCATAACAAGGAAGATTCTAGATAAATGGACTTCAATCACCAGATTTCCCTGTCAAATAGCACTATGTGTCTTGTACAGACCTCCTACATACTTACAAATGCTTGCTGTCTACACAGATAAGGAGACAGCAAAATTGCCAGCTTCTTCCAAATTCTTATGCTCCAGCAATGAGCAAATACATCTCTATATGCTGATTGTCCAACACTGACCTTTTTAGTATGTAAATAGGTTATCTCTCTCCTTGGAGTTCAGCCAACAGTACGTAATGGAAGTCTGCAGATTCTGAAGGGGAACTTCACATCTTCTTTGAAAAGTCAGTATGTTTACAAATGGGAATGATCCCCAATGAAGTTGTCAGATTGTACAAAGAACATGTGTCAAACAAGCTGCTGGAACCCAGAGTAGAAGAATAAAGAGACCCAATCATAAATGGCTTTTAAACTGTTCTCTCCCTTATCTGTTTTAATGCAGTATACATAATTTATCCAATTTTTCTCAGTCTCACCCCAACCCCGATATCAGTCCCATTCTACAACAGTGGCATCATGCAGTATTTGTCCTTTTGTGACTGAGATACTTCACTCAGCATAATGTCCTCCAGGGTCACCCATTTTGAATAATATTGCATGAGTTCCTTGTTTTTCAATGCAGCATAGTATTCCATTGTGTGAATATACCACAGTCTCTCTAGCCATTCGTTTGTTGATGGGCACTTAGATTGTTTCCAACTCCTTGCTATTGTGAACAAAGCCATGACAAACATGTGCACTGAAACAGATGAGGGAGAGAACAGTTTAAAAGCGATATATGATTGAGTGTTATGGTTATGACAAGAGTCCAGAATGAAGGTTGCATAGTGGAATATACTTGGGGTAGCGGGGGATTGTATACCAATTAAAGAATTTTTCCTCTACTACTCAAGACAAGAGCAAACTGTCGGGGGAGGTGTGGGCAGGGAGAAAAATGCAACAATGAATGAACGGAAATCTAACATCTATGTAAACATTCATTAAAATAAAAAAAATTCACGATTAAAAAAAAATAAGGAGACCATGTCTGAAGTTCCAATGAGCAGAAATACTCAAAGGCTTTCCTGACAAAGTCAAGAATTAAAGTCATGTACTCTTTGGGGTTAAGATCTGAATCAAAGGGGGCTTTATTCTAGTCACTGCATCAACCAATTGTTGGTTTTTGCTGAAGTGATGTGGGTTAAAAAAACAAATAAATACACACAAATATGTTATCTTAGACCCATGCTCTGGATAAGTCAACCTCTTATAGTTCCCCTTCTACACAGGACTCAGAAAAGACATAATCTACTAACTTTATATTTTGGAGATAAAGAAGTGTTGAGTAATGCTGATCAGATTCATGCAATTCACAACATTAAAAATGTAAAGAATAAAACCTGTGTGTTCCCAACTAGAAAAGTTTCCAGCTCATAACTTTGGAAGCAAATTGTCTGCTTTGAGTACTGAAGCATACACTTGGAAATAACCTAAAAGTGTCTGCCAAAAGTTGAACAGAGCTGGGGCTCCTCAGGCCACTGCTTGTCGTTGTCCTGCTAGCTCTAAGTTCCTGAAAGTGACAAAAATAAAACTTTAGTTAAAGTAGTGAGATAGCCTGTACAAATGGTGGAAGTTCCAGCTTTATATTATCCAGCTGAATTCAGCTGGCTTTGTGACATCTAGGCAACTCTGGGAACTCTGGTGGTCTAGTGGCAAGAAGCTGCAGTGCACTCCCAAAGGCACATGGTTTGAGGCCACCAGCTGCTTCACAGGAGAATGAGCAATCTCCTCTGTGCAATTAACTGCCTCTGAAAATCCACTGGAGGGTCAGCTATGGGTCAGTTCCCACTCAATGGTACACAACAACAACAACAACAACAACAGCAAGGCTTCTCTGGTGGCATAGTCCCCTTGGGAGCTGTGTAAAAGCCATACTTCCCAGTGGTTCAAATTCTCAATAGTCTTCTTGAGAGAAAGATGGGCCATTTCCTCCAGCTTTATCTACAAGCCCAGAAACCTGGGAGTTAGGTACAACTTGAGAGCAATGGGTTTTGAGCTTTATGCTATTGGTTTACTACATCCCATAGAAAATTATTTGTTTTAATAAGGAGTTAGTGGCTCAGGGTTAAAACTTTAGTTTATGCAGACTGGGTTTCAATCCTGGACTATCCACTTCATGTACAGCCCATCATTCATCTGTAATTGGAGGTTTCTGTGTTGCTCTGATGCTGATTCATTACTGTTAACAAAAAGGAAGACCCTTCCCAGGATGAACTGACACACTGGCTGCCGCCATGGACTCCAGCATCACATAGATTGTGAAAATGGCACAGAACAGGCAGAGCAGTGTTTTGTTCTGTTGTGTATTGGGTTGTTATGAGTTGAAATCCACTTGACAGCACCAAAAACAATGCCAAGTTGCCTAAGCTAGGGTGGCCAGATGTGCCCATAAATTGAAGCCGAATTTCAGACTGAAATTCAAAATCTTCAAAACCATGTCGTATTTCACACCCTACTGGCCCAGGAAATGCAGTGCGATTGTTGTTCTTAGGTGCCATCAAGCTGAGTATGATCCATAACAACTCTTAGAAACAACAAATCTTAACCCTGTCTTATCCTGTGCTAACCTCACACTTTCTGACACACTGGAGCTTTTTGCAGTAGTCACTGTGTCAATTCATTGGGTTGAGGGTTTCCTCTCATTTGCTGACTCTCCACCTATGCAAGCATGATGTCCCTATCCAAGGAATAGCCTCTCCTAGCAACATGCTTGAAGTATGACATGAAGTTTTATCATCTTTGCCTCCAAGGAACACTCTGGTTGCATTTTCTCGAAGACATTTGTTTGGACAATGTATGGGACAGTCAATATTCTTCTCGAATACCACAGCTCAAAGAATCAATTTTTTTTCCTGCTATCCTTATTTATTGTCCAGCACTCAGATGAAGAGCAAGTGATTGGAAAGACCATGGCCCGAATCAGGGCACCTTCATCCTCAAACAAGCATCATTGCTCCTCAATAATTTGGAGAGGTCTCTAACTGCAGAGTTTCCCAGTGCAATATGTCTCCTGAACTCTTGACTGGTTGATGCCAAGGGTGTTGATTGTGGACTCAAATAAGATTAAATAATTGACAGTTTCAATATTTTCTCTATCAGGATTATAAGTCCAGGGTAAGAATTTTTGTTTTCTTAACATTGAGATGCAGTCCATATTCTTTCAACTTCTTTTTTTTCCTTTGTAGCAAGGGCTTCAAATCTTTATTACTTTCAGCAAGCAAAGTTTTGTCGTCTGCATAATGCAGGTTGTTGATGAGTCTTCCTCTGATCCTGATTCCATATCCTTCTTCAAAGAGTCCAGCTTCTCGAATAATTTGTTCAGCATACAGATTGAATAGGTACAGAGAGTGGATACAACCGTGACACACACCTTTCTTCATTTTAAACTGTATAGTGACTCAAGGGCACTTAACAACAACAACAACAACAACAACAACAACAATGTTCCCTTGTTCCATTTGCACAACAGCCTCTTGGTCTAGAAATAGGTCTCACATGAGCACAATTAAGAGTTCTGGGATTCCCATTCTTCTTAATATTAGTCATAAATTATGATCCACAAAGTCAAATGATTTTGCATAGTCAATAAAGCATAAATAGACATTCTTCTGGTATTCTTTCAGCCAGGATAATGTGGCATCAGCAATGCTATCTCTGGTGTCTTTTCTAAATCCTGCTTAAACTTCTGGCAGTTCCCTATCTATGTACTATTCTATCTGTTTTTGAATTATCTTAAGCAGTATTTTGCTTGCATGTGATATTAATTATATTGTTTGATAATTTCCACATTCTGTTGGATCACCTTTCTTGGGAATGGGAACAAATATGGACTTCTTCCCGCTAGTCTGCCATGCAGCTGTCCTCCAAATTTCTTGGCATAGGCTGATGAAAGCATCCAGGGCTGAATCTGCTATTTGAAACATGTCAATCAGTATCCCATTAATTCCTAGGTCTTTATTTTTTGCCAATGCTTTCATTGCAGTTTGAACTTTTCCTCTCATTACAACTAGCTCTTGTTCAGTCAATTCTTTTTGGTACAGTGATTGTGCATTCCCTCCACCTTCTTTTGAAGCTTCCTATATTGTTCAACATATTATATATAATATATATTATGTATTAACATATATAATGTTACTGCCAACGTTATTTTTATTCTTATAAAAAGGGAGGCCATTCCACAAGTAACTATCTCTCAATGAAAGGAGTAACAATATAACTATGTTTCTGGATCCCAAAAGGAAGGGACAAAATATGCAATGCTTTATGCTTTTTTTAAAAAACAACAACAACAACAAAACAACAACCAAACAGGTGACCTAGTGATCAGAAGCTGTGCTGTAATCCTACAAGCATGTGGTTCAAATCCACCAGCTGCTCCACTGGAGAAGGATAGACTGTCTCCTCCAGTATGATTTACTGTCTCTGAAAACCCACTAGAGGGTCAGCTATGGGTTGGTTCCCACTCGATGACAAACAACAACAACAATAATTGTATAATCTGTGGAATTTATGGACTGTATTTAATCAACCTCCCTTTAGGTTGACAGAGCAACTTCTTAGCCACTAAGCCAACAATTGACCAGATCAGCAGATACAGACATAGACTTAAACACTCATAGAGACAAAGACATAGACCTAGACCACGTGGAGACAGAGTTATGTGTTGGGTGTCCTCAAGTCAAAACTGACTCATACAGCTGACTTTTCAGTAGATTTTCAGAGTCTGTAAATCACAATATGAGAGATTGCTTATCTCTCTCCTGAAGAATAGCTGGCGGATTTGAATCACTTGCCATGGGATTGGTAGTGCAACTCCTTACCACTAGACTATCAGAGCTCCACTGATATTGTTATATGCTGTCGAGT
>NW_006399847.1:6892296-6893941 GCF_000299155.1 Elephantulus edwardii
TCTTCTTCTTCTTCTTCTTCTTCTTCTTCTTCTTCTTCTTCTTCTTCTTCTTCTTCTTCTTCTTCGAAACTTTGTGGTCAAGAACACCTTCAAATCTTGGAACAAAGTATGCAACGTGAGGCAGAAGAGGGACAGTGGGACATAGCTCGGGTAACAGAGAGTCTCTGAGAGGGCACCTATACCCCGCAGGTATGAATAACTACACAAATCCCAGAAGCTCTTGCCCAAGCCTGCCTTCAAATCTTGGGAAGACAACATTATATACCAAATCTATAGGATTCATCAGCCTTCCCTGGGAAACTCTTGTAGGAGAAGATGCCCTAAGGCAGAAGAAGTCAATCCTAGAGCAGAAGTTCAAAACTCCTGAAGTCAAGAAATACTGCTCTTAGAGGAAAAAACTGGCAGCAACCTGAGGCATTAGGAAACACAGAAGACAGAAAGATTGACATATAAGCCATCACATCAATGGCTGGATAGGGGAGATTGTTGTTGAATGGAGTAGGTCGGAGGAGATGTAAATAAATGCTGGTGGAACAGAGAAAGGGGTGGCTCAAAACACACCTGGCAAGTCTGGGGTTTTGGTTTTTTGTTGGTTTTTTTTTTCTATTACTGGGAAATATCTTTAATCTGCTCTTCTCTGTAAAATGCTTGTCTGTCAGATCATTCTCTAAATCTTAGCAATCTAATTAAGACTGAATAGGAAGAAGGATTGGCCATCCACTTCTGAAATAGCAGGCCTTTGAAAACCCTATGTACAACAGAGCTCCCTTTTAGATATACACATAGAGATATGGATTTTTTTCTATGGATATATAGAATGATACAGCACTTGAAGATGAAGCCCTTAGGTTGGCAAGCACTAAAAAGATATCTGGGGGGGAAATTGTCTTTTCAAAGTAGAATCTACCTAAGTGACAGAGATGGAGTAAAACTTTAAGCCAATAAAGGACCTTCATTTGTTGACATTGTGTGGCTCAAACTGAGGAGAAACAGTAGTAAATGTCCATTAATAACTGGAATGTGGAAAGTAATAAGTATGAATCTAGAAAAACTGGATGCTATTAAAAATGAAATGGAATGCATACAGATCCATAACCTAGACAGTAATAAGATGAAATGGATTAAAAAAAGATGAAATGGACTGATACTGACCATTTTAAATCGGAAAAGAATATGGTTTATTATGGCAAAAATGATAAATTGGAAAGACTGGCATCACATTTATTATAAGAAAATTTCAAGATTTATTATGAAGTATAATATTGTCAATGATAGGATAATATTCATGCAAAGACTGATTTTTAAAAAAATTTTTAATTTATTATTTATTTATTTTTTTTTTACAGAGGTTTTGGATTTCCATTCATTCATTGCCGTAGTTTTCTCCCTGCCCACCCCTCCCCACCAGCTCACTTCCCCCTCCGAAGAGAGAAAAAAATAAAAGAAAAAAAAATTCCTTCATTAGTATACTATTCTCACGTCACTTCCCCCACCCTCCACCCCGAGTACACTTCTCTATGCAACCTTAATTCTGGATTCCTGTGCTAACCATAATACTCAATCATATATCCCTTCTAATCTGTTCTTTCCCTCATCTGTTTCAATACAATATACATAATTTATCCAGTTTTTTCTGTCATACCCC
>NW_006399847.1:6900026-6901293 GCF_000299155.1 Elephantulus edwardii
CCTGATACTGCCGATTGGTCCAGTGGTGAGAATCTTTGTCTTCTTGACATTGAGCCTCAATCCATATTGCAGGCTGCAGTCCTTGACACTCTGCAGCAGCTTTGGATTTCCATTAATTCATTCATTGTTGCACATTTCACCCCTCCCAGCCCTCCCCCCTAGAACACTCCCCTCTTGGAAAAGTAAAAGAAAAATTCTTTCATTATTCCAGGTCCACTCCGCCATGTACCCTTTGATTGTGGATCCAAGAAGATGGAAATAATTAACAACTTCCATTTTTTTCATCCTTCTTCAAGATATTTTTTATAGGTCTAGTTGTGAGAAATTTGTTCTCTTTTTTGTTTATGTGTAATCCATGCTTTAGGTGACGGTAAAAATTCATAGTTTTTGTGATGCATCATGTGTTCCTCAAAGCATTTTTCTGTCTAAGTCAAGCAACAATGTGTCATCTGATTATTATGACTTGTTGATAAATCTTGCTTTAATCTTGATTCTCTGTTATTCTTCAAATAGCCCATCTTCTCAAATTATTTGCTCATTATAGAGATTCAATAGGTATGGTGAAGGGATACATCTCTGATATTAATCTTTCTTGACTTTAAACTATGTGTTACTACAGTGCAGAAGAGCAAGGACATAAGTCTTGAGACTAATGTGTGCCTGACATAGCCATGGTCTTCACAGTTACTTACTATGCCATAGAGAGCCGGACAGTGAATAAAGATGATAGAAGAAGAATCAATTCCTTTGAGTTGTGGTGTTGGAAAAGAGTATTAAATAAACCATGGGCTGCCAAGAGAACAAGGTCTGTCCTGGAAATGGTGAAACCAAGTTGCTTCCTGGAGGCAGGAGTTTTGAATCCCAGTCTCACATACTTTGGGCATGCAGTCCAGATGTCCTTGGAGAAGGATCTCTTGCTTGAAAGAGTGGAGGGACAGTGCAAGAGAGGAAGATCCTGGATGAGCTAGATTGACACAGTGACTGAGGTAATGGGGAGAGGTGTGTCAGAGACAGTGAGATTGGTTTAGAATAGGGCAAGTTTCCAAGTTATTAAGCATAGGGTTGAAAGCAATTCAATGGCATATAACAACGGTAGTGACTCCATTGTTCTATTTGACAATATGCTTCTTAGTTTATGTACAAGTTCTGTATTGTTGTTGTTGTTATGTGCCATCGAGTCGTTTCTGACTCATAGCGACCCTATGCACAACAGCTCTAAACCCTGCTCTATCCTGCGCCAACCGCACTGCCTCTGACACACCCATCC
>NW_006399847.1:6901393-6902323 GCF_000299155.1 Elephantulus edwardii
CTTTTTACTCTATTGGAGAAGTTTTTGGATGTGCATAGGGATTTGATTCTTAGAAGGTCCCATTCATCTATTCTATCTTCTCCTGGTTGTAGATTTTCCAGGACACTTGGGAAACTTTTTATGTTGTGGATTAGGACCACTAAAGTTCTTCCAAGCTTTTCTTGAATGAAGTTCATAGTCCTTGGTTTTAGTCCTAAGTCCATGATCCATCTTGAGTTGTTTTTTGCATATGGAGTGAGGTGTGAAGACTGATTTTATAATCATGTTTTTCTCCAGAAAATAGCCTCTCTTAATATTATTCCTAAAGTATATGAGATGAAGTCACATTGATTTTGCTTTTAGAGAACACTTTCACTGCAATTCCTCCAAGACAGATTTGTTTGTTTTAAAGATTCAATATTCTTTACAAACACTGCCATTCAATGGCACCAATTCTTTGGTCTTTTTATTCATTCTCCAACTTCCATATGCATATAAGCAATAGACAATATGATTCCTTGAATTGGATGAACTTTAGTCTGTAATTGGGTATCCTTGCTCTTTAAGACTTTAAAGAGGTCCTTAGTAGCCAATTTGCTCATTGCAATATGTTGTTTAATTTCTTGACTACTGCTTCTCCCCCCCCCCTTTTTAAATTATTTGATGCTTGAGTAACTCTTTTTTTTTAATAGCATTCAGTTTATTACAAATATTTAGTATTGGCTTCCCATATTTCCCCCCTTTGTTTTTATCATAATTATGTTATCATCTAGATAATAAACTCAAAGAAATACTTTGAAAAATCTCCATATGATCAGAAGGATTCAGGTTGAATATTTCTTGAAATTTGTTTTAATTGTACCATTGCCACAGTACTTGTCATAACCAGTTCTGATTAATCTCCTTTGTCAGTGTGTCCTTTGCCATTCCCTATCACTCCTCCCTGAGAGA
>NW_006399847.1:6903153-6929073 GCF_000299155.1 Elephantulus edwardii
TATTTCTTTAAATTCCTCTGTATCTGCCAATTCCTTTCTATATAATGACTCAGTATATTCCTTCCATCTTCTTTTAATACTTCCTGGATCATATAGACAGAATTAAAGGTTCTGGAATTTCCATTCTTTATAACGCTTTCTATAATGTATAAGGATCTATAATTTATAGGCTGCACATAGTGAAATCCTTTTATACAGTCAATAAAACATAGCCAACATGTTTCTGGTATACTCTACATTCAACTAAGATTCATCTGACATCAGTAATGATGTTCCTTGTTCCATGACTTCTTTTGAATACAGCTGGACCATATCTGTGAACTCAATTGAATGCAGAGGGTTCAAATTGGTTGGATCTCTGGAAAGATTTTGGAAAAACTCATCATCATTAGCTAGAGAGAGATCAGGTGTCAACTTTGAAAAAGATTTTGAATGGTTTCTCTGTGAATTTAATCTAAAACTAAAGGGAATTGGAAATAGCATATGAAAAAGAACCAGTCATATTGAAGGAAAAGGTCCAAATTGTCCTGAAGGCATTGGCCAAAACAAGACTAAATCAGTTGATGGAATACCATTTGAAATTTTTCATCAAACAGATGTAACACTGGAGGTGTTCACTTAACCATGCAGAAAAATAAACTTGACAAAGCAAGGGGGAGAGATTCATATTTGGGCCTATTCCAAGGAAAAGCAACACAACAGTGTGAGGAAATCACCAAAACAATATCATTAACACCAAAAGCAAGTAAAATTGCTAAAGACAATTGAAATGGGAGTAGAGCTTTGTCACAAAGAACTTAAAGCTGGGAATTTGAACTGTATTGAGAAGAGGATGTGGAACTGAGTGTACAAAATTTTGACCTCAGATAGATCTGGACTTGGAAACAGAGAGTATCAGAACAATATTAACTTATGTTTTATTGACTAAGCAAAGACATTCCACTGTGTGGATCATAACAATATTGTTAAGAATGGGAAATTTTAGAAAAATGGAGAAACATTCAATGTGCTCATGTGGAAGTTCAATATCAAGAAAACGATAGCAATAGGTAGCATCATGATAGATGAAGAAATGATTGAAATCGCCAATAATTTCACTTTATATCAAGGTCCATGGTAACAGCATTCAGAAATCCAAAGATGTGTTGTGTTGGAAAAATTGGCTCACAAGGACCCCTCAAAAGTGCAAGGATAACAGACTAAGATGCACCTGATCTAATTCATGGTCTTCTCAATTTCTTCCTCTCAATCAGAAAGCTGGACAATGAATAAGGATGGTAGAAGAAGAAGTGATGGCTTTCAGCAGGGTTGGGGAAGAGCACTGAAAATCCTGTGGACTGCCATAAAGAACAAACAATTCTCTCTCGAAAGAGGTGCATCCAGGGAGCTCCTTGGAGGCAAGGATGGTGCAACTCTGTTTCACATACTTTGTTTCATATACTATCAGGAAAGGGTATTGTTGTTGTGTATCATAGATTGTGAACTGAACCATAGCTAACCCTCCAGTGGATTTTCAGAGGCAGTTAATCACAGAGGAGGAGATTGCCCATCTTTCTCCCGTGGAGCAGCTGGTGGTTTCAAAGCATGTGCCTTTAGGATTGCAGTGCAGCTTCTTACCATTTGGTCATCAAAGCTTGAAAAATGACACCATGGTGGGAAATTGGAGAGTCCAAGGAAAAGAGGAAGACTCTCAATAATGTATTCAAATTTTGTAAATAAACAATAATAATAATAAAAGAGATTAACTAGCACTGGTCTGTCAGATATTGTGAGGGTGGGGCAGGATAAGGCAAGGTCCTTATTTGTTGTTCATAAGGTCCCTATGAGTTATAGCTTATGCCACAGTACCTAATAACAAGTGGAAATTGTGCATAGACCAAAGGGCAGTCATTCAAACAGAAGAAGAAGATAGAACAGTTTTTAATCAGGAAAGTTATGTGTCAGGGTTGCAGATTTTAATAGCTGACCCTCCAGTGTGTTTTCAGAGGCAGTAATTGCATGATAGAAGATTGTACCTCTTTCTTCCATGGAGCAGCTAGTGGATTTGAATCCTGTACCTTTGTATTGGTAGTACAGTTCCTTACCACTAAACCAAAGCTCCTTATTCAATATGTATGCTCAGCAAATAATTCCAGAAGTTGGACTATCTGAAGAACACTGAGCCGAAAGATTGGAAGAAGACACATTGACTACCTGAGATATGCAAACGGCACAACCTTGCTCACTGAAAAGAAGATTTGAAACATGTACTAGAAACTGCAGCATAGAGAAAACAAAAATCCTTATAACTGGAATTATAAGCAACAAAGGGGAAAAGCTTGAAGTTATCAAGTATGTCAGCAATCCTGTTGTTTTTGCATCTTACCAGGATCTGGTTGTTGCCAGGGGAGAAGTTAGGCAACAAGAACTGTAGGGCCTCCTCACGTTACCATGTCTAACATACTCCTCTTTGTCATGAGAAGTCGAACTTCCTTTGAGCTTTATACTCCATCTTCTCAGCTTATAATCAGTTTCCCTTTCCACCTCTGGTCCTGTGACCTCATCGTGTGAAGACATGGTGACTCAGCCTATTGAGCCCTCTCTCTTCCCAAGTTGTCCCATTGCTGGGGATATACCTTCTCTTCCTACGTATCTCTGAGAACCAGCAGCATCTCCTCAGAGGTGGGTGAGGGTCACAGCCATGCATTAACCCAGGCTACTCTCAATGCCAGATCCTTCCCTGCACGAAACAGGTCTCCTCTGTGGGGACAGGCCTCCTCTAAGTGTTTACTCAGCAGCGACATAAGCTCATAAGCTGTACACAACATCACCCTAGATTCTGAAGTCTTTGACTTTCTCCACTCTCCTTCAGAGGCCGCCTCCATCCTCCCCTGTCCGTATGATGTGTCCCTAGCCAAGGTTTCCTGACTTTATGGTCTACTGACTCTAAGAAGGCTCTGTCTAATGGGCTTGCTGCCAAATACAGTGCGTACTGATGGGCTAAGATAGTAAACAAGTAGAGAAGTGGCAAATATGCCACCCTTCCTTGATAAGAAATCATTTCCCTATTCCATAATATTGTCTTCAGCATTGATCCCTGGGGGCTGCATCTTGGGTTGTTTTTTTTTTACTGGGATTTTAGTGCAGGCCCCGTTGAAACATCTCCAATCCTGAGAAGTCTGTGCACAGGTCTCCTCATTCTAGAACCTCACCACCTTTTCCTCCTAGGCCTCATGGTCCTTGCCTGTCCTGTCCTGAGCAGATTAGTGGTGGGTTTTGTGTCTCAAACTAGTTTGGAGAATACATCACTTTTGGCAGAATGCTGACTTTACTTTCAGTAGAGTGTCACTTCAAGGGCAATCATTTCCAGTCCATCCTCATAACCTCATGGCTAGTGGAGAACTGACACATGGTTCAGCACAGGCTACTCACCACATAATATTACAGCGGGACCATCTGAGGAATTTTCTTGCAGAGACAACAGAGACAAAGGATGCAGTGACAGCTTCTACCTGAGTCTGTGCCAGTGAAAATGAGCCTCCATCCTGCGGGCTCTCATTTGCCAGATACGCTCATTACCAAAGAGGCTAGGAGCAAACTGTGATTTGGAATCGAAGCAGCACCTTAATGTGATCCTCCTGAAGATGATATCCCCTGATTTCACTCTGACAACAGGCAGGAAAATGTGCATTGACGTCTGCTATGTTAGTCGGTGCAACACATTTTTTTGATGGCTACAGGGTGACCTTTTGGTTTAATATCTGCTTCACAGTTTGAGACATCATTAATTAACTTCTTTTGATTGAATGCTGCACTCAAATCACTCAGCATGCACTTTTGTTCTCTGCAAGACCACTTTTCTTTCCTTGAAAGGTGAAGCCATAATTAAATAAACACTAGCATTAGAGAAGTCAGCTGCTCTTGTCTCAGTGTGTCCTGTCCCGACTTGTATATCCTGCTCTGGGGTCACTGCTTAGACTTCGACTAATGACAGCAGTACATGTAACAGTGAAACACTGCTTGGTCTTGCCCCATCTTTGTGATCATTTGTGCTCTGTTGTGTTTGAGCCAATTGTTGCAGGAATCATGTCAATCCCTTTCGCTGGAGAAACTCTTGACTCCCTTTGTGCGTTTCCAGGAATGATAAAGCTGTGTTGGATTGGGGCAATTCCATCTTCTTAGAAATCACCAACCTGAAAAAGATCTACCATCTTCTCTAAACTCGTGTGAGTATGACACAAAAGAAAACATCACAGTATGAGAAGTAATCAATTATATGTATAATAATTCCAAGAGTAGACAGTGACAGTGGATGGAAAGGAGTAAAGAGTTCTCACAGTAAATGAATCTGGAATCCTTTGCATTGACAGGGGCCCACCCGTGGAGTGGTCACAGGGTAACCAGTGCCAAAACCCTGAACTGTTGGAGGTAACTGGTAGGTAGGCAGGTAAGGCTTTGGACCACCAAGCCTTTTCTCTGTGCTGCCCTATTGGGCACCCATTGGAGTTTCTGAGTGTTTAACTTGAGTAGAGACCCTTAGGTTAAAAGACCACCAAAGCCCAGTGTGAGTCCAAGGTCTCTTGGGTCACGGGAGGCAGAGCATAGCTAGCCCAGAGCACAGCTCTATGCTCTCCCGCAGTGACACCCAGTCAGAGACTCATGAGAAGAGAACAAGGGGATGAATCAAGGACGCTAGGACCATGTGTGGGCAGGGCTACCCTCATCAGAGAAGCTGCGCTGCCTCTGGCTGGGCTAAGACTCGGGAAAGACTGAGAGGTCAGTGTGGGCTGACCCTCTCCCTCTGGATTTCTGGGCAGGACTCCCAAGGGCAGGTCCAGTGGCACTCTTTTACACATGCTGCGGCTGACACAGAGAGTCTAAGCAACTTGGCAAAGGATCTTCAGTATCAAGGGCAGTACTAGAATGCTGGGCTGGCCTCTCCCCACCACGTAAGACATTCTGTATTGTTTATCTTTGCTCCTGCCCTTCAACCTAGATTCCCTTGTTCATGCCTTTGAATTCTTGCAAAAGGCAGGCAGATTAGAGACAGCAGTTGATACAAGAAGCGGCATTTGCCCGATCCTTCTTGGAACAGCAGAGCTGCTTGTTCTTTGCTAAAGAATGCCTTTAGGATGTAACGAAGACCCTCAATAAGATGGATTGTCACAGTGACTGTAACGATAGACTCAGACATAGCAGAGATGATGAGGATGGCACAGGAAAGGATGGAGTTTAGATGTGTTGTTTATAGGGTGACTGTGCTGTGGAAGGGACTCGACACTAAACAATAGCAATGTAAGTTGTAACACTAAACACCTGCACCCCAGACAGACCCTGTGAAAGCTGACTTAATGAAGATAAACATAGATCTTAGGACTCTACCTGGGGCCTACACGGGCTTGGTAAAAGATGCATAGGAATAGATTGCAACAAGAAGGCTGACATTGTGCTTGGCAGGAGGTGAAATGCTGTGTGGCAGCACCAGGGGTAGTGGCTCATTCAGCATGCCTCCTCGACAACAGATGTAGCAGAGTTGTTAGCTCTGAAGAGTGCCGAGGCTGCCCCTCCCGGAGGCGTTCGCACTCTCAATAATGTTATTGTTAAACACACATCGATCTGCCTTGGTGGGGTGCTCTGGGGCCCAAGACTACTGGGGGTGTCGACCCATTTGGCCCGTTTTCACAGGCTCATTGCTATATCTGCTGTTCTGAGGACCTTTGCCCATTTGAAAGTTGCTCCTCAGAGATGTCTTCTCACTCCAAATAACACCCCAGTGGCCATGTGTACCTTTCTCCCCACTGCTAGAAGCAAAGCTGCCTCTCCCTGAGGTAAAACCAACTGCACCCTTTTAGTGATGAGCCTTCTTCCATTGGAAGAATATGAGAGCATTAATGAATTAGACTGTAAACATCTTTTCTAAATTGTATCTTTTGGGGGAAAATGTCTCAATGAGATAGATTGATTCAGTGACTGGGGAGGTGGGGGTAGGTGTGTTGGAGACAGTGAGACTGACACAAGATAGAACAGGGTTTAGGACTGTTGTACATAAGGTCGCTATGAGTTGCGGGTGACTCAACAGCACATAACAACAACAACAACAACGAGAAAGCTGGACTCTATGAAGAGGAATGCAGTATCAGGATCAGAGGAAGACTCATCAACAACCTGTGCTGTGCAGATGACACACCATTGCTCCCTGAAAGTGAGGTCTTAAAACACCTTCTCCAGAAGATCTAGGACTACAGCTTTCAATATAGATTACATCACAAAATCAAGAAAAGTCCTTTCCACTGGGTCAGTAGGCAACATCATGATTGATAGAGAAAGGATTAAAGTTGTCAATGATATAATTTTGCTTGGATCCACAATTCAAACACAATGTAAATGAAAGATTGTATAACACACAGTGTATATGCATGAAACATAATGGAAAGGAATTATATAAAAACCAATAAAACTATCTTAAAAACCCAACAAATCCAGCAACCAGGAGATGAGGCGAGATAGTGCATTGGGCAAGTCTGCTTTTGGGAACTTTGCTAAAATACTGAAGAGCAATGATATTAGTTGAAAGACTAAGGTGTGCCTCACCAAGGTCATGATCCTTTCAAACCCTTGCTATGCTGCAAAAAGCTTGACAATGAATAAGGACAGAAGAAGAATGGATGTCTTCATTTGTAGTGCTGGAGAAGAGTATTTAAAATCCTATGGACTTTCATAAGAACAAACAGATATGGGACAGTCTTGGGAAAATTACAGCCAGGCCACTCCTTGGAGGCAAAGATGATGAAGCTTCATCTCTCATACTTTGGACATTTGCTAGGGGAAGCCCTTTTTTGGAAAGAAACATTGTGTTCGGAAAGGCGATGGCCAGCTGATGAAAGGAAGACTCCCCAATGAGAAGGATGGACACAGCGACTACAGCAATGGCCTTAAGTGTGTCAGAGATAGTGAGGACTGCAGGACAAGACAGGGTTCACATCTGTCGTAGTGGACTCAGCGGCACCTAACAACAACAATAAAATGAGGAGACAACTTCCTCCTCCTCCTTCTTCTTCGTACTTATTTCCATTGTTTTCTTTGCTTGTCAGAAAGGCAAAATTCAGGTGCAAATTCTTGGAGGGACTGTTTATTCCACAGCACTAGGCAAGTGCTTTGGTTGTGGCTCCCTCCTGTACCATACAACCTAAGGTATGTACAAATGGAGTAGGAGGGATGCCACTTTGCTCATGTTTGGCTAATTCTGTCCAGAAGACTGAGCCCCTGCTAAATGTCCCTGCTACTTGCCTTTCTGTGAGCCCTTCTGTCCCTGCACATACCAGAGTGCCCTCTCACATTTTAGCATGAACATCCTCTCTTAGCTCCTTTGCCTTCTGGACCTGGTCCCACCTTTGTGCTAATTACAGAGAGCATATTGGGCTGTGAAGAATAGAAACTATGCAGGCAAAACAGGATACAAACTTACAGCTAGCTTTCTTTGCTATGTTAGTAAAAGAAAATAATATTTCTGACATTATTCTTTACTTTTATTTTTAAAATCACAAAAAATAAACACTAAACCACATCAACATTTAAGGAAATGGACTTGTTTTGAATCCAGTAAAACCACGCAAACACTCCCTACTCTTTGCCACATGTTTCAAATCTTGTCAGAAACCCATTTCTAAGTTGTAAACATGGTACTATGTTCAGTAATCTGTTTTTACTGGTAAAATAAATATCACCTGATGCCAATTGCACAGATAATATATCTGACCTTTCCCAATTTATCAGCTTTCAGGAAAACAGAATGCTTTCCTGGCTCTCTCTCTCTCAGTTAGCTTTCATTTTTGTGCTTTGAAGAACAAAAAAGAGGAGAGGGAGAACTCAAAAACCTTCAAGCATTTAATGCCAGAGACAAACAAATGGCACAAGCTTAAAGCAAACCATGAAACTAAAGAATGACAAATGGCTAGGATCTGCTTGCATTTCAAGCTTCTGTTTCAAAAGCAAAAGAGTCCTGTTGGCACAGTGGGTTGTGCTAGGTGACTAACTCAAGGGCCAGCAGCAGTTTACACCCTCCAGCTCATCCATGGGAAGAAGATGAGGCAGTCTTGTTTCAAAGCTGTCAATTCTCCGAGATATACTGGCAAGAAGCTGTGTTGTAGTCTCAAAGGAAGTGGTTCGAAGTCACCAGCTGCTCCTCTGGAAAAAGATGGGCAATCTCCTCCTGTGCAATTAACTGCATCTGGAAAACTATTGGAGGGTCAGCTACGGGTCCATTAGAACTCTGTGGTACTCAACAACCACAATGATATTTAGAACTTTGGAATTAGTTGGAAGACGGTGGGTTAAGGCTGTCTGGTTTCCAAAGCAGTCAGAAATACCAACTCAGACCTAAATTTGAACTGTAGGGCCTCCTTCCACACAGGGACTCCCTCCCACACCTCTGCCTACTTCTTGCTTCCCTGCCCTCTCACATTCTGCTGTTGCTCCTTGATCACCATTCTCTGGCACTTCCCTCTCCATTTATTGTGGGAGAATCCTTGTGCAGCTCTGAATCCTAGACCTGCTGAGTTGCTGACAAAGTCAGATGGCCATGTTGGCATATGAGTCAAGAACTTTCCAGCCTGACACAGTCTCACAAAATTCACATCAATTTAAAATTCCATGTGGAAGCATGGAGCTACAGGAAGACAAATGAAACTGTTTTAAACCTGGGGCTCTATCACAGGTCCCAGAGAATGCCCTCCACAGTCAATGTACAGCTTTGAGGAAGGATACTGCAGAAACACATTCTTGGCCATTTTGAAAATGAACCTGGATTCATTCTTGCTCAGAAAAATTGAGTCTAGGATCCTATTGCATGAACAGTATGCATTTGTTTCAGATGCTAATTTTATACATTTATAATACCTTGCAAATATGACAGCCTATCTCATTTCCATTTTTTTTAAAGTACAAGAAATTGTAATAAAAATACCACACTTATCGCATTCACACTCTGAAGGTAAGAAATGTCATGAAATAATATATGGCACAATTTGTCCTGGAATTAATTAACTGATTATTGCTTTTCACTTATGAAAAGGTGTATAAAAAAATTAAGAACTTAACAATGCATATTTTTGAACCAAGATTAGTAAATGATCTTTACTTTTAAACTTGGTCTTTTTAATGTTGTGAGTCACCTTTTGTACTTTATAGATATTTTATCTATTTATAAATCGAAAGTTTGTGTCAACCCTGTGCAAGTCATCAGTGTTATTTTTCCAATGATATGTATTCACTTCATGTCTTGGTGTCACATTTGATGTTGCAATATACCAATTTTTTTCACAATACTTTTGCATCCTTAATGTTGTTTGTTGTTAGGGGCTTTCCAGTTAACTAAGACTCATAATGACCCTATGAGCAGCAGATCTCAAACTTGTCCTGTCCTGCACCATTCTCACGGTCTCCACTATGCCCACACCCTTTGTTGTGCTCACTGTGTCAATCCATCTTATTGAGTCATCTTCTCTCTTTCTGACTCTCTACCTTTCTTAGCATGATATGTCTCTTCAAGAACCAGCTCCTCCTAGAATATGTCTGAAATAAGTGAGATGAAGTTTCATCATCTTTACCTCCAAAAAGCACTATACTTGCACTTCTTTCAAGACAGGTTATTAGTTCTTCTTGACACTCCATGGTATATCCAACACTTTTCACCAACATCACATTACAAATGATCTTCTTTATTTATTGTCCAGCTTTCAGATGCAAAGGAAGCAATTGGAAAGACCTTGGTTTGGATCAAGTGAACCTTAGTCTTTAAACTGATATCCTTGTTCTTTAGAACTTTGATGACATCTTTGACAGCAGACTCACCAAAGTAACATGTCTTTTGATTTTTCGAATGCTGCTACCATGGGTGTTGATTGTGGACCCAAGTAAAATGAAATTGTTGACAAATTCAATCTTTTTGCCCAATGGTCATTATGTTACCTATGTCGATTGGTAAGGATTTTTGTTTTTTTGTGCACTTAATAGAATGTAATATAATGAAAACGTAAGTATGTAAGTCAGGAAACCAAAAAATTCACAAGACTCACTTTATTGTAATATTCACTTTATTTTGGTCTGGAACTGCCATTGCTACTGAGTTAAAATTGACTCATAGCTGACCCGCCATTGGGTTTCCGAGGCTCTAAATCTCATGGGAGGAGGTTGCTCATTTTTCTGAAGAGGAGCTGCTGGTGGATTTGAACTGCCAGAGGGCATCAGCCTTTGAGGGTAGCAGTGCAAATCCCTATGGAATATGCCACCAGATCTCCCTGGTCTGCAAATGAACACACAGTTTGCCTGTGAGTAGTTCAAACCTATCGTGCAAAAATGTCAACTAATAACCAGGAAGGATTTGAAAAAAATGAGTTGAAGGTTTTATTATTTCAGCAGAAGTATAATGATTTGCTTGCCTTTTATTTCTATGCTGTTTCTGGTTGTCTTTGAGTTGGCTTTGACTCATGTCAACTGTTTGTTTAAGATAAGAAAGAGGCCACTTTCACAGTTGTTGGTGTTGTCTGAGACCTTTTTGTGCTATCGTGTCAATCTATTTTATTAAGACATAATAATATCTTTGGACTATGCCCACCATTATCCTGTCTTTTCAGGTTTCTGCCAGGTCTTTCCCATTTCCTTTAACTTTACAAAACATAATGAATGGGAATGATTGTATGAAACCTAATGTGAGTGAAGAATAGTGTGAAACACAATGTATACAAACTTTGTAAGCAAAGCAATATAAACATTTTTCCCCCAAAGATGATATAAGGACATGAAAGACTAGCAATGTTTTGTTATAAGAGCCATGTGTTGCCAATATCAGTATATTGTAAGTTAAGAACATTGTTTCTAATATGAAGGGTACTCGATTTTTTTTAGGGTACTTGATTTTTAATGATTTGGAAAGCCTTTTCTCAAGTAAATGATACTTGTATACAAATTTCTGCTTATTCTGCTGCTGAGAATAATTGCATTTATTTTTCTGTTTTGTTTTTTTGTTTTTTGATTATTAAATTTTATTAGTTTTAATGAACATTTACAGGGATTTTGGGTTTTCATTCCTTCATTGCTGCACCATTCTCTCTACCCTCCTCCCCAGTTTGTTCTTTTTCCCCTGCCATCCGAATGTCTGTTTTAATTACAAATTTCTGCTTATTCTGCTGCTGAGAATAATAGCATTTAAGATCAGTAATTTCCTCGAAAAAGCTACCTTCCACTGGGAGATAGTGGGGAAGTGAAGTCACCAGAAGTGGTTTAAGGCTTATATGCTTAAGGATGACTCTATCACATGACAGGTGAGATTGCTATTAATGAATGAAAAGAAGAAGACGGTAAGGACAACATTAAAAACAATAGAACCCTTTCTTTAATTGTCAAGTGTAAAAGGCAAACTGCTAATATTTGGTATTGAGGGTGGAGAATTTTAATAAAAAAACAACTGTTAGAAAATAAGTTGTTAAATATTTGGGGGTAGGGGGTGGGGTTTGGGGAGGTGCTGGGGGGATTGTGTACCAATGACGGAGTTTTTCTTTTGCTTTTCAAGGAGAGGAGCAAACGGGGGGGGGGGTGTGCAGGGAGAAGGGTGCAACAATGAATGAATGGAATTCCAAAATCTCTGTAGATGTTCATTGAAATGAAAAATAAACAACCTAAATTAAAAAAAAAGAAAATAAGTTGTTGTTGTTATTAAGTGCCACCAAGTTGTAGACAACACATAGCGACCCTATGTATGAAAGATCTGAATACTTGTTTAACTTTCATTGTTTCTCTAAGTTTATAGAATTTCTGGAGGCAAGCTATTTTGGAAGTGGATGCAACTCCTGCTTTCATGCCTGTTTTAATCTGGGAGCTCCACCAAACACTGTCCATCGTGGGTAACCATGATCGCATTTGACACATCAGTGTCACAGTGTTTAGCACCACAGCAAGCGTGAGTTTCCTCTGTACAGCAAATGGACAGACACAGTGCTAAACCACTTAGAAGACTGTTTGATGAAAGCCAATTAAAACGAGGCCTGTGGGCCACAGATTAAAATCACCCACCTGTGGCTTGATAGCACAACTTTCTATCCACTAGGCCAACAGAGCTCTTTCTATGACTCACAGCAATTTTATAAATAACAGGTCTAACTCTTGCCCATCCTATGCCATCCCCACAATCTGAGACACACTCAAACCCATTGCTACAGTCACCGTATCAGTCCATCATGTTGAGGATCTTCTTTTTTTCTCTGACCCTCCACTTCTCTCAGCATGATGCCATTTCCCGAGGATTGGAAACTTAAACTGTTTGTTGTTGTTGTTAAGTACTATCGAGTCATAGACAACTCATAGCAACCCAATGAATGAAAGACCTGAACACTTGTTTAACTCTCATCATTTCTCTAAGTTTATTGAATTTCCAGAGGAAAGTTTTTCCAGAAGTGGATGCCACTCCTGTTTTCAAGCCTGTTTTAATCTGGGAGCTCCACCAAATACTGGCCACCGTGGGAGCATGTTGAAAAAACTAATGTTAGGGAAAGTTGATTCAGGGGTATGCTATCATCACACTTCCAAAACCCTATTTTCTGAAATCAATAATATTTAGAAACAGTCAGTAACAATTCTGATAAACCATTTCAGAAAGAAAAAAAAACCCATTGAGAACAAGATTGAATAGTGATAGAACATAACAGCGGTGATGGAATATGTGCCTGAAAGAAATAAGAAATGGCAAGTTTCTGAGGCCAGGTGATCCCTTCCTGTTTCCCAAATAATCTGAATTTTCAGGGAAGAAAGCTGCCTTCTGGCTTTTAGTCTTCATTAAGGTGACATTCTCACATTAAATATTCCTTTATTACAAGGGGAAACTTCACTGTCTTATTTTATTCTAACCTGGTCAGAGCAGTATTTTGGGGGAAAATAATCTCAAGGCTGCATATAGTACTAGTACTTACTAAAATCCATTCTCTGCTTATGAATACAGGTATGCCTCGTATGTTCTAATGATAAATAACAGTGTTCAGATTTCTCAAGTGTGACATTACTATCTATACATAATTTTAAAATATAGCTCCCTCAGCATTATTGACACAGCATTCATGTACCAGTGGGAAAAAACAAGTTTTTTTTTTCAGTAATTTTTACGAGCATTCCTTTTAATTTTTTCCCATCATATTACTTAAAGCTGAAAATTATGATGATGGACGAATATAAATCTCAAGAAAATGTTAAACATGCTTAATTATAGAACCATAACAATATCTGAAATCCTTGCTATAACTCAACATTTGAAAAACTCATCTTGCAAATATTTCAAAGGTCGTTCTACCTCAAATTTTGAGCATAAGAGGAAGCTTTCTGAATTGTCCCTCCCCTCTGTGTTTTATTATATTGTTCCATCAAAGAAAGCTTTTGCTGCTGCATTTCTCCCTCTTTCTTGGTGAAAAATTAATTAGCATGCAAGAATAATTTGAATTCATGGTGAACCTGAGCCTGTTTCAGAATTATTTTTGGATGATAGCTTCTTGAATCATGGATAATAATTTAGGTGTCTTTAAAGGACACCTAGGTTTCTCAGAAAAAAAAAATCAAAGTTGGTAAAAATCATAATCGTCTATTTGCAGCAGAGAAAACAAAAATGGCTAGGACAACATCATTCTCAACTTCCCCCTTTCTTAGTGCTCCAGAGCAGAACACGATGGGAAGGACGTACGATTTAATGAAAGCTTTTACCTGGTGGCTGAAACGAAGCAGCCTATTTATAAACTGCTCTGAAATTTAAGTAAAATCTCTTATCCACTTGAAGTTCAAATGAGAGAACTGAGTATGAGAGTGAGCACACAAAGGAGAAACACAAGCCAGGAAAAAAGTACATAATGGTTTGAACCAAAGGCAGTAACGTGAAAGACGATAGTAGAGGAATCGGTGGGAAACCGTAAGATTCATCATTAGTGAAGGTTGACCTGAAATAACCCAGAAGGTAAGATGATAAGATTTATACTTTAATGCTTTAAATGAGGGGGGGGGGAGTATCCTGGGCTTGGAGAAAGAGGCAAAAACATACTGAAACTATGCTCATTTAGTTCCCATTTATTACAGGACGTAATCTTCTCAATCCCATCCTAGCCCACCTGCAAGCCCCAGAAAAGTCCTAGTCATTTTAGTGGAAGAAAATGAGGAACAGAGAGGAAGCATGATTTGTTTAAGGTCACATAGCTTGAAAGTGGCCTAGCTGGGATTCACAATTAGACTGATTTTCTAGTCTGTGTTACATTGTGTTTGTTAAAAAAAGGATGGGGGGGGCGGGAAGGATGTCTAAATTGGAAAGGAATGTTGTCAACACTGAGGCAAACAATGATCCAGAGATAAGGGTTTAGAAAGACAACATAAGGAAGGAGTTATTGTCCCAAATGGGAGTGAGGATGTTTTTGCCTCTAGGTGTGGCATCATTGGGACAGATGTTAGAGGATCTAACCTGTAGAGAGATTATTAAGATGTAGAGATTTCACACAAATTATTGAGCAACAGCTGACAGTTGGGAGGAAACAGGAAATGTGCACAGAAAGACCAATTCAATGAATTGTTTGCATTTGAGGTCCAGAGTCTGGCGTATGGCACTGTGGTTCAGAGCTGGGCAGCCACGTGTGACTAGGACAGGTTGATCTTTCTCAGCCAGCACCTAAGACTACTGAGTTTGTAAGTCAAGGGTGGTTGGGTCACAGAGAACAACCAGTTATAGAAATTGGATTGGTGAAACAGTTGGATCACCTGAGACTGAAAAAAAGAAGGTGCTAAGAATGACTGAAAAAGATCATTCTTTTACTCTGCTCATTCAGGCAGTGGACAGATAGAGAAAAACACATGAATGATCATACCTGTCATTTGTAAAGTCTTACAGGTTTAAAAGTACATTTAATAAACACATTGGGGTATTGTGAGAGCTCTCTCCAAATGAGCAAACTGATGAAGAACATATCTGCCAACAGTTGTGAAGTAAATGTAGAGGTAAAACCTAACTCAGCACCAGGTTTCCATGTCCCTGTTCTTTCCATCAGGGGAACGTTCTATTTTCCCATGTCTGCAGAGTTTATGTGTCATTGTTGGTGTGCAGTGTCAGAAGATGGGTGACCTTTAATACACTTTCTCTGGGAGCATGGTGCTTGGAGGTTTCATCTCCTTTACCTCGCTTCTGATTGCAGTTAAATGTTTTTCCTTCCTTAAACTTTAAAATGTGCCCTTAAGCAAAGATTTCAAAATAGACACTGTTAAATTCAGCTAAAAGCAAAACAAACAGTTCTGGGCTAGAGAAAATCTTTCCTATCTCGAGGGGGCTTGAGTGTGTGGAGGTTGTGATTAGTAGATGACCTACTTCTTTCTCTGGCAGTTGTGATTTTGCAGGGGACAGGACATAGGTCAACAGATTTGGGTGTGAATTCCAACTCCACCACTGTACAGTCACTGTGTAGACATCACCTAGACAGCTGACACCGTGTGAAATGACTATCTATGTGACAAGATTGGAGAAAGATGTATTAACAACCTTCATTATGCAGACAACACAATCTTGCTTACAGAAAATGAAGAGAAATTGAAGTACTTGCTGCAAAAGATCAAAGACTATAGCCTTCATACTTACCTGGCAGAGGAAATAATACCATGGTCATGAAGGTGGTTTTCCCAGGGTGAGCCTCTTCCATTGCACTTCGGATGCACTGACCTCTGTGATTTCCCCAAATGTGGGGAACTCAACTGCATAATTTGTGGTAGTGGGAGACTGTGTGCGCTTTATCCCCTGGCTAAAAACAAACAAATAAACAAACAAACAAAACCAAATGAACAGCAAAAACAACAGCAACAACAAACTCCCCCAAACTATAGCCTTCAATATGGATTACATCTCAACATAAAAAAACAAAACAAAAACAAAACAACAAACAACCAAACAAAAATCCTCACCACTGAACAAATAGGCAACACTGTAAAAGATGAAGAAAATATTGAAGCCCTGAACAACTTCAACTTACTTGCATCCACAATGAACATCCATGGTAGCATTATAGTGAAATTAAAAGAGTTGTTGCCTTGGGGAAATCTGCTGTTAGAGACCTTTCCAAAGTACTAAAGAGTGATGACATCAGCTTAAAGACTAAAGTATCCCTGGCTTAAGGTATGGTATTTTTAATTGCTCTCAGGAATTTGAATGTGGACAATGAATAAGGAAGACTGAATAAGAATTGATATATTTGAATTGTGATGTTGCAGAAGACTACATAATATTTACCAAAAGAAAAAAAAGGTCTGTCTTGGAGGAAGTACAACAAAGAGTGCTCTTTAGAGGCTAGGACTGGCAAACTTCATCTCATATAATCTAGGAATATTGTCAGGAGGGACCAATTCTTGGAAAAAGACATCATCTGTAAGGACAAGGAAGACTTTCAGGGAGATGGATTGACACCGTGACTGTAATAATGGGTTAGAGTATATTAGAGATGGTGAGCGCAGGGCTGGAGAGGGCAAGGTTCAGATCTGTTGTTCATAGGGTCACTAGGAGTCAACTTGATGGTACCTTACATCAACAATAAGAGTATTGTTTAGATAATAGTATAATTTGTAGAAGTTAGCACCTCAAATAGTATATTGTTAGATGTCATCAAGTTAAGACTCAAAGCAACATTGCAAATAGCAGATGAGAACTTTGCTCTATTTTGCCTCATCCTCATCTTCTCTAAGCCATTTTATTTGTCAGGACGTTAATCTAACTCATTGCAAGACGTCCATTCTTTTGTTGATCCTCCAACGTTCTCAGCATAATGTCTATTTCTAAAGACTGATTCCTCCTAAAAATAGGCCCAGTAAGTGAAACTAAGTTTTACCATTCTTGCCTCCAGGGAGCACCTTGGTTACAACTTCCTCTGACAGATTTGTTTGGTTTTTTGAGGGAAGTCTACTGGATATTCAGTACTCTACTGCAACATCACAATTCAAAGGCAATGATGCTTCTTCAGTCTTCCTTATTCATTTGCAACTTTCATATCAACAGGAAACAGTTGAAAACTGCTGGTTGATCAGGTTCATCTTACTCTTTAAACTGAAGTCCTTGTGTGGTAGAACTTTGGAAAGGTCCTTGGCAACAAATTACCTCAACGTAGCAGCAATTCTTTTGATTTCTTGACTGCTGCTACTATGGATGTTGATTGTGACCCAAGTAAAATGAACCTTTTGACAATGTTAATATTTCATCTATCATCATGTTGAAATGAGGAAAAACAATGACAAATATTGTTTAATAATTGGAACATAAAATGTACATAGCTTGAATGTTGGAAAACTGGAAATTGTCAAATGAAATGGGATGCATGAACACCAACAGGCTAGTTATTAGTGAGATGAGATGGACCAGCTTTGGCCACTTTGAATCAGATAATCATATGGTATACCATGCTGGTAATAAAAAACAGAATAAGAATGGTGTCGAAATTCACAATAAAAAATTTAGTATTAAATTCTATCCTGAAATACAATGTTGTGAGGGATAAGTTACTACCACTCACATACAAGGAAGGCCCTTTAAAACAACTATTATCAACTCCTATATTTGAAGCCAAAAAGAAAGGAATTGAGAAGTTTTATCAAATCTTTCAGTCTGAAATTGACTGAACATGCAATCAAGATGTGTTAATGATAATTGGTGACTGGAATACAAAATTTAGAAACAGTGAAGAAGAAATAGTAGTTGACAAATATGGGCTTGGTGATAAAAATGAGGCTGGAAATAGGATGATCAAATTTTGTATTTTAAATGATTCATTCATTGTAAATACTTTTTTAAAAAAGACTCAGATGATGACTTTATATATGAATCTCACCTGATGGGCTGCATAAGAATTATGCTGATTACATCTGAGAAGAAATCATTGGAGAAGCTCAATATCAGCAGTAAAAACTAGGTTATGGATGGATGATAGCAAGTTCAAATTGAAGCTGAAAGAAAAAAAGTCCACAAGAACCAAGATATGATCTTGAGTCTATTCTATCTGAATTTTAAGATGATCTTAGGGATATATTTGAGGTATTGAACACCAGTGATTGAAGACCAGATGAGTTGTGGGTGATATCAACTATGAAGAAAGCACAAGGTGATAACAAAAACAGAGAAGAAAAAAATATCAGAAGAAACTCTAAAAATTGCCCTGGAGCATCAAGAATAAAAAAAAGGAGAGAGGGAGAACATGTTGAAGTAAAATATATGAAAAGAAGTTATCAAAGAAAAGCTTGAGAGGACAAAGAAAAGTATTATAATGGGCTGTGCAGAGAGATGGAATTGGAAAATGAAAAGGGATGAATTAGTTCTGCATTTCTCAAGCTAAGAGAACTGTAAAACAAATTTAAACCTCAAGTTGCAGTATCAAAAAATGCTCTGGACAGTATATTGAATGATGCAGAAAGCATCAAAAGAAGGTGGAGAGAATACATAGAATCACTGTACCAAAAAGAACTTATTGACACTGAAAAATTTCCAAAAGTACAATATAAACCGGAGCCAATGGTAACAAAGGAGAAAGTAGATGCTGTATTGAAAGCACTGGCAAAAAATAAGACATCAGGAACTAATGGGCTATCTATCAATTGACTTGTTTCAATTAACAGATGAAGACTTGGATGTGTTTACCAATCTATGCCAGGAAATTTGGAGGATAGCTAGCTGGCCAATGTATTGCAAACAGTCCAGATTTGTTCCCATTCCCAAGACAGGTGTTCACTAGAATGTGGAAATTATCAAACAATATCTTTAATATAACATGCAAGCAAAATACTGCTGAAGATCACTAAAAGATAGCTAGAAAGTACATAGAAAAGGAACTGCCAGAAGTTCAAGCAGGATTTAGAAGAGGCCATGGCATTGGGGATATCATTGCTGATATTAGATGGATCCTGGCTGAAAAAAAGAGTATACTTGAAGAATGTAAATTTTTGCTTTATTGACTATGCAAAGGCATTTGACTGTGTGGATCATAACAAATTGTGGCTGACATTGAGAAGAACAGGAGTCTCAGAGCACTTATTTCTGCTTATGAGAAACCTATACCTAACTCTTGTATGAACAAATCAGGGGAACACTTTATGGTTTAAAATTAAGAAAGGAGTGTGTCAGAGTTGTGTTATTTCTCCATACATAATCAATCTGTATGATGAGCAAATTATTCATAAAGCTAAACTCTTTGAAGAGAAATGTGGCATCAGGATCAGAGGCAGACTCATCAATAGCCTGTGTTATGCAGTTGACACAACTTTGCTTAAAGTAAGGAAGACTTGAAGCACTTGTTGCAGAGGATCAAGGAGTACAGCCTTTGGTATGGATTACATCTCAATGTCAAGAAAACAAAGATTCTTATTGCCCATCTTTTTTCTTGGAGCTGCCACAGAAATTTGTGTTAGACATGCAACTTCCTAGGCTGAATGGCTTCCTTCTTGTTCTCTTCTCTCACCCTGTCTTGACTTTTCCTTGGGAAGAAAAAAGATATTAAAAAGCAAAATGGGAACTGCAGGGAGGGCACACTAAGGTGGGATTACTTTCTGCTCAAAATGACCCAGTAGTTTAAGTCTGCACAAATTCACATTATCCTGAACACATTTTCATTGTATCTGCCCTCAAGGAAGCTTGACTATTGGCAGACCTCAGATTCAGAAGGTAGTACCCCAAGAAGTCGTTAAGTCTGTGCCTCTAGTGGGCAGGCCGCAATAGGAACAAACTGCTCTCCAGCCCTTGCTATTTACATCTGTCTTAGGAGCCAGTCCAAGATGGGCAACTCAGATCAACACAAACCCCAGATCTCATATGACCATTACACCCACCATTCCCTCCATGAATTTGATGAAGAATGAAATTAATTATTTGAGAGTTGTTTCTGACAACTATGTCACTCAGATTGCCTTTCAGTGAAAGTTTAAGAAACAAACAGAAATTGTTAAAAGTTCATGGAAAGGTGAGAGTAAAACTTCTGAAACAATCCTAGTCGATGAATTATGTGGGGTTTAGCGAAGCAAACTGATAAACTAGGCCATTCAAATATATTGCACCAATATTTTCTCTGGCAAGAAGCTGCTTGTTGGATTTGCATTTGGTTTCACTTTAGGACTTAATTCCCTGTCTAAAATAAATGGGAAGAAAATTTTCCACTAGCTGTATTTTACTTAGACCCAGATACAAAGTGAGCCAATACATACCGCAATATATAATTAAACATAATTATATTAAAATATTAAAATACTGCAAGCTATTAGAAATAATGAATTTTCTTGTATGAAATTATCACACGAATTACTCTGGTTATTTTCAGAGCCCTAATCAACAAAATCTGCCAGAAACAGCTGAGGTGTGACTTGCCAGGACATAGGAGCTTATCAGCAAATCACTGGGCCAGAGAGGAAAAAGGTTTTCCATTATAGCTGAGGCAACAGAGGATAGCTGGGACCTAGAATGAGCAACTTTGTGGCACACACGCCTAAATCCCTAAGAGCACAAAATTACTCCAAAGTAATTAGGTGACCTATGGAATTTTAGAATATGTGATAACATATAATGCATTAAAAAACTATTCCATAATTGTGGAAGGGGCCTGTTTGGTAGACTCTCAGCTTTTGCTGATGTCTTCCAAAATTTTGCAATAAGAAATGTAAATGATATTCAGTTTAAGTCAGGCTCTGAATTGAATCTTGAAAACAAAAACGTTTTTAAAAGGATTGTTAAAGCAATCTTACTTATGTAATACTCATTGACTTAGCCAACATTTTTTCTGTAGAAATTAAAGGTAAATGTTAGGTTGCTAGACAAAATTATCATACATCTTGAATCACCGGTGTCCAGAGCAGTGAGTCTTCAAGGTAAAGCTTTTTGGTAAGTAATTGTATGTATGTATGTATAGATATAATTACTTTGTCAAGTTGACTCCTTTTTGCAAGTGATTATTCACAACTCTGGGAAGAATCATCTGAGGACATTTTAAAAATTTCCCCAAATCAGTTACATTAGTATTTCTGAGGGATGTGGATAGAGTCATTGCTTTTGTTGTTATGCATTGGTGAGTTGGCTATGACTCGTAGCAACCCACTAAACAACCGTCCTACACCATCCTCATAATATCTGTCTTGCTAAAGTCCATTGCTGGTCAATGGGTCAATCTATCTGGTTGAGGGTTGTCTAAAGAGCAGAAATCTGTACATAGAGGCACAAGGCTCTGAGCATCTCTCTGAAAGGACCAAAGGGAGTAAGAACAGCCTAGCCCCTCAATGGAACAGAATAGAAAGCAGATAAAGAGCCCAAAGCCAGGACTCATGGTACCTCTAGAGCTACATCAATAGCAAGAGGTTCATTTATTGTTGCTGACTCACAGACTCACAGTTATGATACCAACAATGAGGTTTATTAGGGAAATGAGTGGGAGAGGCAAAGAATATCTTACAAGTTCAGGCTTTAGCCTAATAGTTCCAAGGCACAATTCCTTAGTAAGTCCAGGCTCCAGTTTCATTTCAGCAGGCAAATCCACATCATCCAGTCGGCTTCTCCATCAAACATTTCACAAGAACAGCCAAATCATTAAGTGTGGCCAGCACAAATAAAATAAGCCTCAGGTCACACCTTGCCACCATTTGTTCACAACAATGCTACAATCTCTCCACCACCAAGGTCTCACTCTGACCAGAGTCTTGCTGTCATATGCCTTGGTGGCCTTAAGTCTTGCCTCAAGTTTTTCTCACCTTAAGTCTTACTGTTCAGTATGGAAGGCACCCTTTCTTTTATCTTAGTCCCACAGCTGATGCTGTTTTGCAAGACCATGTTGATTTGTTAACCATATATCTGCAGTTAAGGTAGCTGGAGACCAGAGAATAAATGGTTAAAGAGTGACAACCAAAAAAAGCCGACATTTAGTCTAACACCACAAGGCAACATTTAGTCTAACACCACAAGGGTCTTTCTTTTGTTTGTTGACCCATGATTGTATTTTTCAAGGGACTGTTTCCTCCTGAGAATATCCTCAAAGATGAAGAAATACCTTGGTTGCCCTTCCTTTAAGACAAATTTGTTCTTTTGGGATCTATGATATAGTCAATACTCTTTGACAACATCACAATTCAATGGTATTGATCCTTCTTCAGTCTTCTTTATTTATTGTTCAACTTTCAGATGTTTAAGAAACAAAAGAAAATTACTATAACTTGGACCAGGTGCACCTTAGTCTTTAAACTGACATTCTGGCTCTAAGCACTTGAAAAAGATTCTTGATAACCGTAAGGCTAAAAGCTGTATGTCTTTTAATTTCTTGACTGCTCTTACCATGGGTGTTGATTGTGGACTCAATAAAATTAAATCCTTAACACTTAAACCTATCATGATATTGCTTAATATTGTTTTTAGGTATATGGAGTCAGCTATGACTCACAGCAACCCTATGAACGACAGATAAGAATCTTACCCTATCTTGGGCCATTCTCATCATCTCTTACATATGCGAGACTATGTCTGCTGTCATTGTGTCCTTTCATCTTGTTGAGGACCTACCTCTCTTCTACTGATCCTCCATCTTTCCCAGCATAATGTCTTTGTACAAAGACTGACCCCTCCTGACAACATACCTGAAGTATGTGAGATGAAGTTCCACTATCATTGCTTCTAATATAGGAACAACGAGGTGACACTTCCCCCCCCAGTTGTTTATTGTTCTTGCTGTGTACCATTGAGGTGAAACTGACCTATAGCTGACCCACTAGTGGGTTTTCAGAGGCAATAAATGACAATGGAGGAGATTGTCCATATTTCTCTCATGAAGTAACTGGTGGATTTGAACCACATACTTTTGCATTCGGAGCACAATGCCTTACCACTGTCACCAGAATTCTCCAGTTGCCTGTTAGGTACTAATAAATTTTTTAACTTCCATGACCAGGTTTGAGAGTCAGCAGACTGGAGTTATCTCCAGTCCTTTTCCTCATAGGATCTCTATGAGTGATGCTTGATTCGACGACAATCAACGACAACAATGGAACCAAGTAGGTGCTTCAAAGGGGAATGTGAAATAGAGTAAGTGAGATCTGTGGAATCAGACATTACTTTGTGGTTTCTACATGGGGATCCATACGAGTTAGCATAGGAGATAAATGGTGACAGATGTAGATGTCAACCAGAGGAGTTTGGGTGTTATGCCTTTAGCTATGAGACTAGGAAAGGCTCTTGAAAAGGGAAGTTAGGCAATCATAGTAGGATTTAGTGAGTATTATTTTGATAATGCTATGATGAAAGGCTGTTCAGGAAGACTTAAGTGGGGTCTTAGAAACAAGTTCGGTGATTGGGGCTGGCTCTCTGGGCTGCTGGCTGAAGCATGCATCAATGTCCCATTCCTGCCCAGAACATAAATCTTCTAAAATGGTGATAACTTTATGCCTCTGCTCTTGCTTCATAAGTGCTAGTTACAGAGTTCTGAAATCTATGCCTCCTTATGAACACTAACTCTGAGAGGGAAATGCTGGGCTGGCTCATAATCCACAGGGAACTTTGGGATTCATTTTGCAGAAAGGAATGGATCAATAAAACCAAGCAAGTTCACTTCTACACAAATAGACTTTAGTCATAAACCCAGAATTATTTGGTTCCCAAAAAGCATTGTTATTAATTAAGAGAATGATCATGTTCTCCTCTTTACTTCCTGTCATTATTAATTTTACTTATGTATATATGTAATAATTTAGCACATGTATTAAATAGAAATGAGCTGAGGTAGAGCTGTGAACAATACAAGGCAGAGCCTATTCCTATAACAGGGCAGGGAATTTCCACTGACACACAGGATTCTGGAGATAGAAAAGCTAATATACCATTTAGTCTGACCCACTTACACTAACAAAGGCTTTGTAATAGCATCGCATTTTTTTCCTGGCTAAAGGAAATTACTCCTTCCTGCTTTCCCACAACAATATGGATTTCTACCATGTTGTTGTTGTTAGGTGCCATTGAGTCAAGTGCAACTCATAGCCACCCTGTGAACAACAGATCTGAATGCTACCATATCCATGCCACCTGCATATCTCTCACACGCTGTATCAGTCCATCTTGCTGAGGGGCTTCCTCTCTTTCATTGATCCTCCATTTCTCCAAGCACAATGTCCCTTTCCAGGAATAGTCTCTCCTAGCAACAAGTCCAAGGCACGTGAAATGAAGCTTCACTACCCTTGCATCCAAGGAGCATTTTAGCTGCACTTTTCTCAAGACATAGCTGTTCTTTTTTGGAGTCAGTGAGATTTTCCGTACTCTTCTCCAACACCTCAATACAAAGGCATCAATTCGTATTCTGCCATCTTTAGTCACTATCCAGCTCTTAGAAGCAGAACAACTGATTGAAAAGATCATGGTTGGATAAGGTTCACCTTAGTCTTGAAACTACCATCAGTGCTTATCAGAACTTTGGAGAAGTCTGTGTCAGCAGACTTGTTCAATGCAATATGTCTCCTGATCTCCTGACTGCTGGGACCAAGGATGTTGATTTTGGACGCAAGTAAGATAAAATCATTGAAAATTTCAGTATTTTCTCAATCTGTCATGATGTTGTTTATTAATTTAATGGTGAAGATCTTTGCCTTTTTAATGACAAAGAACTGTCAGAGAATGTCAAAAGTTCAAGCTGGGTTTAGAGGAGACACTGGCACCAGGGATACCACTGCTAATGTCAGAGGGATCCTGGCTGAAAGGAGAGTATACCAGTAGAATGTCTATTTGTGTTTTATTGAGTATGCAAAGGCATTTCACTGTGTGGACCATAACAAACCACGACTAACATTGAGAAGAATGGGGATACCAAAACACGTAAACGTAGTAATATAAAACCGCTATATAATCCAAGAGGTTATTTTCCCAACAGAGCATAGGAACACTGCATTGATAAAAATCAGGAGAGATGTAGGTCAGGGTTGTATCCTTTCTCTATACATATTCAATGTGTACATGAAGTGAATCATTTGTGAAGCTGGACTGTGAAGTAATTATTTTATTTTGCCTGAAGTACACTGTTGTGGAAAGTATGGACATGGATTTTAGGGCCACAGAGATCTTAGTTATAACTCTCCCGATTTCACAATCAAACTGTGCCATGTTGGGCGAGTTAATTAACTTCTCTGAGCCTCTTCTTTTATCAAATTCTATCTCATCATAGATTGCTAAGATAGATAAGAAGAGCTCTAACTAAGTGATTCTGGGTCCAGAAATGTCAATAGTTAATCTTGAGAGTTCCTACAATCTTACATTACTTAGCACGTTTTTATTTCTGTTTTTTTAAAGTAAAATTTTCTTTTAATCATGATTTTAACAAACATTTACAGAGAAGCTAGATTTCGATTCATTCATTATTGCATATTTTAATCAATGAAGATGGAATAGCCTTCTGGGTGATTGCTGTTATAGACTATCCAATCAGAAAGACTCATAGCTGACCTTCAAGAGGATATTCAATCAAAACAACTATGAGATATCATCTCACCCCAGTCAGAATAGCAAAATTTAACAGTCACAAGCAACAAATGCTGGCGAAATTGTGGAGAAACTGGAACCCTTATTCACTGTTGGCGGGAGTGTAAAATGGTACAACCACTTTGGAAGGAGGTATGGCGCTTTCTCAAAAAGTTGCAAGTAGAGATAGCATTTGACCCAGCAATTCCACTACTGGAAATATACCCCAAAGAGACCATAACTGTCACCCAAGCAGATATATGCACACCCTGTTTATCATGGTTTTGTTCACAATGGCAAGGAGTTGCAAACAACCTAAGTGCCCATCAACAAACGAATGGATAGAGAAGCTGTGGAATAGTCACACAATGGAATACTACACTACATTGAAAAACAAGGAACTCATGCAATATTATTCAAAATGGGTGACCCTGGAGGACATTATG
>NW_006399847.1:6929381-6949588 GCF_000299155.1 Elephantulus edwardii
AAAAATATAATTTTCAGAGGCTGTAAACTGCACCAGGAGAGATTGTCCATCTTTAGTAGCAGTCAATTGATAGTGAGTAAGTGAGATATGTGTGTTCAATGCATGTCTTCTCTAGCACTGAATAGATAAGGAAGTCTATTTCCACAAAGATTTATGGCTTCACGGATCTTATGGTGCAGTTCTACCCCCTCCTAGAGGGCTGCTCTGAGTTTGCATTAAATCAGTGGACATGGGCTTAGTTTTTGAGGCTTGAATAATAGTATTTTCTTTATCCTTGACTTACTGATCAATTTCTCTGCATTGTCCACTTTCTTGCCAGGTCTCAGCCATAGTGGATTTCTTGGAGTCACCTGAATGAGTCCTACTCTTTGCCTCTATTGTCCCTCCATCCTGGAATACCTTCTCTGTTTTTAAACTCTTAGGAGATTAGATGAATAAATAATAAATAAATAATAAATAAACCCTTTCTGATCTCCAAATATAATTTAGACTCACATATGTTACTTTCGTTCTCCCCCATACCATAATATTCTTTTCCTTCATTAGTGATAAGAAATTGTGCTATAGTCTTAAAAAAGTATATGGTTAATATGTGCACACCCATGTTTATTACGGCTTTGTTCACAATTGCAAAGGGTTGGAAACAACCCAAGTGCCTATCTACGAAAAAATGGATGGAGAAGCTCTGGTATATTCACACAATGGAATACTATGCTGCATTAAAAAAACAAACAAACAAGAAACTCATGAGATATTATACAAAATGGGTGGAGGACATTATGCTGAGTGAAATATCTCAGTTACAAAAGAACAAAAACTGCATAGTGCCACTGTTGTAAAACGGGACTGACATCAGGGTTTGGGGGAAACTAAGAGGGATAAATAATGTCTATTGCATTGAAATAGATGAGAGAGAGAACTGTTTAGGAGGAATATATGATTAGGTATTATTGTCATGACAAGAGTCCAGAATGAAAGCTGCATAGTGGAGTGGACTCGGGGGTGGGGGAGATTGTATAATGATGAAAGGTGTTTTTTGTTTGTTTGGTTGGTTGGTTGGTTTTGTTGTTGTTGTTGTTGTTTTACTTTCAAATAGAAGAGCAAACTGGGGCAGAGGGGTGGCCAGGGAGGAAAGTGTGCAACAATGAATGAATGGAAATCCAGTCTCTGTATACTTTCATTAAAATAAAAAAAAGTATCAACAAAAAAAAGTGCAAGGTTAATACCCACCAGCTCCTCTCATGTAATTTACTCTCTCTGAAAACCCACTGGAGGGTCAACGATGCTTGTAAGTTGATAATATATAAAAACAACAGCATCTTTACTTGAATTTGTGTTCTGACTGGTTTGTCTATATCCATATAGCCATATACTGTAGAAATATAATTAGCTTAATGCTTTGCACACAGTGGGAACTTAACACATTCATATGGAGCAAATGAGTATATAAATTCTAAGTTTCTGTAAGGCAGAACCTACCTTTTATTTGACCTCTTGTCCTCACGATCCGATATAATTTTTAGGTACTTAAAGATTTTGTTGATAGACTAGGAATGACCAAGTCACACTGCAAGTTTATAACTTGACAATTGGTATTTTTTTTAACTTCACTGGCGGTAAGGAGCTGTTCTATAATCTTGAATGTGGGCTACTCTAATCCACCAGCTGCTCTGCTGGAGAAGGATGGGCAATCTCCTCCCATGCGATTAACTGCCTATGGAAGTCTGCTGGAGGGTTCCAACTAGATGGTACACAACAACTACAATGTTTACTTTGTAGGTGAGAACACCTACACCATTTCGTAGTCATGGAAAGAGAAGATAAAAGTACTATAAATGAAAAATAAATTCACAGTCAATTATGTAAAAAAGAATTAAAACTCAAACTTGCCACTGTCAAGTAGGAATTGACACATAGTTGATGCTTCAGTGCGTTTTAGGAGTCTGTATATTGTACAGGAGATTGTTGTCTTTCTTCTGTGGAACAGCTGTTGGGTTGGAACTGCCAGAGGTGCTGCCTTTGGTCTAGCAGTGCCACTCCTTCCAGACAATGCCACCACGGCTCTTAGCAGGTTATTATCAAAATAGCATTCTTAAGCTGTCTCTATCTTTAAAATTTCTACAATAAATTTTTATATTCAGCTTTCAATAATAACATCTCAACTCAGCTGATGAGTTGGAACCAACTCATTGTTGGCCCATGGGAGGAGCTTATTAATCTTGCTCCAGACATCCCTTTATATAATTAGGTTGTGTTCTGACTGGACTAATTCTTTTATCTTTCCCTCAGGGACTTCTTCCAAAGGGTCATGAAGCTATAGACTTCTACCAATAATTCATCCAAAGACACTGCAGGTGCATGGGATTAAAAAGTGATCAAGACTTATTTACTTTTCCTCAGAAAGCTATATGGCCCAGAAGGGCAGACAGGTGTGTGGATCAATTGTTTTTGTTGTTGTTATGTGCCAATCAAGTCACTTGCAACTCAGAGTGACCCAATGTACAAGAGCCCTAAACACCATTCTATCCTATGCCAACCTTGCCCTCTCAAACACACTCATTCCCACCACCCCAATCACAGAATCGATCCATCTCATTGAGGGTCTTCCTCTCCTGTATCATCTCTCCACTCTTCCAAGCAGGAGGTTCCTCTCCAAGGACCAGTCCCTCCTTGCAACATGCCCAAAGTATGTCAGATGAAGCTTCAGAATCCCTGACTCCAAGGAGCATTCTAGCTTCACCTTCTCCAGGACAAATCTGTTTGTTCTCCTAGCAGTCTATTGTATATTCAACACTCTTCTCCAGCACCACAGCTCAAAGGCATCAATTCTCTTTCTATCATATCTATTCACTTTTCAACTCTCCGATGCATAGCATGTAATTGCAAAGACTATAGCCCAGATCAGGTGCACCTTAGTCTCCAGCCTGAAATCATTGCTCTTCAGTACTCTTGAGAGTTCCCTCACAGCTGGCTTTTCCAATGCAATTAATCTCTTGATTTCCTGGCTGCTGTTACCAAGAGTGTTGACTGTGGAACCAAGTAAATGAAAGCTGTTAACTATCTCAACCTCTTCACCATCCAATTGGTTCAATGGCGAGAATCTTCGTTTTCTTGATGTTGAGCTTAAATCCATATTGAAGGCTACAGTCATTGACCTTCTGCAGCAAGTGCTTCAGGACCTCCTCAGTTTCAGCAAGCAGGGTTGTGTCATCTGCATAACGCAGGTTGTTGATGACTCTTCCACAAGTCCTGATGCCACATTCTTCCTCGTACAATTGTAGCAGACTAGTAAGTTCTTTGAGGCTCATGTACATGGTCCAAAGATAGAGCAAGAGGGGTCAGCACACTCACATAGGTAGTCATGGATCAGATGGTTGACTGGTCTTAAAGATGGAATAGACACTTTTCAGGTGGGTACTACTGACTGAATTATGTCCTACAAAAATGCATATTGCCAATTTTAACTAATATACCTGTGAATGTTATAATAACTGGTAATAATTCTGCTGCCATTGATTCAATTGCAACTCACAGTAACTGCATAGGATATCATAGAATTGCCCGATAGGGTTTCCAAAGCCTTGATCTTTATAGAAGCAGATTATATATAATATTTATATTGAAAAGCCACATATATCTTTCCCCTGAGGAATGGTTAGTTAGTTTGAACTATTGATTCTTTTCTTGTTGTTTTGTTGTTATTATGTGACTCTAGTTGACTCTATGTCCTAGCAAGCCTATGTACAACAGTTTTGAAACCTGCTCTATCCTCAGCCAATTCCATCATTTCTGAGACACTTAGATATTGACTGAAGCCATCTCATGCAAAGTCTTGCACTGTCCCTCTACCCTTCCAAGAATGATGCCCGTTTACAAGGACTGGCCCCTCCTTGCAACATGCCCAAGGTATGTCAGACAGAGCTTCAAAATATTTGCCTTCAAAGAGCAGCCTAGTTTCACTCTCTCCAGGATGGATCCATTTATTCTTTTATCAGTCCATAGTACATTCAATAATCTTCAGCACCACAACCAAAGGCATTAATTCTTCCATCATTTTTAGTAATTCTCCATCTCTTTGATGCACAGCAAGTAATTGTGAAGATCATGTCCTGGATCAGGCACACCTTAGTCTCCAGACTAACAGTAGTGTTCTTCAGGACTCTGGAGATGTCCCTGACAGCAGCTTTTTTAAAAATACAGTTCATCTTATGATTTCCTGGCTTTTGGTACCAACAATATTGATTGTGGAGCCAAGTAAGCTGAAACTAACAGTCTCTTCATCATCTATCATGATGCTGCCATCTATCATGATGCGGGCCAGTAGTAACAATCTTTGTTTTCTTGAAGTTGAGCTTTACTTTACACTGAAGACTACAGTCCTTGAACTTCTGTAGCAAATGCCTCAGGTCCTCCTTAGTTTCAGTAAGCAAGGTTGTGTCATTTGCATAATGCAGGTTGATGTTGAGTCTTCATCCAATCCTGATGCCACATTCATCCTCATAGAGCCCAGCATCCTGGCTGACCTGTTCAGCATAAAAGTTGAAAAGGTATGGAGATAGGATGCACCCCTGACGCACATCTTTCTTGATTTTGAACCATGCAGTACTTCCTTACTGTGTTCTGATGACATCTTCCTTGTCCAAGTCTAGGTTTCACACAATCAAGTGTTCAGAAATTCCCATTCTTCTCAGAGTTAGCCACAGACTTTTTTTTTTGTGATCCACACAAATGCCTTTGCATAGTCAATAAAACATAGAAAGTCATGCCTCAAGTTGAAATACTTAAAGATGTTGTGAGCAGAATGTTGAATGAATCAGGAAGCATCAAAAGAAGATGGAAGGAGTACACAGAGAGTCTTTATGAAACAACATATGATCAAAACCCTACGGTGATGAAAGAGGAAGTTCCAGCTGCTCTGAAGGAATGGAGGGAAAAATAAGGCCCCAGGAACTGATGACAGGCCAATTGACATATTTCAACAAACAGATGCTGCCCTGGATGTGCTCTCTTGTTTGTTCCAAGAAATTTGGAGGGCAACCACTTGATCTATTGACTGAAAGAGATTCATATTTCTTCCCATTAAAAAAAAGGTGACCCAATAGAGTGTGAAAATTATTGGACAATATCATTAATTCACATAAGCAAGATCTGGTTGAAAATTATCCATAATTACTGGAATGACACATCAATAGAGAACCATCAGATGTTTAAGCTGGGTTTAGAAGAGGCTGTGGTACTAGAGATATAGCTAATATTACAAGGATCTTGGCTGAAAGCAGAGAGTACCAGAGAGATGCCTATTTGTGGTTCATTCACTATGCAAAGGCATTAACTCCTTTGTTAGCAACTGGGCATTATTCACTATAACATCAGGGCTCATCATTTGAGAATAAAGTTTTATTTTTGTTACCATGTTAGATGGAGAAGAGGGTGAGGTTGTTAACAAAATTTTCTTGGATCCACAATCAACACTCTTAATCAGGAGTCAGGCAATCAAAAGACAAGTTGTATTGGGAAAATCTGCTCTCATAGACCTCTCCAGAGTGCTGAAGAGCAACGATGTCAGTCTAGATACAAAGGTGCACCTACTCCAGGCCATGGCCTTCTCAATAACTTGTTATGCTTCAGAGAGTTGGACAATGACTAAGGATGACAGAAGAATAGATGCCTTTGAATTGTGGTGCTAGAGAAGAGTCTTGAACATACCATGGACTGCCAAGTAAATAAATAGGTCTGTCTTTGAGAGGGCGAAACCAAGTCTCTCCTTGTAGGCTAGGATTTTGAAGCTCCACCTCACTTACTTTGGTCATGTGGCCAGGAGAGATTGGTCTTTGTAGAAGAACATCGTGCTCAGAAGGGTGAATGGATAGAGCAGAAGAGGGAGACCCTGCACAAGATGGATTGATACAGTAACTGTGGCAATGGTGGTTGGTGTGTTGGAATTAGTGAGACTGGCTGAGGACAGCACAGGGTTCAGAGCTGCTGTACATAGGGTCGCTGTACATTGCAGGTGACTCAATGGCACATAAAAACAATAACATACTATGACAGGTTTGGAAGCAGAAGTGGCATCCACGTCCTAAATAGCATGCCTCCAGAAACTCTATGAACTTTGATAAATGTCAGTAGTTGTAGAGGGGCTTCAGGCCTTTTGTTCATAGAGTTGTTATGAGTCGTGCTTGACTCAAAGGTAATCAACAACAACAACAATGAGGCCATGTCAGCGTAGAGTGTGTCTTATGCCTAATACTGTTTGAATATAAAAAAAAATACACTAAGCATAGAAGAAAGAAAGTGCAAACAAAGGAAAATGGATACTATCTCATGTGAAGATTTCTAATTAACTTTGGAACAAAGCTAAAACGCCAGCCACAAGGACCTTCCTCCAGAATGGAAAGAGAGAGAAAAGCTTACCTTAGAACTGATTCCCTTATGATGTACATTTAACTTCATAAACGAGGCACAAAATTTTGAATTTACTAGTTGCTTTGCAGGAGAAAGATAGGTAATCTCCCCCCCATGTGATTTATTGCCTCTGAAAATTAGTGAACGGTCAGCTATGAGTTGATTCCAACTCAATAGTATCAAAGAACAATAACTCTCCTTAAATGTGATAAAGTAAGTTTTTGTTTATTCACATCACCCACTTATGGTATTTCTGTTATAGAGCATCACTAAGAAATCAAAGCAGAATGTCATAGCAAAGATTATCAAATATTTAAATTGTGAATGTATAGTTGAATTTTGAGCAATGGTAGAATTAGACACAATAACATATCCAGGAATAACTTTGGACTCTTGATGATTTTAACTAGTCATAACTTACTGTTGACTAGAAACTTTACCATTAACAAACAATTGATTAACACATTTTTGTCCTTTTTATATACTATAAACTGTAGTCACATAAGACCCAGATAGTTTTGGAAAAAATGGCAAAATTTTCATGCCTCTTTCATAGATGCAGTGATATCTTAAATTTCCTTCCCTTTTCTTATGACATCCCTTATGCTGCCTTCATTTATCTTTAAATGGACAACAGTTACAAGTACAGTCCTCAATCTGTGATACCTACGAAACAATTCAACTTTTTCTTGTAATGTCATGACTTTGCTTCTTGGGACACTTCCAGAATCTTTAATGATGCATTTTGTGAGCCCAAAGTTTCAAGGTTTATGCTATTGTACTAAACATGATGAAACTAAGCAAGAAACATAAGAGATCACTCTCTCTGTGGTACGGAACTTGCAAATGAACTGCTCACATGGAGGTGATTAGCATCACACTATTCTTGTTGGGTTTTGGTCATTTGTTTGTTTGTTTGTTTGTTTTTTAAATCATCAATTAAGTATATCCACAAAGTTCAAGCCATGTTATTCAAAAAGGCAAACTGTGTTTTTGGAATCTAGAGGAATTTGACTATGTTTCATAGTAAGACCTTGTTTTCCTTGAAGATACTATTTACAGATGTATAGACATTAAGGGTAATTCTAATGAGCACTCAGAAAGAATTGAAAGCTGTATGGAAAGCTTCTGTAATCAGAAAAAGAATGCTGTGAGAAATGTGGACATTGAATATTCCTCTGTTAATAATTTAAAATGAACGAACATGTGATTGTACAGTTGAAGGAAAGTAGCAATGAAGATAGATATTTGATGGATGAAATTTCTAAGCAATATCTTAAAGGAACTATGTGATTTCTCTTTGCCACTAACAATAAAAAATACAAGAGGAAAGAGATGGACTTAAAAAATGAACTGTGCTAAAGGAAACTAGAACATTCAAGACTTGGACTCCCAAAAGCCTGCGGGTCAAGCCTACCTTCAAATTGTGGGGCCCTTGGGCCAGGAAGACAACATAATATACCAAATATATAGGGTTCATCAATGTTCCCTGGAAAACTCTTGTAGCATAAATTGAGGAGAAGAGACCCTAAGGCACAAGATTCAGTCCTGGCGCAGTTCAAAACTCCTGGAGTTAAGAGAAACTGGTCTTAGAGGAAGAAACTGTCAACAACTTGAGGCATTAGGAACCACAGAAGCCCAGAAAGAATGACATAAAGGCCATCACATCAAGGGCTGGATAAGGGAGATTGTTGTTGAATGGATTAGGTGGGAGTAGAAATAAATGTTGGTGGAACAGGGAAAGGGCTGGCTCAAAACACATTTGGCAAGGGTGGGAACAAAACAATCTATTAGTTTTTTCTACTACTGGGAAATATCTTTAATCTACTCTTCTCTGTAAAATGCTTGTCTGTCAGATAATGTTCTAAATCTGAATAATCAAATTAAGACAGATTAGGAAGAAGGATTGGGCATTCACTTCTGAAATAGAAGACCTTTGAAAACAGAGCACACTTAAGACTAGCTGAAAAGGCAACTGAAGCTGAGCCCTCAAGTATGGGAAGAAACAAGAGGAGGAACAACTGTAAGCAGACACTAGTGATTGGAACACGGAATGTAAGAACCATGAATGTAGGAAAATTGGACATTGTAAAGAAGGAATGGAATTCATAAATATTGACATATTAGGTATTGGTGAGATGAGATAGGATGGCATGAGACATTTTGAGTCAGAGGATCATGTGATCTACTATCTGGAGATGAAAAGGTGAGGTAAAATGGGGTTGCTGTAATTTCTAGATCTGTCTTGAAATACAATGTTGTGAGTGACAGGATACAATCCATACTCATACAAAGAAGTCCAGCAAATACCACCATCATTAAAACCCGCAACCAGAGCCAAAGAGGAAGAAATAGAAGATTTCTACCAACTTTTGCAGTCAGAGATTGTTAGAACAAGCAATCAAGATGTGTTCATAATAATGGGTGACTAGAATGTAAAAGTGAGGAATAGAGAAAAAGGATCAGCAGTTGGAAAACGTGGACTTGGTGACAGAAATGAAGCTGGAAAAAGAATGATAGTATTTTGCCCTATCAGTGACTTATTTATTGCAAATACATTTTATAAGAAACACAAATGCAGGCTATACATGTAGGTGAAATATATTTCACCTGATGGTATGAATAGGAATCAGATAGATCACATCTATCTGAATGGCTGGAGAAGCTCAAAATCAGTTATGAAGACTAAGCAAGGTGCTGACTGTGGAACAGGCCACCAACTACTCATATGCAAGTTCAAGCTGAAGCTGAGGAAAATGAAATCAAGGCCACTGGAACCAAAATTTGACCTTGAGTCCATTCCAACTGAATTTCCAAGTCATATCAAGAACAGGTTAGAGGCCTTGGATATTAATGAGCTAAGACCAGATTAACTGTGGGAGGATATCAAGAATATCATCCAAGAAGAATGCAAAAGGTCATTACAAAGACAGAGGAGGAAGAAAATATGGATATCAAAAGAAACACTAAATATTGCACTGGAGCACTGAGAAGTCAAAGCAAAGGGAAGCGATCAAGATATTAAGGAGTTGAAAAGAAGATTCCAGAGGGCAGTGCAGGAAGACAAAGTAAAGTGTTACAAAGGAATGTGGAAAGAGCTGGAGTCAGAAAATCAAAAAAGCAGATCTTGCTCAGCATTTCTTAAACTGAAGGAACGGAAGAACAAATTCAAACCTCAGGTGGAAATACTTAAGGATGTTTTGGAGCAGAATATTAAATGATCCAGGAAGCATCAAAAGAAGATGGAAAGAGTATACAGAGTAATTGTCCCAAAAGGAATTGGTGGACAAAGAAGAATTTCATGAAACAACATATAAGCAAGAACCTGTGGTGATAAAGGAGGAAGTTCAAGCTGCTCTGAAAGATTTCAGTTGGCAAAAAACAAGGCCCTAGGAATAGATGGTACCAATTGATATATTTCAACAAACAGATGGTGTCCTAGAAGTGCTCACCAAGTTGTGTCAAGAAATATGGAGGACAACCACCTGGTCTACTGACAGGAAGAGATCTATATTTGTTCCTATTCCAAAGAAAGGTGATCCAACATAGTGTGGAAATTATCAAACAATATCATTGATATCACATGCAAGCAAGATTCTGCTTAAGATTATCCAAAAACGACTGGAACAGCACATCAACAGAGAACTTCCTGAAATGCAGGTTGGATTTAGAAGAGGCCATGACACTAAGGATATTATAGCTAATGTCAGATGGATCTTGGCTGAAAGTAGATAATACCAGAGGAATGTTTATCTATGTTTCATTGATTATGCAAAGGCATTTGACTGTGTGGATCACAACAAACTGTGGCTGACTTTGAGAAGAATGAGAATCCCAGAACACTTGATTGTGCTTATGCGGAACTTATACTTGGACCAGGAGGCAATCATCAGAACAAAGCAAGGAAACACTACATGGTTCAAAATTGAGAAGGGTGTGCATCAAGGAAGTATCCTATCTCCATGTCTTTTCAATCTATATGCAGAACAGATTACATGGATTATATGGGAGGCTGCCCTCAATGAGGAGAAGTGTGGCATCAGGATTAGAGGTAGACTCATCAACAATCTATGTTATGCAGATGACACAACCCTGTTGCTGAAACTGAGGAGGATCTGAAGCACTTGCTGCAGAAGGTTAAGGACCTTAAATATGGATTGAAGCTTAACATCAAGACAACAAAGATTCTCACCACTGGGCTGATTGGCAGCATCATGATAGATTCTGAAGAGATTGAGATTGTTGACAACTTCAGTTTACTTGGCTCTACAAACAACACTTTTGGTACTAGCTGCCAGGAAATTAAAAGATAAATTGCATTGGGGAAAGTCTGCTGTCAGAGACTTCTCCAAAATACTGAAGAGCAACTATGTCAGTCTGGAGAGTAAGCTGTGTCTGATACAGGCTGTGGTGTTTGCAATTACTTGCTATACATCAGAGAGCTGGATGATGACTAGGGATGATAGAAGGAAAGTTGATGTCTTTGAGCTTTAGTGCTGGAAAATAGTATTGAATATACCATGGAAATCTAGGAGAACACACAAGTTCACCCTGGAGAGGGTGAAGCCAGACTGCTCCTTGGAGGCAAGGATTCTGAAGTTTCATCTGACATACTTTGGACATGTTGCAAGACAGGATTAGTCCTTTGAGAGGGATGCCATGCTTGGGGGGATGGAGGGATAACGAATGAGAGGAAGACCCTCAATGAGATGGATTGATTCAGTCACTGGGATAGTAGGGACATGTGTGCTGGAGACAATAAGATTGGCAAGGGATAGAACAGGGTTTAGGGCTGTTGTATTAGGGTTGCTATGATTTGCAGGCAACTCGATGGCACATAACAACAACAGCAGCAATATAAAAACACATGGGCTTTCAGAGGCAGTAAATGACATAGGAGGAGAATTTGAGCTGGTGAATTTGAACTGTGTGCCTTCAGGTTTGCAGCACAGCTTCTTACCCCTAGGCCACCAGAGCTCTCTAATGACACATGTCTTGAAAATAAGATTTGCTAAGTGTGTGAGCCTTTGACTGATGCATCTAGTCAATCACCACATAAAGGGACAGACACAGTGTAAAATGGACACTCCCTACCTTCTGAAGTCCTACAAGTAAGGAATAGGCTCTTGGGAAGTTTTAGTGGTAAACACCTGTTGTCCTCCAAGAAAAGGAAGATGTTTTCCTGGGAAGAGCAGATGTTGGAGGAACCACATGGGGTCAGTGTGCTTTCACTTCATCATCTCACTGTTGTTGGGTAAGAACCTACTCATTGCTGCCCCTCCATTGGGTTTTCTGAGGCTGCAAGGTAGATTTGGATTATCAAAACAGTGTCCCTTTTGGGTTGGCAACACAACCCCTTAAGAAATACACCTACAAATGGAAAGTATCATTTGTGAAAACAATGTATTCAAATTTTGTAAATAAGTTAGAAAAATATTTTTAAAAATTACACCTTCAAAAACTCTGTCTCAATGAAATAATGCTCAAAATCACTGGCAATAAGAGAGATGCAAATAAAAACAACAATGAGATACCATCTCACCCCAGTAGCAGTGACAAAGTTTAACAGGACAGCAAGTAATAAATATTGAAGAGATACACTGTTGGTGTGCTTATAAAGTAGTACTGCTACTCTGGAAGGGAGTTTGATGTTTCCTCAGAAAGCTGAACATAGAAATTCCATATAACCCAGCTATTCCACTGTTAGGAATATATCCCAAGAAAATTAGAACTGAGACACAAATGGACATTTATGCACCAATGTTCACAGCAATAATTACTCACCATTACAAGAACATGGATACAGTCCGAATGTTCAACCTCAATCTAATTTAATTGAGAAATTATGGTGCATTCACTTAATAGAATACTATGCAGCACTCAGGAGCAATGCTTTCAAAAATTGCTACCTAACATAGAAGGAACTGGAGGAATTATGCTGAGTGAACTAAGTATCAGAAGGAAAAATGCTGTTTAAGACCATTGTTGTAGAAAGATAACTAGTAAAATGTGTATGAGGATCAACAGAGGGAGGGTTGGAGCAGAGAAGTGAGGATGAGTAGGGAGGAAATCATAAGATTGCACAACTTGATGGGTGGAAGGAGGGGTGAGTAAAGGAAATGGGAACCTGCAGCATCTGGAAAGACAAGGCATAGCAATGTTGATTAATTTTTTAAAGATAATGAATGAGGATAATTGTATCAAACACAATGTATATGGACTTTCTGTTCAAACCAAAAGAAAACAAAAGGTCATTTTTTGTTTAAAAAAGAAAGAATAAGAAAACAAAACAAAACAAAACAAACCACAAAACCCTGTCTTGGTTTTAGATTCTTATGCCTACCATCTCTACTATGGAGTGTAGTTGTAGTTGTTGTTGTTGTTAGGTGCCATTGAGTCGTAGATGACTCGTAGTGACCCTATGAAAGAAACACCTGAACACTTGCTTAACTTTTATAGTTTCTTGATGTTCATAGAGTTTCTGGAGGCAAGCTATTTCAGAAGTGGATGCCACTCCTGCTTCCAAGCTTGTTTTAATCCGGGAGCTCCACCAAACACTGTCCACCATGATTAACCATTATCACATTTGACCTATCAGTGTCACGGTGTTCAGCATCACAACAACCACAAGTTACTTCTGTACAGCAAATGGACAGACCAGTGCTATACCTCTTAGAAGAATGTTTGGCCAAAAAGAATTAAAACCAGGCCTGAGGGCCGTATATTAAAATTATCTACTTTTGGCTCAGTAGAATAACTTTCTATCCTCTAGGCCAACAGAGCTCTTTGGAGTGTAGGGTTACTGTTTATTTATAGGGCTGTGTTTATAACATGAGGGGCTAAGGGGATGATGCTACCCCTCAAGTGGTCTAGGAGAATGGGACAGTACACAGTCAAGGGAGGAAAGCTGTTGCTCCTGTGAATCTAGGAAAAGATGCCCAGGGTGAAAGGGTCTCCAGGCCAAGTCACTAGGGTGGAGCAATTGTCCAAATGGCCTGAAAGAACAGAGGATTATTTTCAAGTATAGATAATTAATAAAATTTTCTCTGCTGCTTTATAAATGTGCTTAGTACCTGTGATTTCTTCCAAACATTAGATGTATGAGTCAGAATCAATTTGATAGCATTTAACAACAACAATAAACCCATATTGGTTTCAATATAGTATCTTAAAAATAGATAGCTCATATTCTAGAGTACAGTTATAGATATGGAATACAATTTTTCACCAATATGGGATATACCCAGATTTTTACCCATACTTGATTTAAATTATTCTGAATGTGTTGGAAGATGGGAATTTGTGATTAGAGGTGATATAAGACTTTTGAGAAGATGCAAAATGGTGAATGTGTTTTTTGTGTAAGAAAGACATGGATTTGGGGTTAGCGGTCAAATAGAAATGTGTTATGGAATGTTAACTGAAGGAGATGCTTTATTGAACCTTATAGGTGCATTGGAAAATCATGTGGGGTTTAGGGCTTAAGGTCTTATTGGTAGAGGTACAACTTATGTTGCTATAAAGAAAGGAAACAACACAGTTTATGGAGCACCAAGGCATGCTTGAGGTGCATTCTTGGTGTGATAAGGTACAATAAATGGCATAAACATTTAAGGGGCTATAAGGTAAGAGGATGCCAGAACTCAGAAACACTAACATCACACTCATTGTTCTAAGGTTTTCTTTTTATTTAAAAAAATCATCTCATTATTACCATACCCATTATAGGTAAGGAAGTTAAGGTACAACAAGGTGGTCTAGGAAGTTGTCCAAGATTGCAAATCCAGTAAGTGATGGACACAGGATTTGAGCCAGGCAGTGTGGACCCAGGCTCCTGTGGTATTGACATTTGCCCATTCTACCCTAGAGCGGAAGAGATACTGAGGTTTCTTGATGCAGGAGCCTATCTCCAGCCAATGAATTCCTGCATCAAGGCACAACTCCCAAACTGGTTCCATCTAATCGTAGTCCCATTTTCCTTAAATGGAGGTAAAAATTGCGTTCTTCAACTTCTACCCATTAGGCCCAGTTTTGCCATCTGGAATAGCCTAGAAATAGACATTTTTGTCTTTCACATACAAACCCCCCTCCCCACCATGATCTTTATATATTTTTAGATGTAGCACATTTTCATGTCTTTACAAACATTCTACAATTTGGAGGGTTTTCCTAAACACAGATAGGTACACCTTTAATCATTATGATTCAGTGAGACTTTGTTATTTTTAAAAGAGGGCTCATCCAGGAATGTGATTTTTCAAACATATATTTTAGGCTCCTAAACTAATTTCTAAAATGGTCAGCATAGTGCTGTACTCAGAACTCCTGCTAGGAGAGAGTGGCTGCACCCAGAAGGGATGCAAGCTTAATACAAGGGACTGACAGGCACCATCTGTGCGCTCTGTGGAGATGATCCTGCCAGCAGTGACTCTAAAGGCAGAGATGCAATCAAGGACTTGTAAACAAAAACAACAGTAAGCTCCCTGGACTTGATTAAATCTGGACTCCACTGCCTGGTGTGTTCCACAGCATAATAACGTGGGACTCACAGTTTTATTTCTGTGAAGAGTGAATGCTGGAGGTCAGTACTGAAAACTTTTTTCCTCTTCAGTTCACACTGTTTCATTCAGATCTAAGAAGCACTTCCCAGTGCATCAGAGAAGTTACAAGATAGCCTTTCTTATTTATGAACGTTCCATCTATGAAAATAAGAAAGTTGAAGGGAGCTCTGGTGGCCTGAAGCTGCACTGTAGTCCCAGAGGTATGTGGTTTGAACCCACCAGATGCTCTGCTGGAGAAGGAGGGGCAGTGTCCTCCTGTACCAGTCAGATCTGATTTGACGATACACACGACAAAAAATAATAATATTAAATTTAAAAAAATTTAAAAAAGAAAATAAGAAAGCCGAAACTCAGAATTCAGTCAACATTCAGGCAATTGAAACTATCTTAAGCAATCTCTGTATGTCCACAGATTTGCTCTTTTCACTTGCAAAAATAATTTCAATAATTTAAATAATCGTTCCATTAAAGGCTACATCTTCACTCTTGTGCAGCCACAGTAATGTCCCAAGAAAGTGAAGGTGATGTGATGTTCACAGGGCAGATTCTCAAGGGCAAGTGCCGAAAATGAAGGATGAGAACCAAGAACAGAAAACCATAAATGTAATGACAAGGATTTCCAGGGTTCTAGAGAATGGGCTGGGGGTAGGATATGATGTTTTGTTGGCTGAGTCCACTTATTTTAAGCAACATTAGTAATAATTTTGAATTTTTCATATTCTTTAAAGAAGGTGAGAGAGTCTTGTCTATCAATCATCCTGGGAAGTACAACTTCGGGACAGAGCCCCGTACAGCATTCCACATATTCCTCATCTTGGTCTTTTCAGACACTCTTCCAAGAATTTGCTTTCTTCACCATCCCTAAAAAGACAACAGAGGGAGAGTTCTTCAATGGGATAAAGGCTGGGTTTCTCCATATCCCTGTCCTTTGGCTCTGAATTAAGATAAGTAGAGACAGTACAGCACATTAAAACTGCTGAGACTTCAGCTTTTTCAGAAAGCTTTATCTGAAAGTATGCTGAGAACTTCTGGCATGTTGCATGTTTGACCAGTCCTTGGAGAGGGATATGGAAGGATGAAGGGACAGCACAAGAGAGAAAGACCCTCCATGAGACTGACTGACTCAGTAACCGGGGTAATGGGGTAGGTGTGTTAGAGATAATAAGGTTAACACAAGATAGAGCACGGTTCAGAGCTGTTAGACATAGCTATGAGTCCCAGGCGACTAGATTGCATATAACAACAACAACAAAATGCTGTGAACAGGTTGGGTTTGGGGTGGGCACCAGAAACACTGTTACAAATAATAGGATTTAGGTTTTGTCCAGATACTAAATTTATGTACCTATTAGACAGCAAAGAAAGAAACACTAAAGTCACCAGTATCAAAATTTCTCTTTTTCTTGTGACTCATTAGGGTTCTTTGTGGTTGGGCATTGAAAGGAAGGGATGAGATCTTATCTAGGCAGAATGCTTCTGGGGAATATGAAGATATTTTGCCCTTTGTGATTTCTTTTCTAAAACAAAACTTAAATCACCATGATTCAACACTGAATTGGAAAGAGGGGTTTAGGGCTGAAAAGAATTCCAAGCACAACAGGAGACTGGGAGGCACAGTGGCTCACTGGGGCAGGAAGCATGGTATGACTGTTTTGTTGCTGTTTGGTGTCCGTGGATTTATTTTATCATGCCTCCGGAAACTGTAGGAACTTTGATAAATGACAATAGTTATAGAAAAGCTTCAGGCCTTTTGTTCATAGGGTCGCTATGAGTCGTGCTTGGCTTGATGACAATCAACAACAACTGTTCTTTTCAGGGGAGGCAGGTCATTTTGGTTTTGACAGCTCATCTGCCAGCATCCTAGCTGGGCACTACTTACTGAAGTCCTCAATGGTCTCTGCTGTCAGGTTCTTTTAATTTTCTTCTAGTCTGACTCCAGCATGTTTTTCCAGCAAAACCCTGTCTGTACCCCTTAAGTAAAAACAAGACCAAAACAACACCACGCTGAATTACCACCACTCTTAAACTCCCTCTAAAGATGACACCACTTATCATAATGCTCATGTCTATTGAACCTTCTGTCCTACAAGTGCCTCATCATGACTTCGTTCTGTACTCTGGTGCTCTGCACTCCTGTGTAGTTGGAGTCTCACAGTCATCTGAGGATGCCTCCAACCTCTATTGCTATGCCTTTAATGATAGATTACACCTATCAAGAATCTCTTTCTCTTTATTTTTTTTGGTTGAATTTTTACCTACTCTTTAGGACTCAGTTTAAAAGCTACCATCCTGTTAAGATTTCTCAGATTCCCACAAATCAAAATTATTGTTTACCCTCTCTTAATTTTCTGCCTTTGAACCTATAAAGTGGCTCCTTCCCTTGTTATCTGTGTCTGCAGTAGTTTCTATCTTTCACTAATAAAAGTCCACTTTTCAATCTGTGCATGTTCCATGGTGCCTAACGGGGTGTGCTGTGCTTAACAAAAATGCACTGAAGTGAGTGAAAGAGAAGTTAACTTTACCACAGTGTCTTAAAGCATGGTGACCAGTAAGGAAAGTGCCTATTAAAATTTTAGTGTCTTTCTGGAATTTAATGAAGAAAACAAGTAAGCAAAGCACTGTAAATTCCATTTTAAGTAAAACCTGGAGTGACATGTATGCAAGAGTGTCAGAGAAAAATCTGGAACTAGTAAGAAGTCCTGCAAGAAACCTAGCAGAAGCATTTTTCAGGGAAAGTTTTACTAAAAGAGAGCAAGACTTAAATCTAACAACAATAGCAACAGCAGTAAGACTTGTTGGCATGTAGGATGTAGGGTGTGCAGCACTGGTAATTCAGAGAGTTAGAGGAGCTATATTTGCCAGGAGTCACTGGGTAGCACATGTATACAAGCTCTCAACTATTAATGAAAAGTTGGTGTTTTGTCCACCTAGATGCATGTTGGAAGGCCAACCTGGTAATCTATTTCCTAAGAGTCACAGTTTTGTAAATGCTATGGAGCAATTATAAGTTGCACACATGAGGTTGGCATGAATTAAGAATGACTCAATGGCAGCCAACAAAAAATTCTGTCTTATTGTGAGAAAAAGAGAAAACATTTATTTGTGAAGACTGATCCTGTCCTCAATCAACTCTGGAAATGTGTATAAAGAACTAATTTAGGAAAGCTCAAGTCCTTCAATAAGGAAGGACCCAAGGCACAACAACTGATCTTCATTCACCTGAAGCAATAAAAGAAGAGGTAAGAAGGGAAGGAGGACATAGGATATTCAGCTAACCTTTGTTATGAGACCAGAAGAACTAGATGAAGCCTTGTTACCTTTATTGGGCATTTATCAAAGATTCTATAACAAAATACTAATAAAAATGAGAATATACAAAATGGAACTTAAAATTTTCATAGCCTTTAGATTGTATAGCGTCATAGAGCCTAGGGAGACATCTGAGACTATAGTTTTGAGATAATCCTCAAACCTTAGACCAGAAATCGCCCCTAAAGTCTTCTTAAAATTTAAAACAGTAGTTAAGTTTAACTAGTAAAGAGGATCTTCCTTGAGCATCGTGGTAATTTTTAAAGCACTGTTAAAGTGGATCAAATTGAAACTTAGAACTGGAAAGATTAGATGAGAACCTTAGGGACTAGTGAGTTTATGTTAATAAAAGGGAATTAAGAATTAAGAAAAAGAGGACTAGACTGCTTTCACAGTTAGAAGGTCATCAGTGCCACTAAATAGTACATGCAGAAACTATTGAATTAGTGTTGATTTTTTTCTTGTATATATCTACAACATCAACAATAAAATAATAGAGTTTAGAAAAAAGAATAACAAAAAAGAGGAATTATTTTCAACAAATACATATTTATTTTCAGGAAAAATCCAAACAATAAACAACACATATTCCAAATATATACTTTTAAAAATTTTCTTGAACATTTTGAATCTGTAAGCTTGAATGTAACTAAATCTATTCATTGAAAGAGTACAACGTGTTCACATCAGATTAACTGGACATGAACAGCAATTTATACATTGCTAAAGAATTATTGCAGTTCAAGAAAATTACTCATTTGACCAGCTAGACAAACTTCACATAAATCCTCAGTCTTAAAAAAAAAAGGGGGAAATAGTGTTGAGAAATCTAGAAGACATTAAATGAAAAAAAAAGTTACATTTGACAAAATTGTCCTTCAAATATACAGGCTACTGAGAGTTTTGAACATGAAGGGGATATTGTTCCCATTATGTTTCTTGCAAATAATGTTGGAAGAGGAAAACATCAGTTATTGAAATGGTATTGAGCACTGAATAGGCTTAATGGCAAGTCCAAAACAAAAATAAGAAAAAAATAGAGCACTAAATATACCTAAATGCCAGAAATTCAAGCTGGATTTAGAAGATGATGTAGGATATCATTCCTGATGTTAGATGTATCTTGGTAAAAAAGTAGAGAATATCATTAAGATGTTTATTTGTGTTTTATTAACCATACAAAGAGATTTGACTATATGGATGATAATAAATTATGTTTGACACTGTGAATTCAGGATAGTGTGAAATACAGTACACATAAACTTCGTAAGCAAATCAATATAAAATAAAAATTTAAAAATAAAACCCAAACAACAAACAACTTCCCCAAGATCACATTGTCAGCAAACAATACAGAAATGGATTCCAAAGCTGGTCTAATTGTAGTCATTGAATTTTTTTTTTTTTTTTTTTTTAGTCATTGAATTTTTAACACCATACTATCACATCATAGATGTATAGCACACACACACACACACACACACACACGTTGCATTATTTCTTTGCATCACAATTTCATTACTTTTGGGTTTTTTTCTCATATTTTCTCCTCTAAGTCTGAACTGTTACCTTTTCTTTTATTATTCTTATCCAAATGTTAATGGAGTAATATCAAATGAATGACTGGAGAAGAAGGAAGGAGAAGATATCCATCCTGAGAGATCTTTATCTCTCTGTATTTCATGACATGAAAGTTTTCTAAGTGTTGAATGCATCTTTTCAATTATCTACCAAATCTATATATCCATTTTTTGAGGTCTTTACAAAATAGTAATGGAAATAATGGATTATCTATTGGACAATTTGGAGTATATAGGACTTTCTTTTAATTTTATTTTATTTTTTTTTCTTTCTATAATTATATTTTATTAATTTTCATAAACATTTACAGAGATTTTGGGCTTCCACTCATTCATTGTTGCACTATTCTCT
>NW_006399847.1:6950068-6959797 GCF_000299155.1 Elephantulus edwardii
ATATATATATATATTATATATATATACATATATATGTATAGCTATATGTATATATATTTGAATCTCAGCTCACTTAATTGTAGTCAGGTGAAATTGATAAATTGATACACAGACCAAGGAGCAGTTGTTTGACCAAAATAAGGGAATACTACATGGTTTAAAGTAAGGAAAGGTGTGTGTTGAGGTTGTAACTTTTTCACTATAACTGTTCAATTTGTATTCTGAGTAAATAATTTGAGGGAATGGATTATATGAAGAAGTATGTGGCATCAGGATTGGAAGTAGATTCATCAACAGCCTGTGTTATGCAGATAACACAATCTTGCTTGTGCAAAGTGAAAAGAACTTGAGTCACTTAATGAAGAAGATCAAAAACTTCTGTATGAATTGCACCTCAGCAAGAAACATAGAGGGTCAGTGAAAGAAAAGAAGACCCTCAATAAAATAGATTAACTAATGACTATCACAATGTGCTTAAGCAGGATAGAAATGATGAGGCTAGCACAGGATAGGGCAAAGTTCAGATCTATATTGTTCATAGGTCATAATGAGTCATAGATGCCTTGATGGCATTTGGCAACAACATCAAGAAAATAAAAATCCTCACAAATGGACCGATAAACAACAACATGATAGATAAAGAAAAGCCTGAAGTTATTATGAATCTAATTTTGCTTGGATTCAAAATCAACACCAATGAAAGCAGCAGGCAATAAATAAATGTTGCATTGGGAAAATCTTTTGTCAAGGATTTCTTCCAAGTACTAAAGAGCAACCATATCCGTTTAAAGATTAAGTCACATCTGATGCAAGCCATAGTATTTGCAAGCCATAGTACTTTCAATTGCTGCTTATGCATGTGAAAAGCAAATCAGAGAACCTTAATTATTTATAAGGATGCTCAGCTTCATTCATAAGAGAAATGGAAATTAAAATTACTTTGGGATAATATGTTTCAATTACCCTGTTTACAAAAAGTCTAAATCTTAGATAACTATCTGTTGGAATTGAGAAAGAGATATTTTTAGTAATTGGCCAGATGTTGTTGTTGTTGTTAAGTGCAGTCCAGTCCTGGGTGACTCATAGCAACCCTATGAAGGAGAGTCTTTGATGCTTGGGTGCCTTTCATCTCCAAGTTCATAGGGTTTCCGGAAGCAAGCTATTATGGAAGTGGATTGGCCAGAAGGAATAAAAATCAGTTTGTACTTGTAGGATAATCTGTCATTAACATAAGGAATGTATTTATTCTCTCCTATGACTTAGTCAATTCACTTCTGGAAATTTATAGACCTACCAGCACATGTAGATAATACATGTAGATGCTTTGTCATTACAATATCATTTGTAATGACATAAGGCAGAAACTCACCTTAATATCTACAATAAAACACAAGTGGTACAATGGCACATTTATTTAATAGAACACTACTCTGCAGCTGTAAAAATACTCTCTAGGTACCAATAGCGGAACCCAAAAAAGATTGTTAAGTGAAAAAAAAAATGAAGTGTATATGATTACTAGATATCTCTGGTGACATAGTCCATAGGGAATCTTACTGTTAATGAAAAGGCAGAGCCTCTCAGGTGGTTCAAATCTATTCAGCAGCACTATAGGAAAATATAGGCAATATCCTCTAATGGGATTTACAGCTTTTGAATACCTGCTCAGGGGTCAGCTATGAATTAGTTCTGATTTGACAGCAATGAGCTTTTTGAGTTGAATATTCTACTATTATGTTAGAAAAAAAAGAAGGTAAAGAAATATATCTGCAAATGCTTGCTTACACGTAAAGTTTGAGCTCAGGTGGCCTGACTGTGAGGAGCTGTGCTGCCCACCCAGAGGCAGACTAGTGGTTTGAATCCATCAGTTGTCTTGCAAGAGAAAAAAAAGATCCATCTACTGTGATGTGAGTTACAGCCTCTGACTATAGGGGATAAGCGGTGAATTAGTTTTGACTCATTGACAATGAAATTGAGCAGATACACAAAGAAACTAAAGAAAAATGATGCCCAAGACTTAACAGTAGCATCTGAAATGGGGGTAGGGGATTTAACTGTTCAAACAGCAGATAGCAAGGAGATTTCTCATCATATATACTCCTATATATTTTTAGATATATCATGTGAATATGCCACCTGTTCAAAAATTAAATTATAAAGGCAAAATAAATTACTAAGGTAATTTTGTTTTGTTTTGCCATGTTGTTGTTGTTGTTATGTGCCTTCGAGTCGCTTGCGACTCAAAGCGACCTTATGTACAACAGCCCTAAACCCTACTCTATCCTGTGCCAATCGCACTGCCTCTTACACACCCATCCCAATTACCCCAGCCACTGAATCAATCCACCTCATAGTCTTCCCCTCCTGTGTCGCCCCTCCACCCTCCCAAGCATGATGTACCTCTCCAAGGACCTCTCCTTCCTTACAACATGTCCAAAGTATGTCAGAAGAAGCCCCAGAATCCTTGCCTCCAAGGAGCTGCCGGGTATAACCCTTTCCAGGATGAATCTGTTTGTTTTCTTGGCAGTCCAAGGTACATTTAATACTCTTCTCCAGCGCCACAGCTCAAAGGCATCAATTCTCCTTCTGTCCTCCTTAGTCATTGTCCAACTATCTGATGCATAACAAGTGATTGCAAAGACCATGGCCTGTATCAGATGCACCTTAGTCTCCAGAGTGACACCATTGCTCTTCAGTACCCGGGAGAGGTCCCTAACAGCAGACTTTCCCACTGCAATATGTTTTTTGATTTCCTGGCTACTGGTGCCAAGAGTGTTGACCATGGAGCCGAGCCGACTAAAGTTGTTAACTATCTCAATCTCTTCACCATCCATCCTGATGCTACCAATTGGTCCAGAGGTAAGACTCTTTGTCTTCTTGACATTGAGATTCAATCCATACTGAAGGCTGCAGTTCTTGACTCTCTGCAGCAAGCATTTCAGGTCCTCCTGAAACCCAGAAAGCAGGGTTGTGTCATCTGCATAATGTAGATTGTTAATAGATCTTCCACCAATCCTGATGCCACATTCTCCTTATAGAGTCCAGCCTCTCAGATAATCTGTTCTGCATAGTTTTCCTTATTTATTTAGAAAAATGCATAGCAGAAAACTAAGCTTCTTTTATACTGGGAAGAGGGGTTCTGGAGTCTGTTTTTGCATCTGAGGATGGGAAGACATTCTGCTCTTGCTCTGAGCCCTCTATCTTTCTTGTGCAGGATGGTTGCAGTGTGGCCCTAGACCTGGCTTTCACTTTCGCGGGGTAAGTAGTCACCTGGGTGGGTCAATCTGCCTCTAACCCAGAGGCATATACAAGCTCCTCAGTAACAGAATATAAGATGATTTAAATCTTTATCCAAAAGTGAGGATTTTGCATAAACTCAAAAACTAGGTATTCCTTATTATAATTTGTCTTTCCATTTGACAATGGATTTATAAAGCTTAAAGTTTAAGAATTCTGAAGGCTCACTGTCAATTAGTCTGTGTATCCTAAAGTAAGTTGTACATAAAAAAATAAATTAAAAAAAGACATTTGAGAGTCTCCAGGGAGCTCTAGTGGCCAATGTAAAGCCATGTGGTTCAAATGCACAAGCTGCTCTGAAATGGGAAAATGGATAGTCTCCTCCCTTGAGACTTACAGCCTCTAAAAACCTGCTGAAGGGTCAGTTGTGCATTAGTTCTGACTCCACAACAATGAAAAAAAAAAACATGAACACTTTCTATAGACCTCTTTGGGACTAGTTTCTAGTTTAGCTGAGTTCAGTGAATTAGAAATTACCATTAGAGTGTATGTAAAAAAAAAAAAGAAAGAAATTACCATTAATACAAGACCCATCAAAAAGTGGAGGGTGAGCAAAAGAAAGGAAGACTCCTTCATTGACACAGTGACTACAGCAACGGCCTCAACTGTGTTAGAGTTTGTGAGGATGGCACAGGACGGGACAGAATTCAGATCTGTTATTCATGGGGTCATGCATCTTCTCAAAAGTCTTATATCACCTCTAATCACAAATTGTACTCAACTTAACAGCACTTAATAACAACAACTACCAGTACAAGTCCTAATGCAGGGTGGCAGACAGGTGTGGAGTGTTGACAGACACAAAACAGGATTGAGTCAGTTTGGGACTGGAAGCTGGTTGAGCGTTCTTGTGGACAGATTTTCTGATAACAAAAGGCAGTTGGGCAAGTAGGGTCTTGAGGTCTGTGACAATGAAAGAAAGGTCAAAGGACAATGTCAATGCAACACATGACTTAGAGATAAGCATTGCCAGGCCAAAGGTGAGGTCTGGCCTCATCTCCAGAAAAGTATAGACTGGAAAGAAAAGAGTATGGTTTTGGGGACAGCATCAATGAGAGCTCTCAAGACATGTCACATGCATCAGGACTCTGTCTTCCTAGCTTACTACAGGACAGTGTTTGTGTTTCCAGTATAGATGGGTAAGGATGGATAAGCCAAATCAATGAAGCCACTTTGTGGACAACATCATCAGGATTCATAGTATCGTTGAGCTTTGATGTGTAAGTCTGTTTGCTTTGTCAAAACTAAGAACAAAGTTGTCCATCATGTCATCTGTGAGTCAGCAAGATATCTAAAGTTCAATTTTAGTTACTCCTTAGTAATTTCTTACTCAGAATAAAAATAAAATACTTCTCCATTACAGTTCTCATTTATACCTCTTCATCAGTGTTTGCCTTTTTTGACCTTGTCTTTTTTCACATGACTCGTTTGAATTATAAGGCACCCTGATGGTGTATGGAGTATATTGCATGTTGTGCAATTAGCCAAAAGGTCAGCAGTTCTAAACCACCACCATCTTTGGAGGAAGTTGGGCAGTTTCCTTTTGTGAAGTTGTATTAGCCTTGAAAACCCAATGAAGAGTGATGATGAGTTAGAATTGACCTGATGGCAGTGGGTTTGATTTTTCTCTCCTGCTCTAGTTACAACATTCAACAAAAGGTGAGGAACCCTGGTGGTACAATGTTTCCAGTAAGGTCTTCACCAAAAGATTGGTGCTTCTTATCCACTTGCTCTGCAGGAGAAATATGTGATAGCCTGCATGTGTAAAGATTTGCAGGCCTGGAGATTCTGTTCTCTTCTACAGGACACTAAGAGTTGGAAACAACGCAACAGCAGGATTTGGTTTTGGTGGTTATTCAACAAAATACGTTTTCTTTCTTTTTATAAGAAAGTAAATTGAAAACAATACCTTTCTGATTGAGAAATCTCTATTCTCTATTTTTTAAAATTTATTATTAATTTCAATGAAAATTTACAGACTTTGGATACTCTCTATTTTTTTTATAAGTCAGGCACTAAGTTTAAATGCCAGAATATGGTGAAAAAGTCCTAATTAAAATGTCACCAAATAAGAATTTAGATTTTAAAATGTTGCTAATCTAATAAGAACTACAGGATGAATGTGACAGGTCTAGCAGCTCTGATGTGATCCATTTTGTGTCTTTGAAATGTCATCCAAATTTCACAAAAGCCATGTGGTTCATTTAACCAAGGGTGATTGCAACAATTAAAAAAAAAACAAACAAACAATACCAAACACCAATTCTGAACAAGAAAATAGGCTCTGTGAACCATTGCTCATGGTCTCCCCATCAGAGCATCTTGCTGCTAAAGGCTTAAGGCTGCAGTGTTTCTCTTTAAAGACAGATATGGTTTCAATCTGCTGCTTTAGTTTTTATCAGTGTTGGCCTAGATTTTCAAAGCTGAGCTAAAATGGAAATATTCTTTCCCCCCTTTAACCCATCTGTCTACTTTATTTACATAATGTAATAGATCTTTTCTTGAACAATTCTGTTTTTAAAACGAAAAATGTAAGTGAAAGACATTCTTTTAATCATGAAGTGAAATTCAGCATCTTCCCTTTGGGTTTGTATTAAACTTGGCCTCACTGTTGGTTCAAACTTAGCAAAACGTGGGTGAGGTAAAGTTCTAAAGCAACAGGAGCATTTCTGCAAGGTGCTTGTTACCTTAGACTCTCATTTCTCAAACCACATCCTAGAAAGACAAGATGAAGAAGTATTTCTCATAACCTGCTAATGTTGGCCTCTTGATTCTAAATTGAGAAAATCATCCTGCATAATTACTTTGCTAAGTATTAGCATAGGGAGGGTTTACAATTATGCCAGCTCTGTTATTGTTTCTGCTGCCAACAGAATAATTAATCTAGTTATGTTGTCTCATTGGGGGGACTGAAAACCACATTACCAGTAAGAAATGGTTTCTAAAGGAGACTTAATTACTACTATACATGTTTTTAATGTAGGTTGAAAATGTACCAGAAGACAAGCTAAAGAAGCATGTGACAAGCCATCATTTCATCTGTCAAACATAATAGCAGAGTTAGAGGGATATAAAAACTCAAAAAGAGGAAGGTGAAGAAGTAAATTCTTTTCTGTTATCCTAAAACAATTGTGACTGTTGCTGATAAGATCAAAGCTTCTGTTTAGATACCCAATGGTACTGGTCCTAAAGATGCTAGTGAAAAGCAGAAGCAAAGGTGACCAGCGCAGTGCATACAGTAAGTGGGACTTTGGGTGTATCTTCACTGATTCATGTCTCAGCTTTTAGTTCCTCATTCTCATGCTTTCTGGTCAGCAAGGCCATCTCAGTTATTCCCATCTCAGATTATTTCAAAAGGTTGCCTAGTCCAAAAAGGATCTCTGGTGGCTTAGTGCTAAGGAGCTGTGCTGCCAATCTGAAGGCTTACAGTCTGAATCCACCAGCTTCTCCAGAGAAAACAGATGGCAGTCTCATTCTGTGCTTGTTGTGTTTTTTTTTTCCTCTCTGCTATTGGTGGATTGTGACTAAACAACACATAACAACAACAGTACCTAAAACAATGATTTTAGTTTTAAGACTGAAGTGTGCTTAATACAAGCCATGACATTTTCAGCTGTTTCATAGGCATGTGAAAATTTAACAATGAAGAATGATGATTACAGAAGAATTGAGGCCTTTGAATTGGAGTGTTGACAAAGAATACTGAATATCCTGTTGTTATGCACCGAGTGTTGTGTACCTGACCCTCCAGCAGGCTTTTTGAGACAGTTAATTGCTCAAGAGGAGATTGCCTATCCTCCTGCAGAGCAGCTGATGGATTCAAACTGCATGCCTTCAGCATTGCAACACAGCTTCTTGCTCCTAGGCCTCCAGAGCTCCCTATTTGTTGTTGTATACTGTCAGTTTGAAACTGACCCATAGCTTACCCTTCTGTGGGCTTTCAGAGGGAGTTAACTGAACCAAAGGAGATTTCCCATCCCTTTCCCATGGAGCAGCTGGTGGATTCAAATTGCGTGCCTTTGGGATTGTAGCACAGCTTCTTGCCACTGGCCACCAGATGTGGACTGCCAAAAGAACACATTCCTGTCTTGAAGGAACTACAACTAGAATACTCCTTAAAGGTAGCAATTTTGAAATTTTGTCTAATGTATTTCATGGTATTGCTAGAAGAAAACAATCCCGGGGGAAATACATCATACTATCGTACTGGGAAAGGGAAGAGGGCCAGAGAAAGAGAGGAATATATTCAACAAATTAAATTAAATTAACATTGGGATTGAGCATATCAGGGTGGTATAGGATAGAGCAAGATTCAACTCTGTTTTTCATAGGATTGTTTATGAATTGTGGTCAGCTCAATGTTTACCTAGCAACAACATCAATTCCCCACACATTCTCAACCCTTTTTATTCTGAGTAAGGCAGTAACATACTAACATTCTTCAGGTATACCACCCATGTCTCCACCATCTTAACTATTTACTGCTCAGCTTAAAGTGGACACTGTGAATTTGAGCAATTGAATTGATATTTGAGGCATGAAAGATAGTAGCCAAACTGGTAAAACCATTTTCCCTGTGCTCAACATTCCTATTGGAACACAAATACATACTACAGAAAAAGCAGAAAACTATCCTAAAGGGCAGCTGCAAAGAGATATTTGAAGTAAAACTAAAATCATCACAAATTGTTGAAATGAGAGTCTGCCTACTTTTCTAAACATTGCTTTGAAAGGAAATAATTTATATTTTACTTTGATCTGCAACACATTAAAATAATTTTCCTTAAAAAGAGATCATTATGCTGAGTGAAATATCTCAGTCACTAAAGGACAAACACTGCATACTGCCACTGCTGTAGAATGGAACTGACATTAGAGTTGGGGTAAGAATGAGAAAAACTTCACTTGCGCAAGTAAGAGACTAGAAGGACCTACCTCAGGACAGTGGATGAAGAACTTTACCTACACAATGAATAGGACAGTGCCATCTTGAGCCAGGTGGAGATCCACCAGCAGCACCTCAGGAAAAGATACCTTGGATCCTTATACACATTTTACTAGTTACATTTCTATTTCTACAATAATGACCTTATACAGTATTTGTTCTTACAGGGCTGAGTTAGTTCACTCAGCATAATGCTCTCTAGTCTCTCCCAAGTTATGTAGTGATATCCAAAATTATTGCCCCTGCATGTTGTATAGTATTTATTCCATCACGTGAATGTACCATAATTTCTCAATCCATTCGATCGCGTTGGAACTTTGGGCTGTTTCCCAAATGTGATGATAAATAATGCTGCTTTGAACACTGATGTACAAATTTCCACTTGTGTCTCAGTTCTCATTCTCTCAGTATATATTCCAAGCAAAAACTGCATGATATGGGATTTCTGTGTTCAGATTTTTGAGAAAGTGCCAGACTGCCTTCTAGAGTGGTTGCACCATTTTACAATTCCACCAACAATGTATAAGAGTTCCTTCCTCACTACATCCTCTCCAATACTTACATCTTGATATCCTATTAAACTTTGCCACTGCTACTGGAAAGAGATGGTATCTCATTGTGGTTTTGATTTGCATCTCTCTTACGGCCAGTGCTTTTGAGCATTTCTTCCTGTGTCTGTTGGCTATCCAGTTTTCTTCCTCTGAGAAAATTCTTTCCATGTCTTTTGCCATTTTGCAATCAGTCTTTTTCTTGTGAAGGCACTGTAGGATTCTGTAAACTTTTGATATGAGATCCTTGACTGAAATGGTATTGCCAATTGCGTTTTTCCCAGTCAGTAGGTTTCCCCCCACCACTTTATTGGAAACTGTTTTTGATATGCACAGGGATTTAAACTTTTGAAGGTCCTATACATAAAAAAAAGAAGGTCCCATACATCAATTTTATTCTCTCCAGATTGTGCATTTCAGGCTGTACTTGGCAGTCTTTTCATACCATAGACAAGGCTTGATGACAGTTTATCTCTGATGAACTTTATGGTTGTGGGTTTTACACTCCGATCTCTAGTACACTTTGAGGTGATTTTTGTGTATGATGTGAGATGTGGGTCTTGTTTCAGATTGGTTCAGGTAGCAGTCCAGTTTTGCCAGCACCATTTGTTGAGGAGGTTCTTATTTCCCCATTTAATAAGTTTTATTTCTTTGTTGAGTATCAGTTGATGATAAATAGCTGGGTCCATTTCTGGGTTATCAATTCTTTTCTATTGGTCTATATTCCTGTCATTGTACCTGTCCGATGTTATTTTTGGTTACTACTACTGTGTAACCTGGCCAGAGAAGGAAGGCAGGAGGCGTCACTGGGCAAGGTCACCTCGGATAACAGCAAAAGGAGGCGTCTTCCAGGTACCCAGGAAAAACCGGCAGAAAGGAAAACATAATCTACACAGGAGTTCTACAGGACACGTCAACTTCCCTTGGAGACAGTACAAC
>NW_006399847.1:6962957-6973538 GCF_000299155.1 Elephantulus edwardii
TCAGAGGCGGTGCGGTTGGCGCAGGATAGAGCAGGGTTTAGGGCTGTTGTGTATAGGGTCGCTATGAGTTGGAAACGACTCGACGGCACATAACAACAACAACAACAACCACTGTGTAGTAGGTTTTGAGGTCAGGTAGTTAGTGTACTACCTTCCACTACATTTTTGTTTTTCAGAAATACTTTTCTTATTTGAGGTCTCTTTATTTTCTACAGAAACTTGGCAATTTCCCTTTAATCTCCTTGAAAAATGAATTTGGTATCTGGACTAGGATTCTGTTGAACATGTAGATTGCTTTTCATAGAATTGTCATTTTCATAATGTTTAGTCTTCCTATCCATCAACAGGGCACATTTTTCCATTTCTTTAGGACTTTTATTGTGTCTTGCATAAATGTTGTGTAGTTTTCCTTGTATAGGTCTTTTGTCTCTCTAATTAGGTTCACTCCCAAGAATCTCAATTGGCTGCTGACTATTGTAAATGTTATTGCTCTCTTGGTTACCTTCTCTGAGTTCTCTTTGTTACTATAGAGGAATATCATTGATTTTTGGATATTGATCATATATCCTGCCACTCTACTAAATTGGGCTACTATCTCTAACAGTTGTGGGTTTTTGTTGTTTATTTTTTGTGGGTTTTTTTTTAGTCCTTGGGGTTTTCTGTGCACACTATCATATCATCTGCATATAAGTATAGTTTCACCATGTCTTTGCTGATCTGGATGTCTTTCATTTCCTCCTCTTGTTGTATTGCCCTAGCAAGCACTACCAATACAATATTGAATAGAAGTGGTGACTATAGTCATCCTCATGTGGTATCTGTTTACAAAGAAAGTGCTGCTAGTCTTTCTTAATAATGTTGTCTTATGGTTCAAACATAATATTGGATCATTTTTCTTGAGAATTAGAATAAAGATGGACCTAATTCAGTCAGTTGTCCAGACTTGCCTTTCAAATTTCTTGGCATAAGCTGGTGAGCACACCCAGGGCTTCATCTGTTGGTTCAAACAAGCCAGTTGGTGTTTCATTGATTCTTGAGCCCTTAATTTTTTGCCAGTTTTCCACCAAGGAGTAACAGGGTAAAATCTCAATAACCACCTCCAGTGAGATGACTTGATTGCCTTCCTCGCTGTAGGCCATGTTGTATTCCATGTGAGAGCACTCACAAAAACCAATAAAACATGAAGCGGCATTCATGCCAACTGACAAGTGTTAGATTGCAACCACCAATAACCTCTGAACAATGAACAGATAACTACATGGACACATTAGCAGCTAACACACACACACACACACACACACACACACACACTCCCCCTCTCCTTGAAAAAAATGTACAACTACCTTATCACAATATCCTAGAAACAGTAGCAATATCAAACTCAAAAAACTTCAAACAAATCTTCACCTAAAAATAAGACCAGACTACAGAATCAATGAATATCTTAAAGGCAAAAAGCCTGAAGGAATACTGTGATATAAATTGAGAGAAATAGTGTTTAAAAAATAACAAATTGTATAAGAAAAAGTTGTAGCCACAACAAAGAGACAAAAGCAATAAAGCAATTCATTATAAGACAAAACATGCAAACATCAGGATATTTGAAGCTATAGAAAACCAGAAAAATACATTCTAGAATAGTAAGACCAACGAAACTATCAACATGTGGGAGGGATAAAAGAACAGAATGGAAAATATGTAAAAGAATCTGTAACAAAGAAGATAAGAACCTGAACATTAATCTCCTACAGGGAAAAGCAAAAAACTAATTGGAAGGGAAGTAAAGAAACCTTAATAATTATGTGGGATGACATCAAGAGAAATAGCATATGTGTGATTAAAATTCCAGAAAAGAAAGGGGGGAAAACCCACTGAGAAAATTATGGAAGAAATATTAGAATACAACTTTCTAGATTTAATGAAAAGTGAATTAATATACATTCAAGAAGTCTGGTGAATCTCAAACATAAGAGATCTCAAAAGGAAACACCAAAATATTTAATAGTCACATTTTCCAAAATCAAAGACAAGAATACAATACTTAAAACAGCATAATAAAATGAAGGATTACCTAGGAAGAATAGATTGGTTAGATCAAACTCCAACTCTTCAGCAAATACCATGTAAGCAAGGAGACAATGGAATGGCATATACAAAAGGCTGAAAGAAAGCAATTACCAATCAAGAATCCTGTATGCAACAAAGCTATCCAACAAATATAAAAGACAAATTGGGTAATTCTCAGACAAGTAGGAATGAAAAGAACTCATGAAACAATGCAAACTCTAGAAGAAATACTAAAGGAAGCCATCCACACAGTGACAATACAGGAAAACAGATGGACCAAAGTAAATAGCAACAGTACTTATAAAAACTCAGCAAAATGGCCAGCAGGAAGTAGCTAAGAGAATACACCATCCCCTTTTCCTTATGAATCAGGATGAAATCTCTCTCAGGAAGGAGTGATAGGGAATGGCAAAGGACACACTGACAAAGGAGATTAATCAGAACTGGTTTTGACAAGCACTGTGGCAATGGGACAATTATAACAAACTTTCAAGGAATATTCAATCTGAATCCTTCTGACGATATTTTTGAAAGTATTTCTTTGAGTTTATTATGTTTAATTTGTTTTACTTGTTTGTTTGTGTATAAAGGATGCTTATCTAGATAACATAATTATCATAAAAACAAAAGGGGGAAAATATGGGAAGCCAATACTAAGTATTTGTAATAAACTGAATGCTATTTAAATAAAATTTTAAAAAAACCTCAGCAAAATTGCATCAATTAATCCTTACCTATCAATAATCACACTGAATGTGCATGGCTTAAATGCACTAATTAAAAGGAAAAAAGTAGATAAGATTAAAAAAAACCCCCAAATCCACAAATATGCTATTTACAAGAGACATACATAAGAAATGAGAAGACAGACTAAAAAAAAATCAAAGGATAGTTAAAAAAAAAAAAGCATACCAAGTAATAAGTCAAAAGAAAGAAAAGAAAGCAGGAGTGGCAGTAATAAGGTCTGATAAAATAGATGTGAGGGTAAAAAAAAAAAAATCTTACTGTCTCTTGTCTCCGAAAATCCACTAGAAGGTCAGCTAACTTGATGGTGCACAACAATAAAATAATACAGCTTTTCTCTTTCAATATGCTTCAGTAACTGTTTCAATGGGATGTCTGTTTCAAAACCTAAAACCAAAGGGTGAGGACTTGATGGTCTCACATATTTTAAGCATGTTGCTAGGAGAGGTTATTCCTTGGGAGAAGACAGGATGTCCCTCAGTGAGGTGAATTGATACAATGACTGCAGTAATGAGTTTAAGTATATCAGAAATTATGAAGATCATGCAGGATAGCACAAGATTCATATTTATTGTTTAAAGGATAATTATGAGTAGTACTTAACTCAATGGCACCTAACAACAACAACACAACATCTCAGTAGGGAAAAAAGTAAACCCGATTATAAAACAGGTAGAAGACATGAAAATATTTTAAATCAAAGAGAATATTTAGATGATCAGAAAGCACATTAAGACATGCTCAAAATAACAATGAGATGTCTCACCCGAGCAAAGGTGGATTTCATGAGACAGCAAACTATAAATTTTGGTTAGCATGCAGAGAGATTGGAAATTTCATGCACTGCGGGTGGTAATGTAAAATGGTACAACTACTACAAAAGGTAGTTTGGTATTTCCTCAAAAAGGTGAATGTAGAAATACAATTTGACCTACTAACCTCACTACTGGGACTATACCCTAAGGAAATCATAGCTGAGACATGGATAGGTACACCTGTGTTTATTGCAGCACTATTCACAATAGCAAACACATGGAAGTAGCTCAAGTGCTCATCGACAAATGGATAGCTCAATTGTGGTACATTTACACAAAATACTATACAGCATTAAAAAATAATTAAGAACTTGTAAAACACAACATGGGCAGATATATAGAGGTCATTAAGCAGAGTGAAATAATTCAGTCACAAATGGACAAATACTACATAAGACTTCTATTATAAAAATAGGAGGGTTGAGAATGTGAGAAAGGCAGATATAAGATAGACAATGAACACAGTGATGGATTAGGAGATGAGAAGATCAACCTGGAATAAGTTAACAACTTTGAACAGATGTCACTCATCAAATGGGATAGGTGAAAAGGTAAAAATTTCATCAGAAATTAGTGGATGGATGTGTGGAATGAAGGGAAAGGTAATGTATAGTTAGAATTTGATAAGACATTGTGATAAATGGCATTAATCAACAGTAATTGATGTTATAAAACAAAACATATATTATTGATTAACAATAAATAAATAAAACATACCATCATGATCCACATGTGCAGACAAATTATTCAAATGGTGGTTAGGAGGGTTATTTCACTGTGGGTTCAGGATTGCCCTGGGTGAAGCATGACTATCATCCACATACTGGGTGCAGATTACAGGGATGTTGTAGACTATAAAGTTTACACTTGTGAGAATCCTGGAGGTTGTGTGGAATTTCTTGTGGGTCTCTACATTTCTAGAGACATAATATGAATTTACACTTCATGTAGACTAGTCCTTCTGGGTTCCACATTTAACCATAATTGCAAAGCTATCTCTTCCCTTCTATGTCTGCCCTTCCCTCTAGGGCATCCAGAGGTATATGCATCACATCCAGGTAGTGAGATGTGGGCTTTCTTTTTATAAAGAGTGGACCAGAGTGACCAGCTAGATCATGCACACACACATGTCCATCTTCTAAGGAGGGACACCCTTCGGCCTCAGTTGCCTGCAGGATGTCTCCAGGCTCAATTCTGATGCCCAGAGAAATGTCTCAGTTTGGACTGAATTTCAGCAAGATCCTCAAGGCAGACAAATACTTGCCCATTGGCAGTGAAAGGAGAAGCTCTTGCAAGTTTGAACACAATAATCAAGAGTCTTTTCTATGTCATCTCCCCACCCCTTCTTTCAGTTTCTTGAATTCTCTTGCTCTTCCCTTTTCAGCTGTAATTGACTGAAGCACTGGTCTTGTATTAACTCAGAATGACGTGTAAAATCTTTAACTCCTCTATTTTCATGATGAGGAAGATCTGTGTTCTTCTTCTGATCTTTAAACTTCCAGAGTAGATATTTTTGCTCAGATTCACTCAATTTTCTTTCTGCTCATGATCTTTCCCAAGACTAGCCTCTCCAAGTAGACACTTATTCTTCCTCCTAACACGTCCTCAGACAGCCTTTCCATTTGTCACAGTTTTCACTATAGTAATATACTATAAAATAAAACACGGTAGCACTTTTTCTATTATTCCTTCTTTCACCATGCCATTAATGAAAAATCTCGACTGTGTTTCTGATTAAAAGTCCATGTCTCCCACTGAAATACATGACAGCAGACTAGCTTTCATTTTTGTTCACCATTCTGTTCCCAGCTAAACATTTTAAACATGCATGAAATAAATGATTTGCTGAAACAAGAATCACAGAGAAATAGTGGGAAGAGTGATAATACAATGTAGAGAATATAATCTGAGTCATGAAGTAAAATATGAACAAAGGGTTAAATGGAATATAACTCTATCAAACCAGTCGGTAAATGTCCACTCAAATCATGATAGAAATGAAAACAATAACAACAAAAACAAAACAAAACAAACAAACAAACAAAAAAACCAAACCAAAAAAACAACCCAGAAACCAAAACCCAAATATAAATGAAGGGGTGGATCTGGTGTTTGCTCTTTCCTCAGGATACGCTTTCTCAGCAATTTACTCTTTACCAAAGACCTTCCTGACAACAAGAAGAAGGTTTCCTACTTTCACTGCCCTGGGTATTGAATGTCTCTTTGTAAACAAAGCCTAATGTTTCTGATCCTTTTGTTTAAGGAGTTGTTGGCAGCCTAGTGTGAGGAAACTGATTTTCAAAGAGGCTGGATGAAGAGTGATATAGCACAATGCATTTTAAAAATAAAACACGGTAGCACTTCTTCTATCATTCCTTATTTCACCATGCTGTTAATGAATCCTCTCGATTGTGTTCTCTCTTCTATAAAGATTTATTTCCAGAGGAGCTACTACCTTTCAAGGAAACATGTTACCCATCTATCAACTCTTTAGACAGACTGTTATTAAACACAAAATTAAACAAGCAACTGTGATACAGCATGATTAGATTGGTGGGTGGAGAACCAGAAATTATGATAGCAGAAAAAAGGTATTACCCCCAGATCATGAGGTCAGAGGGGGTTGTCAGATATGTAAGATCTAATCTGAGCATGAATGTAGTCAGTAGGCATCAACCAGGTACAACTGGTGTACATGTGACAGCAGAGAGATGTGCATGTGATAGCAGGTAGGCTTGGGTACCCATCAGTGGTAACTTGGAGGCAAGAAGAGCAAAGAGAAATTCAACCACGTAGAGGATGGGAGATGATCTTAGAGCTGTGCTGTGAAAGAAAGAGATAGAAGAGCATGGGGCTAAGGGGAAGTGATGAAGAATTTTGTTCAGAAATCTGACGTTAGCCGAAGAGGAAGAGGAAAATTTTGAAAAACTTCAGGTTTTTCATTATGTGATTACATTTGACTTTCAAAAATGTAATCCCTATGGGGTCCAGTGTGGAGAATGCATTAAAATAAAGGTGAAAACTGGAGAAACAATATGACTAGCCCTGTAGTAATCAAGGTGAGAAATTGCAGTGGCTTGATTCAGGGAGTCATCAAAGACTGGGAAAAAATAGATGAATACTAGAATTAGAAAGCAGAGTAAACAGAAATCAGACATGGACTGAGGTAGATCACAGAGAAAAAACCCATCAGTATCTACTGTACTTTCCAATTTGAGAGACTTGGTAAAAGAAGGAGCCATTCACTGATTCAGAAATCAGGGGAGAAGAAATAGTCTATGAAGAGAAGAGGCGACGCAGGTTCTTCTGGACGAACAACTGGGTCTAAGCTCGGGAGAGAAGTGTGGATGGAGATTCAGGCAGATTTAAGGCTCATCTGGTAGATTGTTAAGTACATTCTAGAATATGATAACACCCACCCCCCCAAAGGAAAGCATTAAATGCACTAAATGAAGGGGGTGAGATTCTGACAAAGTAGAGGGCCTAAAAAACCCAGACGTTGACAGGCTGAGGGAAAAAAAATCTGTGGAGGAACTGAAGAAGGATGGGCTGGGGAGGAGAGTTAGAGAAGGAACTTTTTAAGCTTCCAAAGGTAGGGTACTCATTCTCAGTGCACTCTACACTTGCCAAAACTGTAGACCAGAGATTTCTTTTGTCAGAGTTGGTGAGGGATATCTACTCTCACTGTCTCTTCTTACATCGTGTCTTCAAAGGCCTTTACAGACCAAACTTGTACCTTCTCCAAGGATTTCTTGATCCCCTACTCTGCTTTGTGTGCAGGGCATGTTGTTGTTAAGTGCTGTGGAGTTGTAAGTGACTCATAGTGACCCTATGAATGAAATACCTGAAATCTTGTATGACTTTCATCATTTCTCCAGGTTCTTAGGGTTTCCAGAGGCAAGTTATTTCAGAAGTGGATGCCACTCTTGCTTCCAAGCTTGTTTTAATTGGGAGCTCCACCAACCACTGTTCACCATGGATGACCATTATCGCCTTTGACACATCAATGTCACAGTGTTCAGCATCACAGCAACCATGAGTTGCCTCTGTACAGCAAGTGGACAGACCAGGGCTATACAACCTAGAAGAATGTTTCATCAAAAACAATTAAAAACAGGCCTGAGTGCCACAGGTTAAAGTCACTCACCTTTGGCTTGGTAACACTGTTGTTGTTATGTGCTGTCATGTTGCTTGTGACACATAGCAACCCTACCTATGTACAAGAACCCTAAATGCCATTCTATCCTGTGCCAACCTTGCCATCTCTGACACCCTCATTCCCACCACCCCAATCACAGAATCACTCCATCTCATTGAGGGTCTTCCTCTCCTCCGCCGTCCCTCCACTCTCCCAAACTTGATATCCCTCTCCAAAGATCAGTAGCTCCCTGTAACATGCCCAAAATATGTCAGACGAAGCTTCAGAATCCTTGACTCCAAGGAGCATTCTGGCTTCACTCTTTCAAGGACAAAGCTGTTTGTTCTCCTAGCAGTCCATGGTATATTTAACACTTCTCCATAAGAACTTTAAAAAAGCCCCTGGCCAGTGTATCTCAACTCACAGCACTCCTTTACGACAGAACTTTGCTATAGGATTTCTAAGAATCTAAGCCATGGAAGCAGACTGCTAACTTTCTCCCACAGACTCATGGATTCAAATTGTAGGCCTTTCAGCTAGCCATCAAATGCTTAACCACTACACTTCCAGGGTGCCTATTTGAAACAAAAAGGCCTTAATTGTGATTCTTGAGAGAGCACTTACATGAAAATATGTCATAATGTACACTGAGTCTCCTGTGATGTCATAGAAGCATGATAGACACCCAGATGAGGACTAGCTATCATTCTCTGGGATGGTCAAAGCAGACTTCACTCAACTCTGCACTTGATACTGAGTCTTGAAGGATGAAGCCTGTGTCAGAGAGCAGAAAGATGCAGGAATTCTTGGCAGGATAATCACTGTAGGCAGAGGTGTGGAGGTAGATGGAAGCAGGGTTTATCTGGAGAACAACCAACAGAACCACTTGCTCAGAGAAAGAAGATTCTTGTACGGGAGCAGTAAGATAAATACAGGAGCATTTGGTGGTGTCTGATGAAGTTTAGTTAGTATAGAAGGTCAGGACGTGATTTTGAACTTCTTACCACAGATAATGGAAAGTTAAGATTATAACAGTTTATTCATTGAGTATTGTTCAGTTATAATATATGTCCCTGCGCAAATACTGTTCTAAGGCCTTGGAAATAGACTGCATGCTTAACAAGGTAGAAAGTCAGAAAAAGAGTAGAAGACTCTCAGTGAGATGGATTATTAGTAAAGTATCTGTAACAATGGATTCAAGTATATCAGAGATGATATTGAGGACACTAGAAAAGGCAAGGTTCTGATCCATTGTTTTTAGGATCATTATGAGTTGTAGTCAATTTGAAGGCACCTAACAACAAGAGCAGCCACCCTTTGCCCATAGGGATTGGTTCAGTACCTTTTAGTCACATCTTGATGGGACTGTAACGTAGTTATGATTTGTTTTCCCTCCTGTTACCTCATATTGTTCTTGACCCGTGGTAAGTGTTCAGTGCATATTTGTCAGATGAATTAGACCAAGCAAGACACCCAATTCAAAGGTGGTTACTTAAACAAAGGCACCAGCTACCTAGGACAGGCATGGTCTTCAGAGTCATACCAAACCAAGCCTTGTAAGTCAAGTGGTTCTACCTGAGCTGTGAGCCTCCTTTCTGGCCTTCAGAGGTCACAGTTCCACTTTTCCAATTCTATTCATGTGAAAAGTATTGGAATTAGAGGCACTGAAACTTATTTCAATATTACCCAAGGAAAGGGACTTGTAAATGTACTTTAAATTCCATTAAAGCTGGCCCTGCATGTTAGCTAGGAACCCCTCTGGGGAAGTGGCATGTCACAAAACACTGCCATGTATTTAGTATATTGTTATTGTGTGATATGGAGTCAGAACTGACCCATAGCTGATTTTCCAGCAGGTTGTCAAAGGCAGTTGATCGCATGGGAGAAGATTGCCCATCCTTCTCCAGTGAAGCAAATAGTGTTCAAACCACATGCCTTTGGGGTTGCAGTGCAATTTCTTATCACTGTCACCAGAGTTCCCTTATTCAGCACACACTACTTACACTGTTCTAGGCACTGAGCTCAGGAGTGGAGGAACCCAATCCCAGGAAGGAATAGACAAGGAGTAATGGCCTCCAAGGCCATGCACAATAGGTGTACTGGTGGGATGGAGGAAGGAGCAGAGAGCTCAGCTCACTGGAACAGGAAAAGGTTGTGTGGAAACAAATATGTTGTTATTATGTACCATTGATTTGGGACGGACCCATTGGGTTTTCAAAGGCAGTTAAGTGCACAGAAAGAGATTGCCCATCCTTCTCCTATGGAGCAGCTGGTGGATTCAAACCACATGCCTTCAGAATTTCAGTGCAGATTCTTTCAATTAGCCCAAGAGAGCTCTCCCTCGTCATTCCATTAATTGTGAATTGTAGTGTAACTCAATAGCTTTAAGTGCACTCCTTCGTGTTGGCCATACTGGCCTCTAAGTTGGCTAGAGGGCTTGTCTTTAAAAGATCCCCCTGGATCCTGCTGACTCTGAACCCCTATGGGAAAGAGTGTTGGGAATAGGGATTTTTAAGATGTTTATGTGTGATCAAGGTTCAGCTGCACTGTTGTTGTTGGAGGGTAGCATCGAGTCAAGTACAACTCCCAGCAACCTCATGAACAACATATCTGAACCCTGTTCTATCTTGTGCCATTCCAACAATCTCTGACACATTTGAGCCCAGGGCTGTAATGGTTGCATTGGGAGCTGTTATTTTTTTTATTATTATTTTCTTTTTTTTAAAATTTAGGTTGTTTATTTTTCATTTCAATGAACATCTACAGAGATTTTGGGATTCCATTCATTCATTGTTGCACCCTTCTCCCCACACAAAC
>NW_006399847.1:6979213-6985799 GCF_000299155.1 Elephantulus edwardii
TGTGGCTTCCCTTTTTACTCTATTGGAGAAGATTTTGGATGTGCATAGGGAGTTGATTCTTAGAAGGTCCCATTCATCTATTTTATCTTCTCCCGGTTGTAGATTTTCCAGGATACTTGGAAGACTTTTTATGTTGTGGATTAGGACCACTAAAGTTCTTCCAAGCTTTTCTTAAATGAAGTTTCTAGTCTTGGTTTTAGTCCTAAGTCCATGATCCACCTTGAGTTGGTTTTTGTATATGGAGTGAGGTGTGGATAAATATTTTATTGAACTTTTCCCTTATTCATGCTGAGTTAAATCATAAGTCATAGAACTTAGTCACAGCTATCATACTTAAGATAAAATATGATAAATTCTATGATAGAAGAAGTAGAGAAATAACATTTACAAAATTATAGAACCAGGATCCCTATGCTATGGGGAAAGGGAGGAAATTAAGCTGGTGGGGACAGGGATGGGGACAGGGGAAGAACTAAAGAGGAATTAAATATTTGGGTTGGGGAGAGAGTGAGGCTTATGATTTATTCAGGTACTATGTAGCAGTGAGAATAAGGAGAGGAAGATGGTTCTGGGAGGAGGAAATAATGTGTGCCAATGCAAGAGGTGAGAGATATTTAATAGCCAGAGATGAGAGCTATTCAGAACATAAAAAGAAAAACGAGATAGTGGAGAAAAATATGGCTGGAGATATTGACAAGGACAATATGACATAGAACTTGGAAAAACTGATTTTGAAGTTGTTAGAAAGAGCGCAGAAAGGATTTAAGGATCAAGTGACTTGATTAGACTTTTAAAAAAAATTACTTTAACTACAAATCGTATAAGGGGAGTAACAGCAAAATAGTGAAATCAGATAAGAAATTAGTCTTATAGTCAAAATGAGTTCTGAGATTTTCTTTCTTCTCAATGTTAGCCATAATTTATTTGTCCATACAGTTAAATTATTTTGCATAATCTGTAAAACACTAGTAAACATCTTTCTTGTAATTCCTGCCTTCTGCTAAGCTTGGGCCGACATCAGTAATTATACTCCTCATTCTATGACCTCTTCTAAGTCCAACCTTAATTTCTGGAAATTCCCTATATATAATGTTCCAATTATTTTTTAATAATATTCAAAAAGATTTTACTTGACTATGATGCTAATGATCCTGTTCAATAATTTGAACAGTGTTCACAAAACACTCATTTCTGTTGAGTTGGAACTGACTTAAGACTTTCCAGTAGGTTTTCAGAAGCTATAAATTTCATGGGAGATGATTGTCCATCTTTCTCCACGGAGCCATTGGTGGAATGATCTGCCAGATAACTGGCAATTTTGAGCTCTCAGTACAACTTATTACTCATTAGGCCATCAGGGCTCCAGACTGATTTTACTTGGATGTGATGATGTTAATAATATTATTTTCAAATGTCTACACTCCATTGGATTACTTTTTTTGGAGATGGATACAAATATGGATCTTCCAAATTTCTTAGCAGTGAGCATGTCTAGGGCTACATGTCTTTGTTGAAACACCTCAACTTGTATTCTGTTAATTCTTAAAGTCTTCCCCCCCCCACCCCAATGCCTTCAATGCAACTTAAACTTCTTCCTTTGTCATCATTGCTACCTTATGAAATTATTCACTGTCAACCAATTCTTTTTGGAAGAGTGACTATATATTCCTTCCATCTTCTTTTGATGATTCCTGCATCATCCAATGTTTTGTTCACAAAATCCCTCAGTATTGCAATCTAGGCTTGAATGTCTTAAATTATTCTAGTTTGAGAAATGCCAAGTGTGTTTTTATTTTTTAACTTATTACTTCCAGCTCTTTGTACATTTCCTTATGACACTTTGCTTTTTTGGGCTTTCCTTCAAAATTTTATATTCATCTCTTTTCAGTATTTCTTTCCTTTACTTTAGACTCTCAATGCTTCAGGGTAATTTTAAAAGCTTGGCTTGAATGATAGACAATGGAATAATTTTGTAAGTTAAGAAATACTTAATAGAATAGTAAGCCTAATTTTAGACTAGTTTAGTATGTTTTGAGCACATTCTTATTCATTAAACAGGTGAATGAATGTGATATATGCCTGGAACAGATCCCTGGGAATTGCTAGCAATAAGATTGAGAGTTGTCCAAGACTGGCAGAAAAGAAAGCTCCAGGAAATATCATTTAGAGTCAGAACGAGAAATAAGATCCTGCAAAGGAATTTGAGAAAGAGGAGAGACCAGAAAGAACAAACTAGGACCATGTGGTTCTAGTAAATGAGCAGAATTTTTCAACACAATATGCTGATCTTAAAGAATCCAATGCATATTCATGGTCAAATAAATGGAATCTTGGAAGATTTTATGAACTTTGCAATATATGAGTTTGAAGGTAGTCAGTGTGTCAGTAGTATGAAAGCTATAGGCTGGCCTGATTTGAGGGGTACATAGCAGAGAATTCATTGGTGGCAAAGACATACCTTAAACTCAAATGTCCTTACTAAAATTCAAAGCATGGTGAACCTCTGTTTTTTTTGAATTTTTTAAATTATTGTTTTATTTTTCAGTGCATTTTCATACAGCTGTGGGAGAAGTTGCCAAAAGGTATAACTGCAGGGTAGAATAATGCTTGGTGAACAGGTTTAGAAATGAATAATAAAAAAAAAACAGACTGAAGAAGACAAAGAGCTAGAACCATGAGCCACTTATTTTCAATGACATGGCCTGCTGGGAAGCACAATGCCTTGAACAGTTGGCAGGTTTAAATTCTTGGAGCTTGGGACAAACATTTCCACAGTGTGTCTCTTCTTCATTGTGACCTGCCAAGAACTGTTCTGTAGTGGAAGGAACCTTTCTTTTCATGAGACGCTGCACTGAAGAGATTAAGTAATAGTATTTAGACTATTTTTTGAGGAATGGAAAAAGGGAGAAATGTTGTTCTATTCAGTGTCAGTAAATAAAGTTAAGTTTGCATATCTGTTTCCTTTGCTCACTCTTTTTTCATACCCTCATAATACTCTTCATAGCATTTCTTTTGTGCTATCACAATTCTCTGTCCTTTCTTCCTCTCCTCATCTTCTTCTATTACCAATTACTTACTGAGCTTCTTCCATAAGCAAAATCGTAATAGTGATATTAACAAATTAAGGTCATCACTGGTTGTTATATTTTCGTCTACCATCTTTTCAATAAATGCCAAATCTTGAATTAGACTTCAAATATAGCTTCTGAACTGCAAAACCAATTTCTGGTATTTTACTAAAATTCTTTGGATGTGGTTGTTGTTGTTGTTAAGTTCTCTCCAGTGGAGAATGACTCACAGTAACCCTATGAACAACAGACCTGTGCCATACCTTCTCCTGTACTATCCTAATTAATTTAGATACACTTGAGCCCATTGCTAGGGTCCCTGCTCCTCCTATCCATCTAGTTGAGGCTCTTTCTCTCATTCATTCACCTTCCCAAGTTCAATTTTCTCTTTCAAGGAATACTTTCTCCTAGCAACATACCCATGATACATCGCCATCTTTGCCTCTAAGGGTCATTCTGGCGGCACTTTTTATAACTCAGTACATTCTAAACAAACTCATTATCTTCACCCTAAAACCTCCCTCTCATGTTGTATTTCCTTTTTTGAATTTATACACAGGGCTGCTAGAATTCTCAAAGCTGGATGTGAATACTCTCTTTTCTAACTTAACAATTCCCTTCAGTTCTTCCACGGTAGTATTTACTTTCTGCCTTTATTTTCTCTAGGTTGGGTCTCAGGAACAAACTTCTACTAGATGTCCTTGTTTCTAGTATCACTCTTATTTATTTCACTTTCCATAATACTTTCACATTCCTTTCCTTTAAAAAAAAACCACCATTTTATATTGATTGGTGCAGTGGCTACAACAACAAACTTCAACATTGCAGTGACTGTGAGACTGCTCTAGGATCAGATAGTATTTCATTTGGTTTTATATAGAATAGCTGTGACTGAGAATCAATTTGTTGGAACACAACAACAACAACAGCAACAACAGCAGCAACAGATTTCTGTTGCTATTGAGAGAACTACAAGATGATTTAAAATGATAGAAAACACAATTATAGAGGAGTTACATAAAAAATAGACCAATCCTGCTTTTACTGTTTGATGTTTCCTCAAAAAGTTGAACATAGAAAGTCCGTATGACCCAGCTATTCCGCTACTAGTAATAGACACCAAAGAAACTAGAACTGAGACACAAATGGAGATTTATACACTGATATTCATAGCAGCACTATTTATCATCACAAGAACACAGAAACAGTCCAAATGTCCAAACACAACTGAATGGATTGAGAAATTGTGGTGCATTCACATGATGGAATACTATGTAGCATGCAGAAGCAATTATTAAAAAGAATACTACATAACTTAGGAGAAGCTGGAGAGTATTGTGTTGTGTGAACTCACACAGTCTCATAAGGACAAATACTACATAAGATTATTGTTATAAATGTAGAAGGATAACTGGTAAAACGTGTATGGGAACTCAAGGGGTAAGCGCTGAGGATGGATAGGGGCATGTGGGAAGCCAGATTTCATACTAAATATTTATAATAAATCAAATGCTATTTCAGTATATGAAGGAGGCACATACAAGCTGAAATTCACCCTGAAGCACGAAGGCAATCTTAAATGTTTATAGGGGTAGGCACTAAGGCAAACCTTAAGCATTTACATAATTCTTGTATTTGCTAACCCCTGCCTTCTGAGTCAAGGATAAGGTTTTCAACAGAAAGAGCTTAGCTTCATTTGCATTGAATTCTCTTTGTGATTTGCGCCCTGGCAATTTTCAATAAAGTCACAGAGAAGCTGGAATCTGGCTCTTCAATTCTTCAAGAACCGTTCGCCTCCTGCTTTACCTCTTTATTACTTATACATTTTTGGTGTTCTGTCTCATATTAATATATATTGATATTTATTAATATACTTTACCTTCTGAAACATTCTGGCACCTGAAAGTGGGAAGAGGTAGTGGTCTCTCTCTCTCTCTCTCTCTCTCTCTCTCCCTCTCTCTTTCTCTCTCTTTTTTGTGCAGACACCAGGAAATTGAAAGAGAATTAACTCAAAGTAAGTGAAACTTCCAGGAAAATTAAAGGCAGGATCATGAAGAAATCCTCAAATCCTGAATTTATCTAGAAATTTAGGGGTAGAAATCAAAAAGATTTTATGAGGTTTTTCTTCACCTTGTGAAGGAGAAATTCAGGGGGCAATATAGAAAAAAAATTTCATGGGGATTTTTCCTACCTTCTGTCTGAAGTAAACTGCTTTAAAAAGTCAAAGTTAGAAGTGGAAAAAGAAAAGGAATCATGGGGAACAGCCCATCCTCTGAAGCTCAGTATATTACATTAATTAAAGAATTACTTAAGAGCTCCGGTAAAAGTAAGATAAAGATCATTTTTGCAGTTATTTCATTATGTGCAGAACACTGTTGCTCATTTAAACCAGTGAATAGAACACAATTATGAAGGAAGAATATAGCAGTCGCCCCACTACCCCCAAGCTTGACCACTTCCTGAGAAACTTAATAACGCCTGAGCTGTTTACATAAAGGACCAGACCAGTCAATGAGTCTAATAAGACTCTGAGCTTGAGAAAACAAACAAAAAAGCTAAAACCCAACTAAATTAACACTCCAAATTCCAAGAAGCACCACCTTAGTCCTTCCCAGGACCCTTATAAAAAGGAAACCCTCCAAACTGCCTGTGCACCATTGGATCCCGCATGCATGCCATGCTGTTGGGTCACTTGGCATCCCTCTCAGACTGTGCAATGAAGGCCAGTTCATTTCTTGGGACCAGTTCTTTTCTTTATTTCTTTCCCCCGAGCCCTCGCACTCCTTTTTTATATCTAGCAAGTTAAATTTAAAAACTTGGCAAAATATTATGCAAACTTTGTGAAAAGCACATCAAAAAAGAGAATAGACTCCCATTAATTTTTGGCCAGTAAGGATTTTGAAAAGAATAGTAAAAATGTCCGTGCAGGATTGAACTCATAATCGAAAAAATGTTCAAAGAAAGATGACTGAATCTTTGCATGAATCTGAGTTAAGTGATGTTACATTAAAGGAGATTAACTCTGAAGCCAAGAAACAGACTTTGTCACCTTTATAAAGAGCTTATAAAAAGGGAAATGTGATTCCTGTTTTGGTTTGGTCAATGTGTCATTTGAGATCATTAACTTTAAAACTATTATGATCTGAAAAGGAGATGTCTCAAAAGTTAGAAGAAAAAACCTGTTCAGAAGAGAGTGATAGTGAATCAGATAAAAAGAAAGATTAATTTCCTCTAACTCCAACTCCGGAGGAACTGAGCAATATAATCCAGAGAAATTAAGTAAACAAGTTTTGGAATTTTCTAATAAAATAGACAAATTGGGCTCTCATAATGAAATATATTGTTGTTGTTGTGTTGTTGTTATGTGCTGTCGAGTCGTTTCCGACTCATAGCGACCCTATGCACAACAGCCCTAAACCCTGCTCTATCCTGCGCCAACAGCACTGCCTCTGACACACGCATCCCGATTACCCCAGTCACCGAATCAATCCATCTCATAGAGGGTCTTCCCCTCCTGC
>NW_006399847.1:6985899-6988882 GCF_000299155.1 Elephantulus edwardii
GATAAAAATAATGCCCTAAAATATAATACTTTTAGACTATTCTCTCCCCCATAGACTTCAATGCTGTAAACATCTTCTTAATTCAGCCTATTTTGTTATGAACTCACACACAATGGAACTTCCTGGTCCCATACATCCTCATGGTCAACTGCAGACCAGACTCTTGGAATTCAGAGCATTCTTCTAGTGTATAGGATCTTTATAGTCTGATTTTCAGAAGTAGATTTTCCAATTCTTTTACCCAGTCCATTGTTTCTGGTGGTTTAATAGTAAGGAGTAGTGCTGCCAACCCTAAAGCAAAGGGTTGCAATCCACTAGCAGCTTCTTAGAAGAAAGGTGGGCCATATTCTCTCATGAGACCCACTGCCTCTGAAAACCCTCTGGAGGGTCAGCTATGAATCAATTCTGATGCAATGGTACATGACAATTTTGAAATCAAGAAGCTCCACTGAAGCCTGTTCACACACAGTTCTCCAGTAAGTACCTTACTGTAGATGGGAAAGGGGATGTGGTAGGTTAGAAATGAGGCAGAGGTGAAGTGGACATAGTGATGTGGATGTGACTAATTTGATTAGAGTACTGGATAAACAGAGGCAGGAGATATGAAGTTGGACCAAAGGCTAGCTATAAAGACCCTTGGATATTATTGGCAGTGTAGTAATTCTCACCTTCAGTTGCATTTCTAAATTATTGTGAAATTAAAAAAAAATCTGATCCTTGATACATAATTTCCAATTTACACTTAAGTGGACTCAGAGCATATGCAAGTTAGAAGTTATGCAAGTGAATCTGATGTTCTTTGCAGGGTTGAACAGCACTGCATAGATTAAGTGGAACCATGAAAGGCTTTCAAATTAGTGATGATATGTAGGCCTTTCACTATCCACTGAAAATCAAATTTAAATCTTGATAAAGAATATTGATAGATTCTGTAATGGCAATTACCACTGACCACTTCAGTAGCATCTATTTCATCCTTTAGCGAAGGAATTGGAAGTGTGCAATGCGATCTTCACTTTTTTATTTATTTATTTATTTTAAGTAAAACAAACAAAAAGTTCTTCCCTATCCTGAATTCTGAGGGCTATTTACATCTTGTTTGTGTAGTAAATAAGCCACTTCTGAGCACCTACATGTTTCTTTTCTAGATAATTGGGTAATTCCTTAGAGCACCCCAAACAAATGCTGTGCCTGGGCCCAGAAAGATTTGGGAGAAATCTGAGTGCTTAGGCTCTGAGGGGTACAATAGTAAAGAGAGATAGGAACAAGGATTCTAATAAAGTTGCCTTAAGCAAAAAAGAGGCCAGTTAATATCTATCAGCATCTAAGGGACTACAAACCAAAAGAAATCAACTTGTTGGCAGTCTGAAGGTAATGTGGAAATGAGTGACAGTAATTTTAAATTACCTTACGGGACTCAAGAACTCTGCTCAGATTATCAAAATCACAAGGGAAAAGGTATAATACACGATTATTACTTAGAAATTTTCATCAAAATTATATATTTGTAGTACATATCCTTAACAAAAATTTTGATTCTATATAGGCAGCTGAGAATTTTATACTTAAAATCTCCTTTCCTGAGTAGACCAGGGTGACAAAGATGAAGTCCAAGGGGGAGAAATTATTATGTAAAATTCTCAACTCAACTTATTACCACCAAGTCAGAATTGACTTATAGCTGATCCTCCAGTGGATTTTAATATACAAAGATTGTAACTGCACGGGAGGAGATTGCCCACATTTCTCCAATACAACTGATGATGGGCTCAAAACACCAGAGAGGCACAGTTCTTTAGTTTAATAGAACGATTACTTGTGGCTATGCCATCAGAGCACCCTATATAATACTATACAAAATAAAAATCATGGATGAATAAGGATAACTCAATGTCAGTGAATAATTTTTTACACCAAAGCAAAAGTGGAAATAATTCCCGCAGGATCTACTAAAAGGAGATTTCTAGCATAAAGTCTGTCCCTTCAGTACTTAAGAGTTGATTACAGTCTGATGGAAGCAAACCATAAATTATGTAGTAGATCATAGCTTGGAATCTTCCATCATGTAAACTTAGATTTAAGAAATAGACTTTTTTTCATTAGATTTCAGTTGCATGTATCCTAGAAACGTTGGATCCATGCATTTCAGCTTAATTCAATAACCAACTTAGTTCTTATTAGGTGTCACACTTTGTATCAGGTGTCACCTAAAATTCTGTATTTCATTCTCCAAACAGTTATGTGGAGCAAGTTATTGCAAGCCCACTTTTCTGGAGCAGAAAATGAAGCTACAGAGAAGTTAGAAAACTTAATATAGATAAAAGAGGCATATTGTTGCCATAGCCAAGACCAAAATCAGATCTCTTCCTAGTGGGATGGCCATCTTATGTTTCTTCTTTTCACATTTTAAAGGTTAATGAAAGTCTTCCAGACAAAGTTAGCCATTCCATTTCCTCTGTCACTTGGATTGTGTATGCATTACAATTACAGCATCAATTATTCCTTGATAATTGTTTGTCTTTCTTCTTTACATACTTATGGCCCTTTAAAAGCAAGATACATGTTTTCATGTCTATTTTTGCATTTCCATAAAGTGTCATTGATTTCACATGCAAGCAAGATTCTACTGAAGATTATCCAAAAACGATTAGAACAGCACATCAGCAGAGAATTGCCGGAAATCCAGGCTGGGTTTAGAAGGGGTCCTGGTACTAGGGATATTGTTGCTGGCGTTAGATGGATCTTGGCTGAAAGCAGAAAATACCAGAAGAATGTCTATCTGTGTTTCATTGATTATGCAAAGGCATTTGAATGTGTGGATCATAACAAACTGTGGCTGACTTTGAGAAGAATGGGAATCCCAGAACATTTAATTGTCCTAATGCGAGTCCTATACTTGGACCAAGAGGCAGTAGTCAGAACAGAGCAGGGTAACACTGCATGGTTCAAAATTGGGAAGGGTGTACGCCAGGGATGCATCCTG
>NW_006399847.1:6999067-7014448 GCF_000299155.1 Elephantulus edwardii
TTGCATGTGAAATCAATGACACTGTTCTGTAGTTTCCACACTCAGTTGGGTCACCTTTCTTTGGAATGGGAACAAATATAGATCTCTTCCAGTCAGTTGACCAAGTGGTTGTTCTCTGGATTTCTTGGCACAACTTGGTGAGCACATTACCAAAGTAAAAAATACAGCTCCATCAGCAGAAACTGTTGCAGATTCTATGTTGTTTAATGTCATGAATCATGCTCCATTGGTAGTAACCACAGTTAAGAAGCCTTTTACAGCCATGTCCAGGGCTTTGCAACAGGTAATGCAAGATGATTTATCTAACTGGGGAAAAGGAGCTTTTGTATTTCCCATGACAATTCAGGATAAGCCTCCGGATCAAGATTATCCCTAAGGATATCAATTATATCAACATCAGTCATTATCTTATCAGAGTATTAAAGAATTAAAGCATTCCATAGTTGCTTATGGTATGCATTCTACCTATGTAAGAAGCATATTACAAGGATTAGCTACAGAATTTAGATTAATGCCTTATGATTGGGAGTTCATGGTCAGGACAGTTTTAGAATCTGGAGTATTTTTACAATTTAGAACTTGGTGGACTGATGAAGCTACAAATATGGAGACTATTAATTTATCTAGAAATCTTCCTCTTAAAGTTACTGCTGGTATAATGATGTTGTGATTATACAAATAAGGCTTGCTGTATGCAAGCCTGGGATAAAATAGAAATTTCAGAAAAGGGAGATCAATCCTTCATGAGAGCAACACAATCTGAAAATGAAAAATATACTTATTTTCTATCTAGATTAAAGGATGTTATTAATAGAACAGTACCTCAACCCGAGGTTCTTGAGCTTTTGTTAAAAATCTTAGTATATGAAAATGCTAATTAAGAATGTCAAAAGGCTATTAGACCATTGAAGACTCTGAATGCTTCTCTAGATTAATATATCTGTGCTTGTATGGACATTGGAACTAGTTCATGTCAAGCCAATCTTATAGCAGATGCTTTAAAAGGAACTTTTAAATTTGTTTCAAACCAAATGTTACAATTGTGGAAAATTGGGGCATTTGAAATGAGATTGTTGGTAAGAAAAAGGGAGGAGTAGAGATGTAAAGAAAAAATCCACACTTCCAGGGTTTTGTAGAAAATGTGGAAAAGGTTATCATTAGACTAATGAATGTAGATCTGTTTTTGATAAACAAGGTAACAAGATTGGGTCAAGGACACTCAGAGGGGTCCTGTCAGCTCAGGGACCCCACAGCAAACAATACAAGCTGCCAAAAGTATTCTGTGAGCAAAGACAATCCATCTGTGAGTAGCGACAGCAAGTTTCAGACTTATTTCATTCTACCTTTGAAAGTCCATATTAGATAAAGCTATTTCTGATAATACTATTCTTATACCAGAATTGGGAGTTTATAAGATACCAACTGATATTTTATTACCAATTCCAGAAAATAGTGTTGCATTAATTATTGGAAAAAGTGGTTTAACTAGTGAAGGTATTTTGGTTCAACTGGGAATTCTTGATTCTGATTATGAAGTAGAGATAAGTATCATGGTATCTACTAGACAGCATCAGAATTTACAAAAAGGTCAAAGAATTGTTCAATTATTGTTGTTACCATATATTAAGCAGAAGGCTGCCCCTATAAAAAGACAAAGTGGTTTTGGCAGTACAGGATCAAATATATATTGGAATACCATTATTAATGATGAAAGGCCACAAATGATTGTTACAATTGAAGAGCATAAATTACCAGGCTTGGTTGATACTGGGGCTGATGTTTCAGGTGTAGCTACTCATCATTGGCCCTCAAAATTAGCATCAAAAGACTTGTCTACTACTTTTGCTGTAATTGGTATTATGACTGGAGTAAAACAGAGTGAATATGTTCTGGAATGTGAATGACCAGAAGGTAAAAAAGGTAAACTACCACCTTTTTGAGCTGATAGTGCAATTACTCTATGGGGCAGAGATTTATTATTAGCTCAGTGGAGAACTACATTACAAATTCCTACTATTTCAACTCCAGCAAAAAATGTGATGATAAATATAAATTATATTCCAGGAAAAGGGTGAGGAAAAAAGAAACAAGGAGTTGCAACTTTTCAAGAGCCTAAATCTAATCTATCATGGAAAGAATTAGGATATCCAAATTTATAATGAGGGTCACTGTTTCTCATTATGCTGTCTCCATAACTTGGCTAACAGATAAACCAATTCGGGTAGAGCAGTGAACCCTAACTAGAGAGAAATTAGAAATTTTAGAACAGTTAGCTCAAGAACAGTATCTAGCCAGTTGTAAAGAAGAAACCACTAGTCTTTGGAATTCTCCAGTGTTTGAAATAAAAAGAAATCAGGAAACAGGAGAAGGATAGCTGACTTAAGAAAAATTAATGAAATAATTCAGCCTATGGGTGCTTTACAACCTGGAATGCCTTAAAAGTTTACAGGGCTAGGCACTAAGGCAAACCTTAAGCTTTACAGGATTCTAACCCCTCCCTCCTGAGTCAAAGATACTGTTTTCAACAGAAAGAGCTTAGCTTCATTTGCATTGAATGCTTCTTGTGATTTGCTCCCTGGAAATTTTCAATAAAGGCACAGGGAAGCTGTAATTTGGCATTTCAGTTGTTCAAGAACTGTTTACCTCCTGCTTTACCTCTCTATTACTTATACATTCTTCGTGTTCTATCTCATTATTAATACTTATTAATCTACTTTTCCTTTGGTCTGCAACAGGGGCAAAATCACAGGGTTACATAGTTTAGTGGGTAAAGATGGTGGAGGAGGAAATGAAAAGGATCTAGGTGAAAAGGCAGGATAATGATGGGCAAGGTTTTATGGTGATTAATTTTATAAAACATAATTCATGAGAATAATTGTATGAAATCCAATGTGAATTAAGAAGAATGTGAAACACAATGCATGCAAACTTTTTAAGCAACCAAGAAAAATATTTTTTTTCAAAAGTAAAATAATGTATGCATTTTGCTCTGTGTTTTTGGGTTATTTTTTGAGATTTTAATGAAAGTTTATAAAAACTTGGGTTTCCAATTGTTCATTTTTGCACATTTTCCTCCCTGTTTTTCTGTTGTCCCACCAACAGTGAATAAGGGTTCCAGTTTCTCCGCAACCTAGCCAGCATTTGTTGTTTATTTTTCTGTTAAATTTACTGGGATGAGATGATATCTCATAGTTATTTTGATTTGCATCTCTCTTAGAGATAGGGATTTGAACATTCCTTCGTGTGTTTGTTCGCCATCTGAATGTCTTCTTTGCTAAGTGTCTGTTCATATCCTGTGCCCATTTCTAAAACGTGTTGTTTACCTTTATCTTGTTGTGGTACTTGAGTATTCTATAAATTCTAGATATAAATCCCTTATCAGACATGTCATTACCAAATACTTTTTCCCAGTCTGTGGCTTTCCTTTTTACCCTATTGGAGAAGCTTTTTGATGTGCATAGGTATTTTGTACTTAGAAGGTCCCATTCATATTTTTTTATTCTCTCCTGATTATAGGTTTTTAAGGATTTTTGGAAGACAGTTCATGTTGTGGATTATGACTTCTAGAGTTCTTCCAAGCTTTTCTCTGATAAAGTTTATAGCCCTTGGTTTTGCTCCTAGTTTTTTGATCCACTTTTAATTTGATCAAGTGTTTTTATTTTTTAATATAAAATATTGGTTATTTCCTATTACAAGTAAAATATTGTTTGGGGACCTTAAAAAAACAAACAAACAAAACCCAAAACCCAACGCTGAAATCTGATCATGTACTTCTTAGACAAGTCTATAAACTTGCAACTATTCCTTACTGCCAACAGTCTTTTGTCAAAGCTGTTTTGCTGTTGTTATATGCCATTGAGTCATCTGTGATTCATATCGAGCCCAAGTACAACAGCCCTAAATCATACTCTAACCTGTGCCAACTTTATTGTCTCTGACACACCTACCCTCATTAATCCAATCACTGAATCAGTCCATCTCATTAACAGTCTTCCTCTCTTGCACCGTCCTTAAACCCTCCAAAGTATGATGTTCCTCTCCAAGGGCTGATTTTGCCTTGCAACAGGTCCAAAGTATATCAGATGAAGCTTCACATTCTGTGTCCTCAAGGAAAAGCTTGGTCTCACCCTCTCTCGGACGAATCTGTTTGTTCTCTTAGCAGTCCATGGATATTCAATACTCTTCTCTGGCACCCTGCTCAAAGGCATCAATTCTGTTTCTATCATCCCTGAACATTGTCCAGCTTTCTGATGCATACCAAGTAATTGCAAAGACTATGGTCTGCATCGGGCACACCTTAATCTCCAGACTGACATTGTTGCTCTTTAGTACTTTGGAGAGGTCTCTGACAGCAGACTTTCTGACAGCAGACTTTCCCAATGCAATTTGTCTTTTAATTTTGTGGCTGCTGGTGCCAAGAGTGCTGATTGTGAAGCCAAGCAACCTAAAACTGTTAATAATCTCAATCTCTTCACCATCTATCATCATATGCCACTTGGCCCAGTGATGAGAATCTTTGTTTTCTTGATGTTGAGCTTCAATTCACATTAAATGCTGTAGTCCTTGACCTTCTTCAGCAAGTACTTCAGGTCCTCCTCATTTTCAGTAAGCAAGGCTTTGTCATCTGCATAACACAGATTGTTGATTAGCCTGGTGCCACATTTCTCCTCATAGACCCTAGCCTCTCAGATAATTTGGTCTGCGTAGAGACAGACTTGCTTAAAGTTCTGTCATAATCAGCCTTTATTGCCTCCCATCCCTTTGCACTACACACAGTGCTATCTACGTCACAAGGATTCTCTCAGTTAAATCCTGAAACCTGAAAGGAAGGAATATCATTTGTCATTTGTAGAGATAGGGCACTAAGAGAACTTATTTGACTTAGTGTCACCTGGCTACACATGTGTGCTAGGAGTTAAGCCTAGGATTAAAATATTTTACTTCTTCCTCTCACTTCAACAAATATTGAAAATTTACTTGCAACTTTTATTGGAAGAGGTCCTACTGCTCCTCATCAGAAAGCAATAAACTGTACTTAACAAAGCTAACTCTTGAGTCATATTGCTTGGATGCAGTCTTGCCACCTCACTTTCTAGCCTTATAATCCCACATAAATTATATAATCTCCTTGTGCTTGCAGTTACTTATTGGTAAAGTCAGTTCAAGTATGATGCTTTGAGGATTAAGTGAGATCACGCTCACCAAGCATTGTGAATGGTGTGCTTGACGGGCAGTCAGGGCTCAAATCTTGAATTGAAATTTTCAGTAATAACTGTTGAAGTGAGAGACAGAAGTAAAATATTTTAATTCTAGGCTTAACTCCTAGCACACATGTGTAGCTAGGTACACTAAGTCAAATAAGTTCTCTTTGTGCTTTCTCAATTCTATCACTGTCTCAATGTGTAGTGCCCTCTGTTCATTTCCATTAAAAGTATGGCTATGTCAAAAGTTTCAACCATATATGTAGGTATACTGACTTCCATAGGAGAGACTAGCCTGGGAACAGTTGTTCTTAGTTCCTTCCTAACTGGGAAAACTTCTTTATATACTGGGAACAGTTGCGTGAGAGATGACAGTAATAAAAACTGGAAAACTGAGAAAAGTGGAGAATAATCTTTGCACTGATGTATACTGGTCCAAAAAACCTGTAAATATAATATAACATTCAATTTTTTAAAGTTCTTAAACCTCAGATAAAAAAAATAAAACTTCATGGATGATGACTCAGCTCCTCTTTCCTTTCCAGAGAAGAGAAATGATTCCAGTGAAAAATACACAATAGCTGGCTGAATTCTTGTGGAAAAAGTGGTTAATGTTTAATTTTATAAGAAATAAGAGAATGAATTAATTAGGATTAAATATTTAAACATACTCAAAGTATTTAGTAACTATGATTTTGCCAAGCACTATGCTTTTAGGATTAGCAATACTTCTGGAGAAGGATTACCACAACAATCCAAAAGATGAACTGGACTATGTCAGCAGTAAAGAGAATGGGTGCAAGACTGAGCATCGTCTGTTTTCTTGCACATAAGATTAGGACAAATTCGAGTTGATTCCATGGTATGTATGTATGTCAACTAGTTCTTTTTCTTACAGTGATTCAGTTTATTTCCTTCATTTCTTTTGATGCTTTCTGGGTCATTTAATATATTGCATCTTTCAATATTGGACTCAAGATTTAAATTTATTTTTAAGTTCTCTCAGTTGACAAGTGTAGAGTGAATTCCTCCCTTTTTATTCTACAATTGCAGATGGCTGCACATCCCATTATAATAGTTTACTTTGTTCTCTCAAGATACCCTTTGAAACTTTCTATTCAACTTATGCCATGTTTTCCCTTTGTTTTGGCTTCTAATCCATCTACTGCAATTTTTAGAATCTCTTCTGACCTCATTTTCCCCCCTTTTTGCTGTCTTTATGACTTTTTGGTTTCTTCATGGATGATATCTTTGGTAGCATCCCATAACTCATCTAGTCTTTGATCTCAAAATCTATTATTCTTAAAATGATCTTGAAATTCAAATGGAATAGACTTAAGATCATATCTTGGCTCTCATGTGCCTATTTTAACTTTCTTTGGCTTCAATTTGAACTTGTGCATGAGTAATTGATAGTCTGACTTACAGTCCACTTTTGGATGAGTTTTGACTGCCGATATTGAGCTTTCCCAGCAATTCCTTCCACAGATGTAGTCAATCTCATACCTAGGAAGCCCATCAGAAAAGGCCATTGTGCAAAGTCACTATTTGTGTTTTTTAAAAAAATTATATTTGCTTTCTACGAAGATGGCACCGAAAGCGAAGAAGGAAGCCCCTGCCCCTCCCAAAATTGAAGCCAAAGCAAAGGCATTGAAGGCCAAGAAGGCAGTCCTGAAGGGCATCCACAGACAAGAAAAAAGAAGACCTGCACGTCACCCACGTTCCGGCGGCCTAAGATGCTGAGACTCTGACGGCAGCCCAAATACCCCCGGAAGAGTGCTCCGAGGAGAAACAAGCTTGACCACTATGCCATCATCAAATTTCCCCTGACCACTGTGTCAGCTATGAAGAAGATAGAAGATAACAACACACTTGTGTTCATTGTGGATGTCAAGGCCAATAAGCACCAAATTAAACAAGCTGTAAAGAAGCTCTATGACATTGATGTGGCTAAGGTCAACACTTTAATTAGGCCTGATGGAGAGAAGAAGGCCTATGTTCGACTTGCTCCTGATTATGATGCTTTGGATGTTGCCAACAAAATTGGGATCATCTAAATTTTCTCACCATAAAATTATATATATATATATATATATGTAAATATATTTGCAATGAATAAATTGTTGAAAATACAAGATTCATTCTATTTCTAGCCTTATTTCCATCACCAAACACAAAATTTCCAATTACTACTACTTCTTCACTGTTTCCAATTTTTATATTCTAGTGACTAATTATCATTAATGCATTTTCACTGTGTGTTTGGTCTATTTCAGACTTAATAAGATTTAATAAACAGTTTCAATTTCTTTTCCTTTGTTACTAAATGTAGAAGTGTATGTTTGAGTAATAGTCTGTCTTCCTTGTATGCATATGGATAATTTCTTGTCACTCGCAACATTGTATTTCTGGACAGAACTTGAAATTAACTTTTTTACTATGAATACAGCAGAATCTAATTTACATACAGAATTGTGTATTTACTATGAATACACAGAATCACAGTACCAAATGAACTGACTGATACTGAAAAATTTTAGGATGTATTATATTAGCAAATACTCTTGTAGGTCATATAGCACTGATCTGTCCCTTTGCTGTACAGAGGTCACTCGTGTTGCTGTGATGCTGAAACCTGTGACACTGATGTGTCAAATGCGAGAATGATTACCTATGGTGGATGGACAGTGTTTGGTGGAGTTCCCTGATTAAAACAAGCTTGGAAGCAGGAGTGGTGTTAGTCTGGGCAAAGAGGGCCAAAGAGAAGAATGAAGAATTCAGAGCTCAAATGCTGATGGCCTTGCTGTTGAAGATAAGAAAATGGCCTTGCCTGTCTAAGCTAGCAGGTGGCTCGTAAATCAGAATGGAATGTCCCTCCCTAAAGACTCTATTTATAAAAATCCTCCCCAGTAAGTTCACAGTGTGACTTCCCATTCTGCCTCTCCAGGATGAGGAACTCACCCGGGAGCTCCCCTTCTACCCCCACCCCCCTTTAATAAAGCTGCATTAAGCTTTCTCTCATTCTCTCTGATTTCTTCTTTAAGTCCACTAACCTAACCTAACCTAACAAGTGGCATCCACTTCTGAAACAGCTTGCCTCCAGAAACCCTATGAACCAGGAGAATGGATGGAAGTTATACAAGTGCTCAGGTCTTTCATTCACAGAGTTGCCTACGACTCAATGGCACTTAACAACAACAACCAGAGAGCTCAGTTGGCCTAGTGGGCAGAAAATGATGATACCAAGCCAAAGGTGAGTGACTTTAGTCCTCAGTCTTCAGGCCTGGTTTTAATTCTTTTTGGTCAAACATTGTTCTAGGTCATATAACACTGATTTGTCCATTTGCTGTACAGAGGTCACTTGTGGTTGCTGTGATGCTGAACACTGTGACACTGATGTGTCATATGTGATAATGGTTACCCAGGATGGACAGTGTTTGGTGGAGCTCCTTGATTAAAACAAGCTTGGAAGCAGGAGTGGCATCCACTTGCAAAATATCTTGCCTCAGGAAACCCTATGAACCTGGAGAAAAGATGAAAGTCATACAAGTGTTCAAGTCTTTTGTCCATAGCGTTGCTTTTGAGTTGCCTATGATATGACAACACTTAACAACAACAATATTAGCAGGAGTCAATGATAACGAAGAAGGAAGGTTGAAGCTGTATTGAAGTCAATGGCAAAAAATAAGGCCCCAGGAATTGATGGGATACCAGTTGACATGTTTCAGTTAACAGATACAGCCCTGGATGCACTCACAAGTCTATGCCAGGAAGTTTGGAAAACAACTGTCTGGCCAATAGATTAGAAGATTTTTGGGGGGGGAGGGGGATTTCCATTCATTCATTGGTGCACTTTTCTCCCCGCCCACTGCACCCCCACCCCCAGTCCACTCTTCTTTAAAAGCAAGAGAAAAACTCCTTCATTGGTATACGATCCTATATCTGTTCCTATTCCCAAGAAAAGTGATCCAACAGAATGTGGAAACTTTATAACAATAGCAAGCAAAATACTGCTGGCTAAAGTACACCTGATCCAGTCTCCTGTCTTCACAATTACTTGCTATATACATCAGAGAGCTGGACAATGACTAAGGATGACGTAAGAATCAATGCCTTTGAGTTGTGGTGCTAGAGAATGAACATACCATGGAACACCGGGAGAACAAATAGGTCTGTCCTAGAAAGGGTGAAACCAAGCTTCTCCTTGAAGGTTATGCTTTTGAAGCTCTGTCTCATGTACTTGGGCATGTGGGTAGGAGGGACAAGTCCTTGGAGGACAACATGCTTCGAAGGGTGGAGGGACAGCACAGGAGAGGAAGACCTCAGATGAGATTAATTGACTAGGTAACTTGGGCAGTGGGATTAGGTGAGTCGAAGACAATGAAACTGGCTCAGTTTAGGGCAGGCTTCATAGTTGTTGTAAATAGGTTACTATGAGTCATAAGTGAATTGCAGCACATAACAACAATTACAGAAAAATAATAATAAGTAGTGCCACATCAATAAAAATAATAATAAAGTACTCCTGCTTTATGCAGTAGACATATCTCTAAAAACTGTTAATAAATCAACATTTTGCAAATTGGGCACATATTCTTAATGGAATATTTTGTAAATTTTCAGAAATAAGTTCCATTTATCTTGTATGTAAAACTGATAATTATTCTGCTCTCCTTTACATTCCTCTATATTTCTTATTTGACAGAATATTTTTGTAACATTCATGGCAGCCCTAATTTATTTTAAAGTTTGGGTAATTTTCTAGTGGGATTTCTTAAAATTAAGGGATATCTGTGCATGCTTATACAGAGTCAATAATCACAGTGTGGTTCAGTGAGTGGTAATTTTCTTTTACTATCATCTCACAAAGCCTGACTGAGAAGGCTGCATTTCTATCTGCTTTTATATTCCAGATATACCATTATATTTGCATAAATGTCTTTTCAGGGCACAAGATGCAAAATGAGTCTGTCATTGTGAGTTTCTTTTTCTGAACATATTCCAAGATATTGCCTTTCTAAATCATAGTCACTAAAGCCCACAGAGCTAAATGACACTAACCACCTACATTTACCCCTGAAAGCAATACTGAATGTTATCATCACATAAAACTGTGCCCCTGTTAATTAATTCGTGATGATCATATTCATTTTTAAACTCATTAAATGATACCAGATGGTGAGATATATATATATATATATATATATATATATATATATACACACACACACACATGTATACATATATATTTATGCCTGATTCAAGTCATGGTCTTCTACATTATTTGCTGTGCATTTTAGAGCTGGACAATTGGACAATGACCACAGAGGATAGAAGAATTGATGATTTTGAGTTGTGGTGCTGGAGAAGAGTACTGAACATGCCATATATTACCAAGAGAACAGAAAGATCTGTCCTGAGGGTGAAACTAGGCTACTTTTTGGAGGCATTTCCTTTTCTATCAGAAATTAAATATTTTCTTTTTTGCATGAACATTTTAAAGGTATGTGGCTTTAAAACATTTCTCCCCATCAATATAATAAAGCAAGTCTCTGTTTTTCAACCAGCAAGTACTTGTGGTGTTTGTTATGTATGTGCAGGCCAATCTAAACCAACTCACAGCTGACTCTCCAGCAGATTTTCAGAAGCTGTGAGTCACATGAGAGAAGATTGCCCATCTTAATCCTGTGAAGCAGCAGGTGAATCTGAACTACCTGTCCTTGGGTTGGCAGTGCAACTCCTATCCAGTAGGCCCCAGAGCTTCCAGATCATAGTGAACAAAGGTGGTGGTGGTAAGGTGTGGAGATACACTTTAAATTTATGTCCTAAATGGAGAGGCTTCAAGAACAAGCTAAAATGCTTTTTAACAGTATCATTCATAACAGTTGTGACTGGAGCAATGGGCACAAGGGTATCAGAGATTATGAGAGTGGCACAAAATAGGAGAGGATTCAAGTTTTTTTGTTCACAGGGTTGCTATGAGTTGTGCTCAACTTATGGCACCTATCAACAATAATAATGGAGACAAGAATTTTGAGGCTCTATCTCACACACTTTGGATATATTGCCTATAGAGACCAGTCCTTGGAGATGGACGTCATGCTTGGAAAGGTAGAAAGTCAGTGTAGGAAAGGAAGACCTCCGATGAGACAGATTGACACAGTGACTGTAGAAATGAGGTCCAGTGTGTCAGAGATAGAAGATTGGCTCAAAATCGGGCAGGATCAGAGCTATTGTGCAGTATTGTGTGCAGTAGTTGACTCAACAACAACCACCCTTATAAACACATTTTTTATACAGACACATATACATGTTCTTGCTCTACACTACTCAAAACTTAGAATTCTGTTTTCTTGTTGTTAGTTGCTGTCAAAGTTCACTATACCTCATAGTGACTCTATGAACACTATATGAACCTTGTCCTAACCTGAGCCATCCTTATTCTTCTCCAATTGTGCTCCCAACCCAAAGCCATGTGTTTGGAAGCACCAGCTGCTCCATGGGTGAAAGAGGAGCAATCCTTGTCCCCTGTCATTTATAGCAACAGAAAAACTGTTGGAGGATCAGCTCTGAGTGAATTCTAACTTGAAACTATGTGACAACTCACACTTTACAGTCAGCATAATCTTAGCTGCAGAATGTTGCTTACAATGATTCTGTACTTCTTATAATTACTCAAATAAATGGGTACTTTTAAAAAACTCTTATTCATAGTTTGTGAGTTTTATACTATAAGACGATTAATTAAAGCTACTGTACACTTGTGTCTCAGTTAAAATTTTTTGGGTATATTCCTAACAATGGAATACTGGGTCACATAGAATTTCTATGTTCAGCTTTTTGAGGAAACATTAAACTGCATTCCACAGTGGTTGTACCATTTTACAATCCCATCAGCAGTTTATTAGAGTTTCTATCACTTTACATCCTATCTAACATTTACTACTTGCTGTCCTGTTAAACTTTGCCACTGCTACTGGAGTGAAATAATATCTCCTTGTAGTTTTGATTTGTATCTCTCTTATTGAGCATTTCTTCAAGTGTCTGTTGGCCATCCAAATCAGCATTATTCACTATTACAAGAATGTGGAAAGAGCCCAAATGTCCAACCACAATTTAATGAATTGGGAAATTATAGTACATCCACACAATGGAACACTATACTGTACGAAAGAACAATGATTTTGAAAATCACTGCCTAACCTGGAAGGGACTGGAGAGCTTTATGCTAAGTGAACTAACCAAGTCTCATTAGGACAAATACTGCATAAGACCATTATTGTACAAATAGATATCTAGTAAAACATGTATGAGGATCTACGGGAGGGAGGGTGGGAACAGAGTGGTGAGGATGATGTTGTTGTTGTTGTTACGTGCTGTCCAGTCACCTGAGATTCATAGTGACTCTATGTACAATAGCCCTAAACCCTGCTCTATCCTGTGCCAATCTCATTGTCTCTGAGACACCTACCCCATTTCCCCAGTTACAGAATCAATCCATCTCATAGAGGGTCTTCCTTTCCTGCAATGTCCCTCCACCCTTCCAAGCAGATGGCCCTCTCTAAGGACTGATCCTCCTTAAAACATGTCCAAAGTATGTGAGACAAAGCTTCAGAATCCTTGCCTGAAAGGAGCAGCCTGGCTTAACCCTCTCTAGGACAAACCTGTTCATTTTCTTAGAAGTCCATGGTATATTCAATACTCTTCTCCAACACCACAGTTCAAAGGCATAAATTCTCCTTCTATCATCCCTAGTCATTGTCCAGTCCTCTGATGCATAGCAAGTGATTGCAAAGACCATGGCCTGTATCAGGTGTACCTTATGGGCAGGGAGGTAATCACAGATTTGTACAATTGATGGGTAGAAGGAAGGGTAAATTAAAGAAATAGGAAAGATTTGGTGTTGAAAATAATGTTTATGAACTTTGTAAGTAAGCAAGTATTAAATAAAAATCTTATAAAAATAAATAAAATCCCCAAAACAAATAAACCTTACCACTCAGTTAAAATATGAAACATGACAAAACTAAACAAACCAAAAAAAAAACCACCCCAAAACAAAAACACAACTATTGCACACTGTGGTACATTGGGCACATGGTTTATGATGGTGAAAAGGTTACATAGCTGAAAATAAAGTTCAGTACACCTCCTGTGTTTAGCTAAGTAATCACAGAGGGTGTTTAAAAAGAATTTCTGTTCCCTCCTCATGGTAGCATTTTCTCTCCCTGGTTTACTCATAATTCTCCCTGTCTTCTTCAGGATGAGTGACCCCCTGTGGTCCTTCCAAATGGTTTTATCATTTGGCAGGGAGGATTAGGATACAAATTTTGATCAAAAGAAAGCTGAACAAAAATCCTGGAATATGACACTGGGAGTGGAAATATTAGCTAATCCTTCACTGAATATTTAATATTCCAGGTCAGTGTGGCAAACAAGCATTCCTGAACCATATGGTTCCTTGAGACAGCTACAAAGATTGCACCCTCAAGGGGTTTTAAAATCAGACAGGGCTTCAATGATGGAATAAGCCTTAGCTTCATCTAATGTTTTTAAAATGATACATATGCTCAAGAGCAGCCTGAGTCTTCTCATGCTTCCAGTATTTGCTTCTTCCCTTCTTGTGAATATATTCCAGTTTTGCTTATTTCTGGAAATGTTTTCTTTATTTCAGTCCCAGAGGAATGTCTATCTGTGTTTTATTGACTATGCAAAGGCACTAGAGAGACTGTGTGGATCACAACCCTGAAAAAAATGGGGATCCCAGAACACTTGATTGTGCTCATGAGAAAGCTATACTCGGACCAGGATGCAGTAGACAGAACAGATCATGGAAATATTGTGTGGTTCAGGATTAGGAAAGGTGTGTATCAGGGATGCATCCTGTCTCCATACTTTTTCAATCTATATGCATTAACAGATCCTTCTGGAAGCTGAACAATATGAGGAGGAATGTGGCATCAGGACTGGAGAAAGATTCATCAAAAGCCCGAGTTGTGCAAATGACACAACCTTGCTTGCTGAAACTAAGGAGGGTATAAGACATTTGCTGCAGAAGGTCAAGGGTTGTAGTCTTCAATATGGATTGAAGCTCAATATCAAGATAACAAAAATCATCACATGACACTGGGTCAGTTGGCAGATTTATGATAGATGGAACAGAGATTGAGATTGTTGATAACTCCAGCATGATTTGTTCCACAAACAACACTCCTGGCACCAGCAATTAGGAAAATAAAAGAAGGGAAACTCTGCTGTCAGGGACCTCATAGATTACTGAAGAGCAATGATGTCATTCTGGAGACTAAGGTAAACCTGATCCAGGCCATGGTCTTTGCAATTTCTTGCTATGCATCTGAGAGCTAGACAACAGCTATGGATGACAGAAGGATTGATGCCTTTGAGTTTTGATGATGGAAAAGAGTGTTGTACTGTGCACTGCCAGGTCTTTTCTGGAGAGGGTGAAACCAGGCTAATCCCTGAAGGCAAAGATTTTGAAGCTTCTTCTAATATACTCTGGGCATGTGGACAGGAGGGACCAGTCTTTGGAAAGGAACATCATACTTGGAAGTGTGGAGGGACAGCGCAATAGAGGGATACCCGGGATGAGATGGATTGATTAAGTGACTGAAGAAATGGGATTAGATGTGTTGGACATGATGAGATTGGCTCAGGATAGGGCAGGGTTAGGAGCTAATGTACATGGGTTGCTATGATTTACAGGCACCTTGATGGCACATAACAACAAACAACAGTTTCATCCTGTTCCTTAGGTTGATCAGGACTTCTATTTCAAATTTTCAGCTACTGGTGGATAGTTTGTTTTCATTCTCTCTGCTGTTTGATGTGCTAATAACACTTGATTTTATGATACTGTTTAAATTGTCTGGGCAGAAAAATGAAACAAAACAAACAAACAAAAAAACAACAAAAACCCACAGTAGATTGGTAGATGAAATCATTCATGAAATATTTTATAGAATGTGGTTTTTCTTCCCATTGAGCCTCTGTGCTTTAAACATTTTTCTATCCTTATAAATATTAAAAAGAGATATGGTATGAAACCACAATAATGAACAAGTAGGAAAAATGATTTAGTGAGTATAATTTGAAGGTATCTTAGTTGGTGCACTTTTTCATCATTATTTATAATGAGGTTTATTTTGTTGTTGTTGTTGTT
>NW_006399847.1:7017493-7033177 GCF_000299155.1 Elephantulus edwardii
ACTTTAATGTTAGTGTTGTCCCTGCCTTTCTCACAAGCGTATTTACCCACTTACTTCCTGCTTCACCATCCAGCAGGATACCCATCTACTTCTACCCCCTCCCTTCACATCTATCTCCCTTTCACCAGCCCTCCATCTAATAACTTATATATGAAGCTTCCATGTCTTCTGTGATTTCAAACACATCAGCTGATGGTAGGTCTTTATGTTGGTATCAGTGTCTCTGAAGTTTAGCAGTAATGTTTCCTGGTCAAAAATAATGCATCCTGTAGAACTGGTTTGTTTTACTTAGTTAAAATATTTAAAGAATCATACTAGTGCTATATAATGATAATGTTTGGTACTGAGTAAATCTACTGCTATTTATATTAATTAACATTTCCAATTTGCAATGCTTTTCACAAAGGGTAAGGAGTAATCCTTAACCTCTTTCTGAAAAGATAGACAGTAAATTGAGAAGATGATGCCTAACAAATTTATAGCAAATTAAAGTCAGGAGCTGGATTAAAATGCTAAAACTTTGAATTCTTATCCCGGCTTTTATTTCAATCTGCTGAAGATTGTAAGGGAAGCAATAAAAACCTACTCATTTTCCTCATTGAAAACACCAAACTGAGCTCAGACCAACTCTAGTTGAGTGTTAATATCAACACAAAGGGCTGCCCAGTAAGGATTCATAATAATGACTAAAGTATGATTACAAATATAATGGCTTTTATGAATATTTAATAGTACCTGTGGTCACAAATTGAAAATATAAAAGTAGAGAAATTAAATGATTTGCCAAGGGTTATACAACAAATTGGCTTCTCAGCTAAGAATAAATTATTAACTATTTGCTTTGATTTTCTTCACAGTTTGTTGAATTTAACTACAATAAACTATAATTATTTGTATTCTTCCAATCTTAATTAAATTGCATGTCCACTCACTAGTAAAAGAACTAATGTTTACACTGATGAGTCTTAGGACCATTGTGATACTCACAATACATCTCCTGATTTAAGTTAGAGCACAAAGAAAAATATTAATATGGTTCATCACAAGATTACTAATTTACAAATGAGATTATGATAAATTGGGCACAATATTGAAATAATAGTTCATTATTTTAGGTTAGGTCAGTTAGCTATTTCCTGCAACTTAGGAACAACACTATCCTGCACAATCAGTACAATTTCCCTCATGCTCAAGTCCATTGTTACAGACACTGTATTAATTTATCTTGTTGAGGATCTTCTGCTCTTTTGCCTCTTCCTTTCCCAGTATAATGGCCTTTCACAATGACTGACCTCTCCTGATAAATGCCCAAAGTATGTGACATAAAGTTTCATCATCCTTGTCTTTTAAAAATTTTTATTTCCTTTTTTATTTTATATTGGTTTGCTCACAAAGTTCATATTCATTGTGTTTCACACTATTATTCATTTATATTGTGTTTCACACAATCATTCCCACGTTTTGTGTTTTATAAATCACCGTTGGACCTTGCCCATCATTACCCAATATTCTTAGGTCCCCAGCTGATCTTTCCCATTTCCTTCATCATCTTCTTCCATCCACCACACTGAGCAATCCTGTGATTTTACTCCTACGCATCCTCACCCCTCTGTTCCCACTCCTTCCTCCCTTGGGTCTCCATACATTTTTTACTAGTTATCCTTCTATTTTTACAATAATGATCTTATGCAGTTTTTGTCCTTACAAGACTTAGTTTACTCAGCATAATCCTCTCTAGTCTTCCCAAGTTATGTAGTATTTTTTTAAAAATCATTGCTTCTGAGTGTTGCATAGCACCCCATTATGTGAATGTACCACAATTTCTCAGTTATTTCAGTTGTAGTTGGATATTTTGGCTGTTTCCTTGTTCTTGTGATGGTGTATAATACTGCTATGAACATTGGTGTGCACATTTCTATTTGTGTCTCAGTTCTAATTTCCTTAGGTTATATTCCTAGTAGTGGAATAGCTGGGTCATATGGAATTTCTATGCACAACTTTTTGAGGAAATGCCAAACTGTATTCCAGAGTGGCTGTACTATTTTACAAGCTTGTCAATTATCACACTTAATTTGAATGAACTAATGCACCAATCAAGAGAAAATGAGTAACAGAATGGATAAAAACCAAAGCACATCAACATTTTATCTACAAAAGACACATTTAAAAAATAAAGAGAAATATAGACTTAAAATTAAAAGGTGGGAAAAAATTATGCAAAGCAAATGACATCGCAAAAAAGCAGGAGTTGTGAAACTAATCTGATAAAATAGACGTCATGATGAAAACCACCATAAAAGATAAGGAAGGACATTATATAATGATTAAAAGCATAACGGATCAGGAAGACACAACATTGGTCAACATCTATGCACCACATGATAGACCTGCTAAATACATAAAACAACTGTTTAACATAATTTAAGAGAGAAATAGATAACATCACAATAGTGGTGGTGGGAGATGTTAACACACCAATCTCACCAAAGGATAGATCAACTCAAGAGAAACTTAAAGAAGATGAAGAAGATCTAAACTACACATTCAGTCAACTCAACCTTGTGGATGGATGTATTCTAAGTACTGTATCCAATTAAAACTGAATTTACTTTCTTCTCAACTGCACATGGGGCATTTTATAGAATTGATCACATATTAGGACACAAATAAAACTTCAACAAACTAAAAAACATTGAAATAATATAAAGTATTTTCTCTAAAAACACTGCCATAAAACTAGAAATTAACCAAAAGAGAATAAAGCTTATAAAATCATTAACATGGAAGCTAAATAACACCCTCTAGAACAAAATTGGATTATAGAAGATATATAAAATGAAGTGAAAACCCCCTCAAAACAAATGATACTGAAAATGCAACAAACCACAACCTCTAGGATATAGCTAAGGCAGTTCTCAGGGGGGTCATTCATAGCAATAGGCAAACATAGAAAATGAAGAAAGAAACAAAATTAATCATCTAACTCACCACCTTCATCAAATATAAAAAGAACAGCAATCTAACCCCATAGCATCTAGAAGAAAAGAAATTATAAGAACAAGAGCTGAAATCAATGAGAGAAAACAGAAAAACAATTGAAACCACCAACAAAACTAGGAGCTGGCTTTTCTAAGTCAGTGAAATTGACAAACCATTGGCAAACTTAAAAAAAAAAACAAGGAGAAGATACAAATAACTTGATTAAGGAATGACAAAGGTGACATCACAATCGAACCAGAGGAAATTAAATCTGTAAGAGCAGAGCATTATGAAAAGCTACACTCTGATAGATAAATTTGAAGACTTAAGAGGAAATGGAGAAATTCCTTGAAATGCCTGCCCTACCCAGATTGGCACAGACAGGTATAGAATACTTCAACAGACTCATCACAAAAGTAGAAATTGAGTAGGCCATGAAAAGACTCCCCCACAAAAAAAAGTCCTGGACCAGAAGCCTTCATGACTGAATTCTACCAAACATTCAGAGAAAATCTATTACCAATTTTACTTAAATTATTTAAAAATACAAAAAAAAAGAAGACATACTTCCAGAAACATTCTATGAAACAAGCATAACTCTAATTAATACTAAAACCAGGCAAAGATACTATCTAAAAAGAAAATTACAGATCAATATCTCTCATGAACATAGATGCATAAATCCTTAATAAAATCCTAGCCAATAGAATCCAAAAGCACATTTAAAAAAATCATCATGACCAAGTGAGATTCATCAGAGGTATGCAAGGATGGTTCAACATAAGAAAAACTATCAGCGTAATTCACCACATTTACAAAGCAAATAATAAGAACTATATGATACTAGCAATTGATGTAGAAAAGATATTTGACAAAATACATCTTTGCCTTTTTATACTCTTTGTAGTTTTAGTCAGAAATCTGTGGTAACTACACACCAATGGATTCCCGTTGGAGATAAATGATACTGTGTAGGGGGCCTCCCTGGCCCCAGGCAGTATCAGGCACACAAGTAGCTGCTTGCAGATGAACTCTGCCTCGGTAATGAGCATGCGCGGGGCCTGGACCACAGTGCGTCTTTTGCCAGGCACCTGACAGGACATGGTTCAGTAACGCCCTCCCATGCTGTGGATGTGTCGGAGGGAACACATCGCCAGGCACCAGAGTATAGACGCTGGCGAGAAGCCTCTATGCTGGTGAGAAGCCTTTACGCGCCTGATCTGTGGAAAAGGCTTCAGTAATGCATACCGCTTAATCAGGCCTCAAAGAGTCCGTTCAGAAAAGACCTAGAAGTTGAGCTTGCATGTGGGGTGAGCTGTAGGTGGCCCTTCCCCGTGAGTGGGCTAGAGAAACCCTCCTCAGCCTGAGAGGACTACGAAGCTCCTTTCCCACAGCCAAACACAAACCCTTGGCAGAGCTTCTCAACTTGGAGATTTTGGGGCTCTGTTTCCTCAAAGTGCAATCTGAGTTAAAGGTTTGTATCTTTTCTCCCTATTCAATCTATATGCTTAGTAAATTACTTGAGAAGTTGAACCCTATGAAGAAGAAAATGGCATCAAGATCAGAGGAAACTCACCAATAATCTGCATTATGCACTTGACAGCCTTGCTTGCTGAAAGTGAGGAGGACTTCAAGAGCTTGTTGCGAAAGGTCAAGGACTGCAGACCTCAATATGGATTGCATATCAATGTCAAGAAAACAAAAATTCTCACAACTGGATCAACAGACAACATGATAGATGGTGAAAAGGTGGAAATTGTCAACAACTTCATCTTATGTGGATTCACTATAAATATCCTTGCTATTAGTAGTCTGGAGATCAGGAGACATACTGCACTGGGAAAGTCTGCAGTCAGAGATTTCTCCAAATTATTGAGGAACAATGACATCAGTTTGAGGACTAAGGTGTGCCTGATTTGAGCCATAGTCTTTCCAGAAACTTACGATGCCTCTGAGAGCTATACTATGAATAAGGGAGAAGAACTGATGTCTTTGTGCTGTGTTATTGGAGAAGAGAGCTGAACATCCCATGGACAACCAAAAGAACAGACTGATAAGTCCTGGAGAAAGTGCAGCCAGAATGCTTCTTGGAGGCAAAGACAATATAAAGCTTTGTCTTACATACTTTGGGCATGTTGGTCAGAGAGGCTGTTCCTTGGAGAGGTACCTCACCTGGGAAAGGTGGAGGGACAGCTAAGGAGAAGACCCTTAACCAGGTGGATTGACACAGCAAATCCAGCAATGTGCTCAAGTGTGTCAGAGATGGTGAGAGATGGTACCGGACAGGACAGGCTCAGATCCACTGTTCACAGGGTCGCTATGAATCATACTTGACTTCAGCTAACAACAATGACAACAAAGAAGAAGATACGATGCCTTTGAGCTGCCAAGTCGTAAAAGAGACTTAAGTGTCTCATGGATGGTGAAAAGAACCAAGATGATGTGTCTGGGTGATCTAGTGTACTGTGCAGTAGTCAATGTGGTGGATTTTGGCTGGCATCCTTCAGACCTGGACCAGGACATCACACTTGGTAACAGGTCAGTGGAAGAGAGGAGGACCCTGAAGTAGGTAGGTTGACACACTGGTTATAACATGGAACTGAAGCATGGTGCTGTGAGGACGAGGCAGGACTGGGCCGGGTGTCCTCCTGCTCTGCATGGGGTCCTTATCAGTCAGCTGAGCCTAACGACAGTAAACTGGATGTGGCTTGCTTATGCCTTTCTGCTAGCGACTCATTTCCTTGGTCTGAGTGGTGTGGATGCAGGGTAAAGTCAGGCCCTAGGGTGACCTAAACACTTTGATTAAAGAGCTGAGAAGAAATCCTCTTGCATGCTTTTCCTGCTTGAGAGTGGCTGCATGGTGACATGATGTTTGAAGCTGTTCCAGTTCTTCTGTGACCAGGAGGGAAGGTCAGGAAGATGCCATCATCATGGAGCCTCCTGGCCAATGCCCAAATCAAGCGCATCCTCTCAGCCAAACAACCCATACCTAGGAAAGTCTCTGATCCTCAGTTCTCCCACCAGGTGTTGTTTCGTGACAGGTACTACCATTCTCTTCTGCAGGAACTGGATCACAGCTCCCTCTAAGTGGATCACAGCTCCCTCTAAGTTTAGCAGGGCACACAGGAGCCCTGGCAGCATGGTCCTAGGAAGCAAAGACAGTCTCCCCTGCAGCTGTGACTCCATTCTGGCCAATGGGATGGGATCAGAATGAAGGTCTGCACTGTGTCTAGGGCCTGGCCAATGGGGTGGAAGCAGAAGTGACCTGAAAAGTCCTGGTCAGATCCTCCAGGATAAGCTGCCTGATCCCAGCCCCTTCTCCTCCCATGGGGCTGGGAAGGGAACTTGTAGGCATGAGACAGCTTGCTGGGGCACAGGGGACACCCTGTGAGCTGCAGGATCTGGTCATCAACGTGGATCACAGCCTCCTCAAACATGACCTGGCCTCCCAGGACGAACACCAGGCGGCCTTTGTTCAAGAGCTGGTCGACCTGGCATTTCTGCTCCTCGGAGGTCATGTCCCTCCACTACAGCCGGAAGAACTCCAGCTCCACAGCAATGAAGCGGAGCTGAGGCCTCCTGGGCAACTCCTCCACCACGGTCGTGTACACTTTGACAGCTTACTCCCGCATCCTCTCCTGGACCGTGTACACCCAGCCCACCTCCATGTGGCTGTGCTGCACCATGAAGGCCCACACGGGTCCCACAGGCCAGACTCCGGCGGCCGCAGCAGGTCCAGCAGGTCCAGCAACCAAATGAAGGGACCCATGACCACCTAGACCACCTATCCTTGCCTTTTAAGGGATACTCTGGCTGCACTTTCACCAAGACAGACCTGTTTGCTTTTTTCATGGCTCATTCGTTCATTGATAAACATTTTGGCTATTTCCATTTTCTTTCTACTGTGAATAACACTGCTATAAATATAAGTGTACATATCTCCATTTATGTCTCAGTTTTATTTTCCTTGGGGTATATTCCTAGCAGTTATTGTTATTGTTGTCATGTGCCATGGAGTTGTCTGCAAAGCATAGCAGATCTATGTACAACAGCTCTGAACCCTCAGCTGACCTTACTGTCTTTGACACACCTATCCCCATTACTCCAGTCACAGAGTCAATCTATCTTATTGAGAGTGTTCCTCTCTTGCACTGTCCCTCCACCCTCCCAAGCATAATGTCCCACTCCAGGAACTGGTCCCTCCTTGCAACATGCCCAAAATATGTCAGTCGAAGCTACAGAATCCTTGCCTCCAAGGAGCAGCTTGGTTTCAACCTCTCTAGGATAGACCTGTTTGTACTTTTAGCAGTGCATGGTATATTCAATACTCTTCTCCAGCACCACAGCTCAAAGGCATCCATTCTCTTTCTATAATCCCTAGTCACTGTCCAGCTTTCAGATCCACAGCACATAATTGCAAAGACCTTGGCCTGGATCAGGCACACCTTAGTCTTCAGCCTAATGTTATTGTTCTTCAGTACTTTGGAGATGTCCCTGACAGCAGACTTTCCCAATGCAATTCATCTTTTGATTTCCTGTCTGATAGTACTAAGAGTGTTGCTTGTGGAGCCAAGCAAACTAAAGCTGTTAACAATCTCAACCTCTTCGCTGTCCACCACGGTAATGCTAATTGGCCCAGTGGTGAGAATCTGTTTTCTTGATATTGAGCTTCAATCCACGTTGAAGGCTGTAGTCCTTGACCATTTCAGTCCTATTTATAAAAGCAGTGTTATGGAACAGTTGGTGAGTTTGAACTATATGCCTTTGGCATTGTAGCACAGTTTCTTACCACTAGGAAGACAAGGCAGCTAAAACAAATTAAAAAAAAAAAAAGAATTGACTTTAGTAATGAGCTCAAACACAGCAACAATTGTGAGAACGGCATAGAACAGTATAGTGCTTTTCTGTTTTACTTAGGGCCATCATGAGTTTGAATATACTCAATAAAAACCAAAACAAAACTCAAGTTAATTTCTGTCGAGTTGGAACAGAGTCATAGTTGACTCTCCATTGAGTTTCCAAGTTTGTGGATTGCATAGGTGGACATTGCTTTACTCCCAAGAATTAGATGATGGAATTGAATTACCAGCAAGACTCAAACTTTTGGCACCCACCACCACTGCCAATCTCTGTAGAAAGACACAGCAACAGGATGAATGAAATCCTTAGAAAAGATATCAATGGGTAGAAAGACAGAAGACACGGTGAGGAACTTACACTGTTTACCCTTTGTATTTCTTGATTTTTTTTTTTTACCAAATGCATGTATTAGCTTAGCCAGACTAAACTCAAGCCCATTGCTGTTGTGTCAGTTTTGACTCATGTAGAACCTCCATCAGGTTTTTTTGATGCTGTCATCCTCTGTGTAAGAGGTGGCTCATCTTTCTCTCATGGAGCTGTTGGTGGATTATTCCTCAGTTAAGGCAATATTTTCCAGCCTTCTAAAACTTCTGGATCATAGAGCAGGCAACTAGCACACATCTAAAATCTGGGAGTATTAAAATGTTAAATGAGGCAAGCTCTGGTGGCCTAGTAAGGGTAATGTCTGGTGGGGGGAGCCTTGGGAGGGGACAAATCTACAACAATGAATGAATGGAAATCCAAAGCTTCTGTAAATTTTCACTGAAATTAATAACAAATTTAAATTAAAAAAAAGAATTAAGTTAGAGTAAGGATGGCAATGGAACCACCTTACCTCTATAACTTGATTTGTGCCACTATTAGAACCTCTACTCAGAATATTATTGCTTTTCCATTTTTGTCTCATGCACTTTTAACTTCTTAGTTAAATTTGTATCTTCTAGGCTACAACACTTCCATGATACATCTTCAAGGATATGAACATGTACGGCTAAGCACAATTGATAACAGTGCATCTAAATTCCAAAATCAGTCTCCATAATAGTCTATGTGTTTCCTACTGCCAAAGGGGCCCTTTAGAGTAGTGAGAGAATATCTTCACCCTGAAACCTATAGCGTCCCTTTTCAGCAGGAAGTAGCTAAGAGAATACGCCATCCCCTTTTCCTTATGAATCAGGGTGAAGTCTCTCTCAGGGAGGAGTGATAGGAATGGCAAGGGACACACTGACAAAGGAGATTAATCAGACCTGGCTTTGACAAGCACTGTGGCAATTGGACAATTAAAACAGACATGGGGGGGGGGAAGAAGAACGAACTGGGGATGAGGGTGGAGAAAACAGTGTAACAATGAATGAATAAAAACCCAAAATCTCTGTAAATGTTCATTAAAACTAATAAAATTTAATAAATAAATGTTAAATGAAATAAAGAAAACATACACACACACACACACACACACACTGGTTGACTTTCTCACTCTTTGGGAAGTACTAATTTTCATTATTTCAGAAAATAAACAAGAGTATTACCTTTTTACTTTCAGTAAAGAGGCTTTAATGGGGTGGAAACCCAACACAAATGTTGTTAAATGTGCAGACAGACTCCCTCTCTGACCTGAAGGAAACTCCTTTAATGTCAGATAGTGGTAGTGGAAATTAATTCAAAGAAAAGAGAAGAATAAATTATTTTTCAGATTGCAAAGATTCAAATAGGATGAACTTCAGTTAATAGTTTTTCTGAACAGGTTTAATTTTGTCCCTTACTTCAAATTTAGTCAATAGTTTAAGATTTTATCTATCTATCTATCTATCTATCTATCTATCTATCTATCTATTTATTGCTGTTATCTGAAAGTTCTAACTAGTTAATTAGAATTTTCTTCCTTGGAATTTTATTGCTTTTGAATCTTCATGTAATAAAGTAGAAACATTAAAACAGACATGCAGGCAAGGATTTACCATAACTACACTGTTCAAGGTATAAGCAACCAGACAGCTAAATCAGATGCAAAAATGCTTTCCTTTATAGTAACAGTAAGCTTATTGTTTGGAATTACTCAGTGTGCTAACAGACTTTTTATTTCCACCATGTCACTTTTTCCTTTTACAAAGCTGACTCTATGGGTTTAAATTTTACAGTTACTCTTTGGCTAGACTGCCCTATAAAATATTTATTAAAAACAAGTATTACTTGTTATGAGACTGGAGTTTAGACATTGGATAACGCTTTATATGAACTAAGTTCCAAGCTAAGTTCTTCTGTTGTTGGCGTATATGTCCCCAATACTGAGGAGGACCTGAGACATTTGCTGCAGAAGGTTAAGGACTGCAGCCTTCAATATAGATTGAAACTAAATATCAAGGAAAAAAAAAGATTCTCACCACGGAGCCAATTTGTAGTAGCATCATGATAGATGGAGAAGAGATTGAGATTGTTAACAGATTCGGCTTACTTGGCTCCACAATTAACACTCTTGGTACCAGCAGCCAGGAAATAAGAAAATTTGCATTGGGAAAATATGCTGTCAGGGACCTCTCCAGAGTACTGAAGAGCAATGATGTCAGTCTAGAGACTAAGGAGTACCTGATCCAGATCATGATCTTCACAATTACTTGTTATGCATCAGAGATCTGAACAATGACTAAGATTATAGAAGAATTGATGACTGTGAATTGTGGTGCTGGAAAAGAGTATTGAATATACCATGGACTGCTAAGAGAACAATTAGATTAATCCTAGAGAGGGTAAAACCAGGCTACTCCTTGAAGGCAGGGATTTTGAAGCTCTGTCTAACATACTTTTGGTCATGTTGCAAGGAAGGACCAGTCTTTAGAGAATGAAATCATGCTTGTGAGGGTGGAGGGACAGCACAAAAGAGTAAGATCCTAGATGAGATAGATTGACTCAGTGACTGGGGTGATGGAGATAGGTGTGACAGATGAAATTGGCTCAGGATAGAACAGAGTTCAGGGTACAACAGTACACACGGTTGCTATAAGTTGATTGACTCAATGGCACATAACAAAAACAACATCTGTCCGCCTACCCCTAATCCTCACTCAGGGTTGAATGCTCATTCTGCATTATTTGTATGTCTGTTTTAAAGGCAATAAGCTGCTGTTGCAAGCTGATATACTTGTTCTGATAAGCAAAAATCAAGGGCTCGTGGCAAGCTCTTACTTTTTGGGGATGAAGGGTTTTTATTCCAGAGAAGAGATATACTTTTCCTTTAGTTCTGTTCATACAAGCACATGAAACACAACTTCTAATTTATTGTCTTTCTTGTAGATTGATGTAACACGTATTACATTAAAAGGAAATATCTTGTAAATTGTGGTCTTGTTGCTGAGACAGGGCCTTGGAGGCAAGCCACTCTAATTAGTGGCGAGTGAAAAACACTGGGCTTTGAGAAGATTTGAACATAATAGTCTTCAAAAATATTTGAATACTACACAGTTGACAAATTACCATATATGCTTGTTTCAGTAAAAGGAGCATAGAAGAAAACAAACAAACCCAAACAACATGGTGCTTCTGCAGTTGATTTAGTATTTGCTATTTCTGTTGTTAAGTTGCTGTTATGCATTGGTGAGTCAGAAGTGACTCATAGCTGACTGTCCAGTGGGTTTTCAGAGATAATAAACTACACAGGAGGAGACTGCCCACCCATTTCTTGTGGAACAGTAGTAGATTTGAACTGTGTACTGTGACACTGATGTGTCAAATGCAATAACGGTTATCCATGGTAAACAGTGTTTGGTGGAACTCTCTGATTAAAACAAACTTGGATGCAGGATGGCATCCACTTCTGAAATAGCTTGTCTCTGGAAATTCTGTGAACTTGGAGAAACAATGAAAAAGGTTTACAAGTTTTCAGATCTTTCATTCATAGGGTTGACTCAATGGCAATTAACAACAACAACCACTTTGGGCTGGCAACACAGCATCCTACCTCTAGGCTATTAGAGAGGGAGGATCTATGATCCCTCCAAATTGAGGATAGGACTGAAACTGACTCCATATGTGGAGAAGCCGTATCTAGTTGAGAATAAGTCCATCCATAATATTGAGTGTAGGGAAAAGAAAGACTCTAGGAGCCAGTACAAAGAGAGAATGCAGCTTAGTTACCGGCCCCAGATTAGGAAAATGTATAGTGAATGGAACAGGTGACATCCAAGCTAGGTGGCTTCTCCAGGGGACATAACTCATCTCACACTAAAGAAAAATAGAATTTTCTCATAGTAGAAAACACTTTATTGAATAATTTTAAAGTATTTCCATTTTTTTTCTAATTAACGCTTGGATATAGAATTTAAAATTTTCTTTCCATATAAATATATCAATATATTTATAAATATATCAGGCCTGGATTGGAGACTGATTTAATATTAGAGTTACAAATGAAATTGTCAGTTTTCTGTGTTTGGGGAGAGCATTGTTCTCATTGGCACAGCACTTTTCTGTCCGTTTACTGTACTGGATAAATTGCAGATTGCTGTGATACTGGAAGCTATACCACTGATGTGTCAAATGCCACAAGGGTGTGTACAGGTTTTAGCAGAACTCCTACTTTAAGACTGACTAGGATGTAGGACTGACCATCCACTTCTTAAAATAACAGGCCTCTGAAAACTCTATGAACAGTAGAGATACATGGATAGTTGTAGTATTAGTAGTACAGCCCAGGTTGGAAGTCAGTCAAAATGAGGAAAGATAATAGCAAACATTCCTTAATAACTAAAACACAAAAAGTATGCACCTTGAATGTTGGAAAACTAGAAATTGTGAAAAATGATATAAAGTTCATGAACATCAACATTCAAGGCATTAGTGAGAGGAGATGAACTAGCTTTGGCCACTTTGAGTCATATAACCATAAGGTTTACTACACTGGAAAAGAAAACCAAAAGAAGAATGGTGTTGCATTCACAGAAAAAAAGTCATTTTCAAGTTCTATCCTGAAATACAGTGTTGTGAGTAATTTATTCATATACATATAAGGAAGATCTATTAATGCAATTTTGATCCAAATATACACTCCTACATCTAGATACAAAGAGGAAAAAATGGGACAGTTTCCACAAATCTTGCACTCAGAAATTGACCAAACATGCAGTCAAGATGCATTAATGCTAATTCATGACTGGAATGTAAAAGTTGGAAAAAATGAAGAAACAATAGTAGTCAGAAAATAGGCGCTTGGTGATAGAAATGGAGCTGGAAATAGATTGATTGATTTTGTATTTTCAATTATTTCTTTATTGAAAACACCTTTTTAAAAGAACACAAATGGCAACTTTGAACACGGACCTCATCTGTTGGGCTGCATAGGAATCATATTGACTATATTCCTTCCTGTGGAAGGAATAGTTGGAGAAGCTCAATATCAGCAGTCAAAACTAGGCCAAGGGTGGACTGTGAGTCAGATTATCAATTACTCATGTGTAAGTTCAAATTGAGGCTGAAGAAAATTTAAAAAAAAACAAAAGTCTGTGAAAATTAATATATGATCTTGAATCTCTTCCATCTGAATTTCAAAATCACTTTAAGAGTAGGTTCGAAGCATTGAACACCAATAATTGATTGTAGGGTGATTGATATCAAGGATATCATTCATGAAGAGCAAAAGGTCATGACAAAAACAGAGGAAAAAGAAAAAAAACTGAAATGGGTTTCAGACGAGACTCTGAAAATTGTACTAGAGCATCAAGAAGCCAAAACAAAAGGAAATTATGCTGACATAGAAGATCTGACCAGAAGATTTCAAAGGACAGTTTGAGAAGATAAAGTGATGTACAATAATGAAATGTGCAGAGAGCTGGAATTGGAGAACAAAATGGAAGAACTCATTCTGCATTTCTCAAGCCTAGAGAACTTAAAATCAAACTTATGCCTTGATATTGGTAATATTGAGAGACGCTATGGGCAATGTATTGAATGATTCAAGAAGAATTAAAAGTATATGGAGTGAATACACAGAGTTACAGTACCCAAAGGAACTGACTGAAACGAAACAATTTCCGGAAGTGCCATATAAGCAGAAGCTAATGGTAATTAAGGAGGAGGTTGAAGCTGCATTAAAGGCATTGGCAAAAAATAAGGCCCCAGGAATCGATGGGATACAAGTTGACTTGTTTCGATTAGTAGTTGAAGCCCTGAATGTGATCACCAGTCTGTACCAGGAAATTTGGAGGACAGCTGCCTGGACAACATTTTGGAAGAAGTCCGTATTTGTTCCCATACCCAGAAGATGATTCAACAGAATGTGGAAACTAGTGAACAATATCATTAACATCATATGCAAGAAAAATACTACTGAAGATCACTAAAAAATGGCTGCAGCAGTACATAGATAGGACACTGCCAGAAGTTCAAGTAGGATTTAGAAGAGGATGTAGCACCAGGGATAGCATAGTTAATATCAGATGGATCCTGGCTGAAAGTGAAGAATACTAGAAGAATGTCTTTGCTTAATTGACTATGTAAAGACATAAAGGCTATATGGATCATAACAAGTTACGGCTAACATTGAGAAGAATGGGAATCCCAGACCACTTGACTGTGCTCATACAAATTTTGTATCTTATCCAAGAGGCTATTGTGTGAACAGAGCAAGGGAACACTGAATAGTTTACAATTATGAAGGGAGTGTGTCAGGGTTGTGTTTTCTCTTCACACCTATCCAATCTGTATGCCGAGCAAATTATTCAAGAAGTTGGATTCTTACGAAAAAGAAGAAGAAGAAGAACTTATCTAGGCTCATCAATAACCTGTGTTATGCAGATGACACAACCTTGCATTCTGAAAGAAAGAAGGACTTGAAGCACTTGTTGCAGAAGACCAAAGAATACAGCCTTCAATACAGCTTGCATCTCAAAGTCAAGAAAACTGAAATTGTTATAACTGGACCAATAGGCAATATTGTGATACTGTGTTGTTGTTATCGATTGCCATCAAATTGAGTATGACTCATAATGATCCTATGAACAAAAAGCCTGAAGCCTTTCTATAAGTATCATCATTTTTCAAAGTTCATAGAATTTCCAGAGGCACATTGTTTAGGAAGTGGATGCCACTCCTTTTTCCAAACTGTCAACAATTTCATGTTCCTTGGATCCATAATCAACGCTCTTGGTACCAGTGGTCCGGAAGTCAGGAGACATATTGCACTGGGAAAGTCTGCAGGTAGGGGTCTATCTAAATTTTTGAGGAGTAATGATGTCTGTTTGAGACTAAGGTGAGACAGATTCAGGCCATGGTCTTCTCAATCACCTGATATGCATCTGAGAGTTGGACAATGAAAAAAGATGACAGAAGAAGAATTGATGCCTGTGAACTGTGATGTTGAAGAAGAGTACGGTACATCCAATAGATGTGCAAAAGAACAAACAAATATGACTTGGAGGTGTACAGCCAGAGTGTGCCTTGAGGGAAAGTTGACAAAGCTTCATCTCACATAATTCAGTTAGGTTACTTAGAGGTGCTATTCCTTGGAGAGGCACATGATGCTCGGGAAGAGGTTCAGCAAAGGAGAGGTAGACATTCAACCAGGTGGATTGATACAGTAATTGCTGCAATGGACTCTAGTGTGTTGGGAAGTGTTAGGATGGCACTGGATAGAACAGGGTTCAGATCTCTGTTTATAGAGTAAGGAAACACTGCATGGTTCAAAATTGGGAAGGATTGGACGTAGTTGACCAATTCAGCAAAGTAGCAGGATGCAAGATCAACATACAAAAATCAGTTGGATTTCTCTACAGCGACAAAAAGAATACAGAGCCAGAACTAAGAGAAACAATACCTTTCACAATAGCTGATCACAAGATTAAATACTTGGGAATAAAT
>NW_006399847.1:7042042-7055397 GCF_000299155.1 Elephantulus edwardii
CCAAAATCTCTGTAGATGTTCATTGAAATGAAAGATAAACAACCTAAATTTAAAAAACAATCAAATCTGTGCGCAGGCAGGTGGGCCCGGGGACTCTCTGGGGCGGGCAGGCGGTGGCAGCGTGGCTCTAACGGCTCCGCTCGGCCTCGGTAGCGGTGGCGGCGTTGGCTCCTCCTCTCTGTGTTTATATTTTAACAAATTCCAATTAAGAGAAAAAAGAAATTATTTAACAATATTTTTGACAAATATATTAGAAAACCATCTTGAGGATAGTAGAAATCTGTTTCCAGTATCATTTTTTTGACCACTAATCTGGCCAGGTGATACTAGTAACATAGAAATATGTAACACACTTGACAAAATATAGAATTGAACAGTTTAAGCTGGCAACTAATCAATAACATCATAAAGATAAAAAGTATCAACAACTTACAGAAGAGATGAAGCAGAGAGTCAGTGAGCTGAAAGACAAGAATCTCAAGCTGAAAGACAAGAATCTCAAAAAAAAATCAGAAATGAGACATAAAGAAAATGAAGAAAATATTAGGATTATGTGGATTGACATAAAACAGTAACATATGTAGGATTGGAATTTTAGAACATAAGAAAGACAGAGAAATCACTGAAAAAATTGTCGAAGATATACTAGAAGCTAACTTCCTAGGTATTATGAAGAACAGAGAAGTTCACCTATAAGAAACTCAGCAAACACCGAATAGACTAGATGTCTCCTTCAAACCCATCAAGACATAGTCAAATTCTCCAAAATAAAAGAATATAAAAATCAGCATGAGAAAAAAGAGTTACCTATAATGAAGAAACAATTAAATTAAGTTCTGGTTTCTCAGCGAAAATCATGTGACCAAGAAGATAATAGTATGGCATTTACAGAAAGTTGAAAGAAAACAATTGTCCGCAAAGGATCATGTATCCAGCAAAGCTGTCCATCAAATATGAAAGGTGAATTAGGTCATTTGTTTTCTCATTTCTTTACTGTTGGTGCCAAGAGTGTTGATTGTGGAGCTGAAATTGTTAGCAACCTTAATCTCTTTTCCATTTATCATGGTACCGCCAATTGGCCCAATGGTAAGAATCTTTGTCTTCTTGATAATGAGCTTCAATCCATTTTGAAGACTATAGTTCTTGACCTGCAGCAAATTATTCAGGTCCTCTTCGATTTCAATAATTAAGGTTGTGCCATTTGCATAACGTAGATTGTTGATGAGTTTTCCTCCAATCTTGATGCCACATTCCTCCTTATTAAGTACAACCTCCTGAATGATCTGTTTCACTGTTTCACGTATAGATTGAAAAGAAATTTTCTTTGGAAGTGCTGTAGTATTCTGTAAAGTATTCTTTGTTATTCAGATGGCCAACAGAAACACAAAGAAATGCTCAAAATTGCTGGCAATAAGAGAGATGCAAATCAAAACCACAATGAGATACCATCTCACCCCAGTAGCAGTGGCTGAGTTTAACAAGGCAGAAAGCAATAAATGTTGGAGAGATTATGGAGAGATTGGAAATCTCACACACTGTTGGTGGGATTGTAAAATGGTACAATCACTCTGGAAGACAGTTTGAAGTTTCCTCAAAAAGCTGAACTTTGAAATGTCATATGACCCATCTGTTCCACTGCTAGGAATATACCCCAAAGGAAATTATATCTGAGACACAAAAGGAGATTTGTGTAACACTGTTCCTTTCAGTGTTACTCACAATTGTAAGGACATGGAAATAGTCAAATGTCTAACTATAATTGAATGGATTGAAATATTGTGGTACTTTCACACAATGGAATACTACATAGCACTCAGGAAAAACAATTTTGAAAATTACTTCATAATTTGAGAGAGACTGGAGAGCATTATGCTGAGTGAACTAGTCAGTCTCATAAGGACAAATTTTGCATAAGACCATTATTGTGAAAATAGAAGGATAAAATATGTATGGACACTCAAAGCGGGAAAGGGTGGGAGCAGGGGGTGTGAGGATGGGTAAGGGAGAAACTATGGGGTGGCACAATTTGGTGGTTGAAGAGAAGGGAGAAAGGAAATGGGAAAGATACTGTGGGCATCTGAAAAGATGAGGTAATAGTGGGCATAGTTCAATGATGATTAATTTTATAAAGCACAGTGAATAGGACTGATTATATGAAAGACAATGTGAATGAAAATTAGTATAAAACACAACATATTCAAATTTGTATACAAACCAATGTAATTTTGAATAACATTTGAATGCCAGGGTGGGCTTTTTTTCCTTTCCACTCACTGTCTGGTGGCTTTTACTTTTCTTTCCTAACATCTGTGCTAAAAGAAAGCATTAACTTTTCACATGCTCTCCTCTTTAAATCTATGGCAGTTAATGAGTAGTGCAAATGGTTAACATCCTCAGTTACTCACCAGAAGGTTAGAGGTTCAAGTATACCAACTGATGCCTTAGAAGAAAAGCTCTGGTGATCTATTATCTAAGAATCCAGCAACCATTGAAAAACCCCTTGGAGCACATTTCTACCTTGACACACATTGAGTTGTCCTAAATTGGAGTCTACTCCTAGGTTCTTGGTGTTAGATCTATGCAATGAAAATGTGAAGAAAGAGTGTGCTAAATTTTTTCTCCTCTACATTTCTTTGTTTTTTAAAAGTACTTCTTTGGAGCTGTATAGAATCTCACAGAATTACATTCAGGCAATAGTTTATTAACACATCATGCACATGAGTGTGCACACAGCATGCAAACTCTGCTTGCTGGATCCCAGGACTCTGGTAGTAACATCAGATGAGTGTGACTATCTAAAATCACATGATACTGGAATTAGCTCCTGCCTTTATAAAAAATAAAATAAAATAAGGGCCTTTGTAATTAAATTGACTTGACTAATGAATGAAATTATACAAGCATCTCAAATTGAAGTTAGAAAAGAAAACACGAAATTATGACAATACTGATTTATATAATCTAAGTAGTGGTGATTGCCTAACAAATTAGTTTAAACATTCACATACACATAATACCATCATACACAACATGTAATGGCTTAAGTCTCTATGAACATTAGGAAAGTCAAGATGTTAGGAAAAATTTAATGCAAGGCTCTTAAAAATTATCTTCACATATCTCACTTTTTTCCATTCTTTCCCTTGCAAATGATAGTAAATGACTATATTTTGGGTTTTATCACTATATATAATGTTTTTATAAGTTTTTACAATAAATTTTACAATATATAATTTATATATTGCAAATTTATCCTATAGAAACAATATAGTAGCTGTTGAAAAGCTACAATTTCAAAAAGGAAAGAAATAAAAGTGTTGAGTATTACTTCTAGGAAATAAATTGTAAAATGTTAAATTCATCTTTTTTCACTTTTTCATTTTTGGTTATATAACATATTTAAAACATCACCACAATAATTGATTTCAAAGATTTTTTTCCCCCTAATCTTGTAGTTGGAGTCAATTCTGTTTCTCCCTCTCCCTGGGACTTAGAATATTGTCCAGAGACAGCTTAGTAGCTAGATCTTGTGTGTGTGTTTGTGTGTGTGTTTTACAAGCATCTAAGGATATATGCAAAAACATCATGTAAAGCACAGGACAGGGTATACACAGAAAAAAATTATCTTGCCTAAATAAATCTCAATAAAAATTAAGTACTTACTTTAAGTCTGCATATTCAGAGGTAGATGTGAATCTTGATAGCTCCATTTCTGCAGTGTGGGCAACAGATAAGCAAACCATCACTACATGGGTAAAGCCTTTACTCACATTGCTATTTTGAGGTAAGAGATCCTTTTATGGCCTAAGTCAGCTGGTATCTGATATTCCATGTTTATTAAAATAGCCTACCTTGTTACTAGGGTGCTCTGGTGGCCAATTGGTAAAGAGTTGCTCTGCCAACCCAGAGGACTGTAACCACCAGCTGCTCCACAAAAGAAAGACGGGCAATTTCTTCCCATGCAATTGAAGGGATAACTATGGTTTGGTTCTAACTTGATGGTACACAATAACAACAACATTATTCCTAGTGTGGAAAACAAGCTGCTCGTAGAACACTCTATTTTAGGCTAATTGTGTCCCTCCCACATAGAATCTGCTGGTCCTCCACCCTAGCCAGACAGGATAGGGGAGTAAAATCCACATAACGATTCCTTCACTAATCACATTATTTTCATGAAATTATTTTCTTTTTCCATTCACTGTTTAGAATTCAGAGAAGAAAATCAATAACAAAGCCTACGATGTTTTTGAAAAACATGTGCGCCATGATAAAAAACAACAGCTGCTGAAATTTTATTTATTCTTCTCTATGGCTCAAGAGAGAGCAAAGTTCTGACCTGTTCATGGAAATCGCTGAGTCATCAACTTGATGGCACCGAATATAAACCTCTCCCATTTCTCTTTCCCCTCCTTTCTTTCTTTTTTTTTTTTTTAAGATTAATTGTAATGAAAGTTTACAGAGACTTTGGATTTCCATTCATTCATTCATTCATCCCTGCCCACCCCTCCCCTCAGTTCACTTTTCTCTTTGAAAAGTAAAAAAAAAAACAAAAACGAAAAAAATCTTTCATTGTTATACAATACTGTCCCCTCCCCACCTCCCCACCTCCATCCACTGCATTATGCAGCTTTCATTATGGACTCTTGTCATGACAGTAATACCTAATCATATATTGCTCCTAAATAGTTCTCTCTCTCACCTGTTTCAATGCAGTATACGCTATTTATCCCCTCTTTTCTTAATTTCTCCAACCGTGATGCCAGTCTCTTTTTACAACAGTGGTACCATGCAGTATTTGTCCTTTTGTGACTGTGATATTTCACTCAACATAAAGGGTCGCCCATTTTGTATACTATTTCATGAGTTCCTGGTTTTTCAATGCAGCATTTTATTCCATTGTGTGAATATATCCATTCTTCTCTATCAATACATTTGTTGATGGGCACTTGGGTTATTTCCAACCTTTGGTTATTGTGAACAAAGCCACAATAAACATGGGTGTGCATATATCTGCTTGGATGGTGGTTCTTGTTTCTTTAGGATATATTCCCAGTAGTGGAATTGCTGAGTCAAATGGTATTTCTATTTTCAACTTTTTGAGAAAGCGCCATACTGCCTTTCATAGTGGTTGCACCATTTTATACTCTGTCCAACAGTGAATAAGGGTTCCAGTTTCTCTGCAACCTCACCAGCATTTGTTATTTGCTGTTCTGTTAAATTTTGCTTTACTTACTGGGGTGAGATTATATGTCATAGTTGCTTTGATTTGCATCTCTCTTAGAACTAGGGATTTTGGATATTTATTCATGTATTTGTTCACCATCTGAATGTCTTCTTTGATGAAGTGTCTGTTCATATCCTGTGCCCATTTTTCAGTTGGGTTGTTCACGTTCATCTTATTGTGGTGCTTGAGTATTTTACAAATTCTAGATAGAAATCCCTTATCTGACATGTCATTACCAAATACTTTTTCCCAGTCTGTGGCTTCCCTTTTACCCTGTTGGAGAAGGTTTTGATGTACATAGGTATTTGGTTCTTAGAAGGTCCCATTCATCTATTTTGTTCTGTCCTGGTTGTAGGTTTTTCAGGATTCTCAGAAGACTGTTTATGTTGTGGATTAGGGCTTCTAGAGTTCTTTCAAACTTTTCTCTAATGAAGTTTATAGTCCTTGGTTTTAGTCCTAGGTCCTTGATCCACTTTGAGTTGGCTTTTGTGTATGGAATGAGTTATGGATCTTGCTTGAGTTTTCTTCAGATAATTTTCCAATTTTGCCAAACACTTTGCTAAAAAGGTTGTCATTTCCCCATTTAACTTATTTCATCTCCTTGTCATAAATCAGTTGACCATAGGTAAATGGGTCTTTCTCTTTTTTTCCCTTCTTTCCTTCCTTCGTTCCTCCTTCCCTCCCTCCCTCCCTCCTTCCTTCTCTCCCTCTTCCTCTCCCTTTCCCTCTCCTCTCCCCTCCCCTCCCCCTCGCCTACCCACAACTCTCCATCCCCCTCCCCATTTCTCCCCATGCCCCCTGCTCCTCTCTCCCCTCCCCCTTCCCCTCTCTCCTTCTTCTCCTCCTCCTGCTTCCCCGACCCTCACCCTCACCCTCACCCTCATCTTAACCTTCATCCTTCCTTTCTATCTCCCTCCTCCTGCTCCTCCCCCTCCCCTCCCCTTCTCTCACCTCTCCCACTCTGCCTCCCCCTTCCCCTTCTCTCCTTCTCTCTCTCTCTTAACACAGGAAAGATTAGATGAGAGTGCTGTATTTGAGAGAGGATTACTTGCCTGTCTATGCCCATGCCCATGCCATTAGTAAGTAGAACCAGAAGACTATGGCCACCAAGAAAAAACTGAGTGGGCAGTGAGGGGTCCCTGTCAACTCGGTTCAGACAACCTGGGACCCTGGAACTTCCGAGCCCGCATCAGCTGAGCCCAGTAAGGCATCCATGCCAGCACCAGAGCCTACCAACTCCTGAATGACTGTGGAGACTCCCATCTATCATTCTTACTGTAACCAACCAACTTCCAGTAAGCACATGTTAGATCTGCAGGCCTTCTTCTTTGTTTTCTTTGCTCAGATTCTATTCATTATATTTTTTTTAAAATGTGACAAAAGTACCTTTATGCCTCACTCTGTTTCTCCAAAATACATTTCCTTGTTCTTTTGCTAGTTCATATATACACGTGGGTTGTGCAGTACTCTTATCCAATACAAGGCAAAGGCTTTGATTCTTCTTCTGTCTTTTTTCATCAATGTCCAACTTTTAGATGCATAGCAAGTAATTTTAAGGAAAATTTACAGAGAAAATTAGTTTTTCTTTCAAATTCATGCACATTTTCATTTGTTACAATAATTATAATAGCTGTAATGAAATCACTTATTCCACTTCCTCTTTGAGATTCTCATTTCCATTTAATATTTTCGTTAATCTTTCAGTCTTAACCATTCATGACTTAAAGGCATTATTGTTGTGTGCCCTTGAGTGGGAATTGGCCCATAGCTGACCCTCCATCAGTTTTTCAGAAGCTTTTTCACACGGGAGAGTACCCATTCTTTTCCCACAGAACAGCTAGTGGAATCAAACCACATGCCACTGGGATTGCAGTGCAACTTCCTACCACTAGGCCATCAAGGTTCCCAGTACATACTGCTCTTTTTGATCTTGTTGACTCTTCAAAGGAATAACTACCTCTCTTGTGTTATTGTTTACCTTTTAGGCCTGTCTACTGTTTGGCTGAAAGTATGGAATTTTGTTCTAAGCTCCAAGGGTGACCAGGAAGACACAGTCTTAGGGTGAGGTGAAACTGGGGTGGTTTCTATCAATCAGGGAGATGAGATTTCTGTCAACCTCTAGTAGACCAGTACGTGTGTCCATTTTTGGTTTTAAGCGTTGTTGCATACTTTTGATGGACTCTATCCAGGATTTTATTGTTACACATAATTTTTTACGGCCCACACAGTCCATCTTTACACAGGCAATAAAATACAAGTTAGCATCTTTCTGGTATTCTCTGTTTTTCATCAAGATCCATCTGACATCAACAATGATATAATTCATTCTAAGGCCTCTTCTGAATCCAGGCTGAATTTCTGGCAGTTTCCTGTTGATGAACTGGTCCCGTAGGTTTTGTACAATTTTTCTTTTTTTTGGGGGGGGGCAGTGAGTCAATGTATTACCTTTTGAAAATGTTTCTTGTATAATTTAGTAGTTTGGTATCAAATCTTTCATTATTGTAACCTGAGGCTTGAATTAGTTCTTCAGTGTATTTAGCTTGAGCAATGCTGAGCATACTCTTTTTTTTTTCTATTTTCTAACATCAGCTTTTCACATTTTCTCTAATACTTTGTTTTGTCTTCTCAAGCTACCTTTTAAAATCTTCTGTCCATCTCTCTCAGGAAGCTCTGTTGGACTACTGGTAAGAAGCAATGCTCCAATCAAAAAGGCATGCAGTTCAAATTCACCCTCATAAAAGAAAGATAAAGTATGTGTGATTTTACAGTCTCTGAAAACCTACTGGAAGGACAGTTCTGACTTGATAGCACACATAATAACAACATTTATCTCTCTTACTTCAGCATTTCTTCCCTTTATTTTGGCCTTTCTGAATTCTTGTGTGATTTCCACATTTTTCTTCTGACATCCATTTTGCTTACTTCATGACTGTCACCCACAACTCATCGGGTATTTTGGATGGTACAGAACAGGGCAAGGTTCTGATTTGTTGTGTTCATGCATCCAATTTATCCTTGAGATGGTTTTTAAATTTAGCTGGGATAGACTACAGGTCATATTTTGGTTCTGGTGGACTTTCAATTTATTTCAGCTTCATTTTAAAATTCCAAAGGAATAAAAATGTCTATCTTAAAAAGTACAGCCAGGGTGCTCCTTAGAGGCAATAGGTGAAACTTTATCTCACAGACTTTGGACATATTTATCAGAAGGAACAAGTCCTTAGAAGAAGACATCATTCAAGGAAAGGTGGAGGTCTGGAAAAAGGGGATGACCCTCAATGAACTAGACAGACACAGTGACTGTAACTAGGGGCAGAGATTGTGAGAATGGTGCAGAAAAGGACAAGCTTGTGATCGGCTGTTCTTAGGGTAGTTATAAGTCTTACTGTACTTGAAGGCACCTAACAACAATGATGACACCCAGGACTGTCTACTGCCATCCCTTTTAGAGCACTCAGCAGTACTGGTAACCAGGTGGTGTCTGGCTTTCTGGCCTCAGGCTCATGGAGGTTGTGGTTGATTCAGTCCATTAGTACTCTGGGTTAATTATTTCCATGCATTTTTGTTTTTATTCTCTCTTCTTTCTTCTACACAAGGAGAGACCAAAGTTACACTTTAGATGGTCACTTAGTAAGATTTTAGGATTTGCCTCATCACTTACCAAACTCAGATGTAGAATGTTCTCTTTGTGGACTATGTTATGACAATTGACATCAGTATCCCCCAAAACTATAGTTCTGTGGACATTCTTAATGTATTTGAAATATTCTGAAATATTTCACATGCCCTTACTTCTCTGTCTTCATTGAAATAATCTTAGCCAAAATGTAGTCTGGGAAAAATCTAACTACCTGCATTTTCTATTCTTCTAGAAACATAAAAAGGGCATATAAGTCTCAGTATAATTTCATAACCACTGGGTGTTGAAGGAGAGTACTGATTATGTCTTGGAGAAGATGAAGCCAAGCAGATCCTTGGAGGCAAAGATGATAAACTTCATTTCATATACTTTGGACATGTTGGTAGGAGAGGCAATTCCTTGCAGAAGGATAATATGCTTGGAAAGATAGAGAGATGGTGAAAGAGAGGAAGACCCTCAACCAAGTGGATTGACACAATGACTTCATCAATAGCCTTGATGAGAATGACACAGCATAGGACAGGGTTTACATTTGTTGTTCATAAGGTTGCTGTGAGTTGAACTTAACAGCACCTACCAACAACAACTACAGCCCTATGAAGGCCTTCCCCGCTGCCCAGAAGCCCTATCTGTGATGAACTTGCTTTTCCACTTTCCATCAAACAATCTCAAATCTCCAATTCCTCCAGTCTGCCCATTTAGACTCTCCAACTTTGCTTCCCTGGGTCATCTCATCAGAGAAACTAGCCACCACCAAACTGGACTGCCTTTCTTCCTTCTCATTCAAGCCTTTCCAATGCTGTCCCTCCTACCTATGGCTAACTTCATTTTCTTTCATCTTTCCCAGAAACCTTATGGTCTCAATGATCTCAACTCAATTCATTGCTGTTGAATCAAAATAGACTCAGAGCTGACCTTCCACTGGGTTTTCAGACACCGTAAATCACACAGGAGGGGAGCTCTGGTGGCTTAATAGTAAGAAATTACACTGTCAACTGAAAGGCACAGGGTTTGAATCCACCAACTGCTCTCCAGGAGAAAGTTGGGCAATCTCCTCTCATGCAATTTACTGCCTCTGAAGACCTGCTGGAAGGTCAGCTATAAGTTGGTTCCAACTTCACAGTTTATAACAACAATAACAAATCACACAGTATGAAGTTGCTTATCTTTATTCCTTAAAGCAGCTGATAGATTCAACCTCCTGTCTACGGGTTTTCAGTCTAACTCCCTACTTACTAGGATCTAGAGCTTACCTCTGTCTGTAATTTCGGACTCTTCTAACTAGGGTCCTTCTCTTTTGCTTTAGAATGCTCTCAAGTGCCTCCCACCTACGAAGCACACAAATACATCACACCAAACTATATAGATCACACACATGTCTTCATTCCTTCCTTCCTTATCTCTTAACCATTGTAGTGAAACTTCTTGAGTAAGTTACTTTGTTTGCAGTCACCATGTCTCTAACTTTAGCTAAAACGTACATCCACTTGAACTTGTTGGATCATGATTTCATCCACAGTTTTCACAGTATCGTCAGTGACCTCATAAATTAATCCCAATACTTGTGCTCTTAAACACAATACATATTCAGATCCAAGTTTGTTAAGTTAAATTACAAAATGACATAATACCTTACTTCTAATAACCAGGATTGATTAAAGCTTACTGACTAGTACATTATTCTTTGACCTAGTTAGTTTGGTTGACTGCTTGAAACACACAGAATCTGGAAAAGAATAATTGTTCCATCCATTGCTGAATGGCTCATCTTAGGGTGAAAGGATTTGTTGGTTGTTGTTGTTTTTATGTGCCATCAAATCACCTATGAGCCATAGCAACCCTATGTACAGAAGCTCTGAAGCCTGCCATATGCTGAGGTAGTCTTACTGATTTCAACACATTAGCCTCCATTGCCCTGTCCAACTTAATCCTGCTTCTCCAGTCACTGAGTCAATCCTTCTCTTCCAGGGTCTTTCTCTCCTAATCTGTCCCTCTACCTTTCCAAGTATGTTCTTTCCCAAGGACAGATCCCTCTTGACCAAAGTATGTGATAATTTAGTTGAATCAAGGCTAAGTATGGATGTTTTCTCAAGAATACTAACAGGGGATCCAACTACTCTCATTTTTAAGTGACCCTTGGAATTGTCATGCTTTAAAATTGTATGTGAATGTAAGTACTTAAATGACTGTCATAAGGAGGGAAACTTCTGAAACAGTGGCCTCAAACAACAATAATTCTTATATACAACATTAATTTTCTAAAGCAGAGGAAGAATATCTAATGAAAATATTCACATTTTCTTTTTGAGCTTGACTTCATGCCACAAACACAAATGAAGGCAGTAGGTATCAGGCACAGTTCCCAAACTGTCTCAAGTTGGTGCTCAGGGAGGTGTTTCTCAGCAAATACAATGTTTGTTGGCAACCCTGGTCCCTGAAGTCAAATTATCATTCCTGATATGATCCCATGTTGCTGACCTTCGTGGTGAATGATCAAAGGCCCTGTGGTCATCAATCATGTAGTGTCAAAAAGGTTATCTACATTCCGTGCACTACAATTTCTTCATGGTTTATATAAATAAATAAGATGAGATAATATACCATGGACTGCCAAGAAAGCAAACAGGTCTGTCTTGGAGAGAGTGAAACCAGTATGTTCCTTGGAGGCAAGGATTTTGAAGCTCTGTCTCACATTCTTTGGGTATGTTACCAGGAGAAGTCAGTCTTTTGAGGAGGATATCATGCTTGGAAGGATGGAGGGTCAGAACAGAAGAGAAAGACCCTGGGTAAGATAGATTGATACAGTGACTTTGGCTATAGGGTCAAGTGTGTTGGAGATGATGAGGCTGGCTCAAGACAGCGCTAGTTTAGAGCCATTGTTCATAGGGTTGCTATGGGTTTTAGTAGACACAACGGCAAGTGACAACAACAATAATATATCTTCACTTACAGAATTGTAAGAGATAAGTGAAGAAAACCTGTAAAGTCACCTCACCTGTGGGTTTCCTCACCTTCACACAAGTTTTCTCATTTTGATGACTAGAGAAATGTTTGTTTCCAATGACCAAATGAATGTCTCTGCTTCCAATTACCTGAAAGTGTTGCTGCTGCTGTTGTTTTCAGTCTAAATTTCCACAGTGGTACACAGTGGTATGCAACTAACTAGTTTGTGTTCCTCCATCACCCTTAAGAGCAGGTCTACCTGACAGCCAGCACAAGTCTGTACTCTTTCTTTGTACACTAATCTGACGATCCCTTGGAAGAAGAGACAGAGCAAACAGCCGTAGGATGCTTGCAATTTATCCTAGTTAAGGCTAGTTTCAGCAAAGTAATGCTGCACGATAAGCCATATTAGTTATTGTGCACAAGTGTACAATTCTATAAAGTTCTATGTAAATACAATTTATTTATTTTGTTTTTGGGATTCAGGTTCTTTTTAATTATACTTTTTATTTAATGTAAAACAGGACTTAGGTCAATTGGTATACCATCAATTCCTGGGGTCTTAATTTTTGACAAATCTTTCAAAGCAGCTTGAACTTCTTCCTTCATCACCATAGGCTCTTGCTCATATGTTGTTTTATGAAATTCTTCTGTGTCTGCCAAATCCTTTTGTACAATGACTCTGTATACTCTTTCCATCTTCTTTTACTACTTCCTCATCATTTAATATTCTGTCCAAAACATTCTTAAGTATTGCAACTCGAGGTTTGAATTTGTTCTTCAGTTCCTTGAGCTTAAGAAATGCTGAGGGAGTTCAGCCCTTTTGATTTTCTGAGTCTAGCTCCTTGTATATTTCATTGTAATACTTTACTTTTTTACATAATTTTTAAAAATCCAATTGATGTATTTCAACTAACAGATGCTGCCTTAGATATGTTCACCAAGTTGTGCCAAGAAAGCTGGAGGACAACCACTTGGCCAACTGACTAGAAGAGATCTGTATTTGTTACCATTCCAAAAAGAGGTGACTAGTTTGTGGAAATAATCAAACAGTATCATTAATATCACATGCAAGTAAGATTCTACTGAAGATTATCCAAAAACAACTGGGACAAACAGAGAACTTTCAGAAGTGCTGGCTGGGTTTAGAAGGGGTTGTGGTACTAGGAATATTATAACTAATGTTAGACGGATGTTGACTCAAAGCAGGAATACCAGAGGAATGTCTATCTGTGTTTCATTGATTATCCAAAGGCTTTCGACTGTGTAGATGACAACTGTGACTGACTCTGAGAAGAATGGGAATCCCAGAACACTTGATCATGCTAATAGGAGACCTATACTTGGACCAGGAGGCAGTTGTCAGAATAGAGCAAGGAAACACTGCGTGGTTCAAAATTGGGAAGGGTGTATAACAGGGATGTGGTTTTTTTTAAATTTTTTTATTTTTTTCCATATTTTATTAATTTTCATAAACATTTACAGAGATTTTGGGTTTCCATTCATTCATTGTTGCACTATTCTCTCTACCCTCCTCCCAGTTTG
>NW_006399847.1:7057747-7067849 GCF_000299155.1 Elephantulus edwardii
TCATAAATACTTTTTACTATGTTGAAGAAATTCCCCTCTAATCCTATTTTGTTGAGTGCTTTAATCAGGAAAGGGTGTTGGATTTTGTCAAAGACTTTTTCTGCATCAATTGATAGGACCATATGGTTCTTGTTCTTTGCCTTGTTGATGTGATGAATTACATTGATTGTTTTCCTTCTGTTGAACCATCCTTCCATACCTGTTATGAATCCCACTTGGTCATGGTGGATGTGTTTTATCTCCATTCCTTTTCAGTCTATGTGCAGAACAGATTATCCGGGAGGCTGGGGTCTGTAAGGAGAAATATGGCATCAGGATTGGAGAAAGATTCATCAATAATCTGCATTATCCAGATGACACACCCTGCTTGCTGAAACTGAGGAGAACTTGAAGGATTGCAGCCTTCAATATGAATTGAGGCTCAATATCTAGAAAACAAAAATTCTCGCCACTGAGCCAATTGGCAGCATCATGATAGATGATGAAGAGATTGAGATTGTTCATAGCTTTAGTTTATTTGGCTCCAAAATCAACACTCGGCACCAGCAGCCAAGAAATTAAAAGATGTATTGTGATTGGAAAGCCTCCTGTTAGAGACCTCTCCAAAGTACTTAAGAACAATGATGTCAGTCTGGAGACTAAAGTGTGCCTGATACAGGCTATGTTCTCTGCAATCACTTGCTATGCATCAGAAAACTGGACAATGACTATGGATGATAAAAAAAGTTTATGCTTTTGAATGTGGTGTTGGAGAAGAATACTGAATATACCATGGATTGCTGAGAAAATGAGTAGTTTCATCCTAGAAAGGATGCTCCTTGGAGGCAAGAATTCTAAAGCTTTGTCTGACATACTTTGGACATGTTTCAAGGAGGGATGAGTCTATGGAGAGGGACTTCATGCTTGGGAGGGTGGAGAGACAGCACAGGGGAGAAAGACACTCTATGAGGTGCATTGATTCAGGTAATAAGGATAGATGTGTTGGAGACAGTGAGATTGGCACAGAATAGAGCAAGTTTTAGGCCTTTTGCACTATGAATCGCAGGTGATTCAATGGAACATAACAACAACAACAACAAAACAGGACTTATATTTTCCCAATTAAAAAGACCAAGTAAAAATTACATAACTGGATTTTTTGCCAGAACCAACATTTCAATTTATCTTCCTACATGTGACATCGTTGACTTTTACTATTATTTAAAGCAAACTTGGTGCAGTGTTGAGGTATGTAGTAAAAAGCACTATGTTTATACACATACATATATTCTCTATGGGGAAAAATGATGCCTGGATGTATATATGTGTGTTATGTAAACATAGCAGTTGGTCAGAAGAGTCTGAGCTTTAGGACATTAATGAAAAAAAACAAGCATACTGTAAATAAAGACTTGCCAATAGGACATATAGGTTGGACTGTCAGCCAGTAACTTAGCTGGTTCCAGCCTGAAGGGTTCCACCTTTCCCAGGTGGGCCTACTGTCACCCTGTTATGATCGGTGATCATGCCCTCCAAATCTGCCCAGGAATCTGTGATCAGAGGAGTGTGCAGTGAGGCTGTGCTCACTCATATAATGTGCCTCCCCTACTGCAACCTTCTTTAGTGAAAGGCAGAATATGATTGCTTCCTGTCTCCTGAAGAGAGGAACAGATCAGAGACTCCTTCCACCCCTACAGGATCTGTCAGAAAGTGTCTTCTGCTAACCACAGGATCACATCTAAAGCCGTTCAGAAAGTGTGGTTTCAGCACTTTCAAACAGCTGAGTCATCTGAGCCTTAAGACACAGGCTTTCACCTGATTGCTAATGGCTCAAAATTAGTTCCAGCTAACACAGCTAGACCTCATGTCACCCTCCAAATCAGCTTTTCTCCTATATGGATGGTTGTACCTGGAAATTATCTCTGGTGATCTTGCACTCATTCATCATAGGTTTCAGAGTATGACTTTTTCTAGTCACACATGTCTTGCATCCAGCCCTCTTGCTCAAGCCCACCTCAGACAGACTGATGTAGGTGGAGGTGGGGCCAACAGTCTCAGTCATTTGGAGTCTTATGACTTGTAGACCCGATGAGTGCTGCCTGGAGGTTAGGTTTTACCCAAGCTACAAGCATTTTACATTTACTGCCAAGCAGATATATGAATTCAGCACCCAAGACACTATTTAGCACACTATGGTAGTTATTCAGTAAATGTTCGCTTCACTCCCTTTCTCCAAACTCAGTTTGATTCCTCCAGGCCACTCACAGTTATTCTCCCTCCTACAGCTGACTTCTCCCTTATGTCACTTCCCCAAACTAGCAGAACTAAGAGGGGAAAATGAATCATCTCATGTTGCCTCTTGCTTGGGAGAAAGATGTTGAAACTCTTGGCTAAATGAAGTTTAGGAATTACCTGAAGAATAAAATGATCTATAATGCCTCCCTCTCATCCCCACTGCTTCATTGGTGTCTGGAACATTCTTAGCACTCATCTGTAACTACCAGACACAAAAAGAAGGGCATGGATTCTGAAGCCTGAGAAGTGGTGTTCAGAAGGCCAGGCAAACTGGTGATTCAGATGACCAGGTTCCCTGTGCAGGGATCCTAACAGATAGGAGAGATTGACAGTAGATCCCAGAGTGTGCTTTGGGACATATGCCCAAGAAGAGAATGGTAACAGCCCACTGTGGTCCTAGGACAAAGAGTATGGAGGGAGTGGATGCTGGACTGGACTGGGCAAAGATATGGACAAAGGAGACCCAAGCCATGTCCCCACCCCAGAAATGCAGGAAATTGGCTCTGTAGCACTGTCAGGACCTTGGGCTGTGCCTACTTTCAGTGTTTGTTGCACGTCACCCCAGCATCTTCGGCATGTCCACAGTTTGTCCTTTCCCATTTGGAGAAGATGCAGCGGAAGATTCTATCCTCTGTGCCCTTGCAGGTAACATCGTCCTTCCAGATTCTCCCAGGGTCTTGTCTGAATCGGGCTGCTCTGTACACCTCCTCCACGCTGCGGAAGACCAGCGTGAGGCACACCATGTCCCTTCCTTCTTGTCCCAGCCGTCATCACACATGGTACCCCAGCGCTGGTCATGGTACACCTCCCCACGGCCCTCGTGAGGACCTGAGCCATTCACCAACCTGATGGCCACAGCCTCCACGCCACCTGCAGCATCTGCTGCTGTATCTCCTCTCTCTCCTTTCGGGCCTCGGTCTCTTTTGAACCCACGCATGCCCATTGGTCCTGTGGGTCTGGTAATCCTGGAAGACCTCGAAGTCTGGGCAATGTAGGCATTCCAAGCTCGCCTTTCTTCCCTTCATCCCCCTGATTGCCTTTGGGTCCTGGTGGTCCTTTTGCAAGCGAGATATTTCTCAATGCAATGGAATGCTCCCAGTTTTTGAGGGGCAGATCGTTGGCTACAGCACTGAGCATGGCCAGCTCTTGCTTGAGCTGCAGCTCCATGTCTATGTGCACCAGCCTCATGCGGCATGTGTCCTCAGTAGTCCCGCAGCTACGTGTGGTGGAGGGCCACGTCGTAGGACAAGCTCTGGGTGAGTCCATGTGGCGCCCACGTTGACGAGCTCTTCACCCAGGAGGCCCACCCCGCGCACCAGCCGGTCAATCAGGCCCCAGTGGCTCCGCAGAAGCAGCTGGCTGCTGTTACTCTGCACCTGCTGCTGGTAGAGCTCAAGCTGAGCAGTGTCCCTCTGCTGGCCCTCTGGTCACGTAGCTGGGCCTCAGCCTGCTCAGGTCTGCGCCTCCTGTGCGTGCAGCCCCCACAGCACGCCCTCCAGCCGCTGTACAACGCCTGCCAGCGCCAGCAGCGAGTCCGGGTGGTTTGGTTCTGCAGCGCATCCTGCATCTTCCATACCTGCTCAGACAGGTCATATTGCAGCAGAGCCTGTAGCAGAGCCTGCAGCAGTCAAAGCCGCAAGTCCAGGACGCTCTCCTTCAGCCTGTTTACATTACGAGTCAGTACCTCAGATCATCTGGGGAGCTCCAGGGTCTGGACACTGCTAGGATGAAGATGCCCACAAGAATCAGGAAGATCAGCAGGTAGAGTCCAAGAACAGCATGTTTGGGTGCTGGGGAGGGGGAGTCCAGCTGGGTACAACAACCTGTTGCTCGCCGTCGGTGCCATGAACCTCTACGAACTTCCCACCCACAGCTGAGCGAGCGATGTCAGGTGCGCAGTAGAGGGCTGAGGCTGCGGAGCAAGCATGACTGTGGTATTTTTCTGACACTAACCCCTCTCTCAGGCCGTCAGAGGTGCAGCAGAGGAGCCAGGGCCAGGCAGAGCACACCCACTCCTCTCCCCTTCAGCCTCCTCCTCCTCTTGCAGGCGCCACTGCCTGTTAACACAACTTTTTAACCAAACAAGATAGAAGCCAAAAAGATTCTATCAGAACAAAACAGTTCTGGAAGGCAGTAAAGAAAGCCTTTTGAGTATTTCTGGCAGTTTCTAAGTCAACTTCAACTCAGAACTACTTAATGAATAACCGAATGAGCGCCAGCACCATCTTTGTGATGGTTGGTAAATTTGAGACCATAGCTTTGTCTGTTTTATCAACCCATGTTGTGGAAGACTTCCTTCTTTATTGTTCACTGTCTATTTTACCAATAATGGTGACCTGTCCTAGCACCTGGTTTTTCTGATGACATGTCTAACAGAAGGGAGCTGCATAATCATCCACCACCACACTCATGAGTATTGCACATTCTGAGAGACATATCTGAGGTATGACATGTAGTTTTTAAAAGAGACAGAAAAAGAACAACTTTGTAAAGTGAACAGTCAATAAATTGTCAATAGTCTCTAGTCAATAAATTATATAAATATATGTTATTGACTAGATTGTATTTATATATTATGTAAATATATTATTATGATGTTATATAGAGTTAACTTGTGGTTGCTGTGATGCTAAACACTGTGACACTGATGTGCCAAATGTGATAAAGGTTACCCATGGTGGACAATGTTTGGTGGCACTTCCCGATTAAAATAAACAGGAAGTGGAAGCAGGAGTGGCATCCACTTCCGAAATGTCTTGCCTCTGGAAACTCTATGAACAGTGCTCAGGGCTTTTGTTCATACAGTTGCTCTGAGTCATGTACAAATGATGGCAACAACAGTGTTACATAAGATATAAATAGAATCTAGTAAAAAACATATATAAATGCAATCTAGTCAATAAAATATTTTTATATAATGTATTCTATTTTTGTGGTTTAGGGAGTCCTACTGGCCTAGTAATAAGAAGCTATGGTGCACCCCCAAAGGCACACAGTTCAAATCTGTCAGCGGCTCCGAGGGAGAAAGATGGACAATCTCTTCCCAGACGATTAACTGCCTCTGAAAATTCACCAGAGGGTCATCTATGGGTTGGTTCATACTTGATGGTACACAACACCAACAGTCCATAGAGAGCTTGAGGAACACGCCTTTTCAAAAATTTTAATCTACAGCCACAGTATGGAAGGAAGGCCATCTCCTCCAGTGTAAATGACAGCCTCTGAAAATTCATGGGAGAGGAGTTATGAGTCTGTTTTGACTTGATAACTCTGATTGAGTAACTGATGCAAACACACACACATACATATACACATTAATTTGGTGGATATTGGCAGCCATTGACATTTGATGACATTCAAAAGAAGGATTCAAAGTTAATTCTTGATTCTTTTCCTGAACTTTGCATAACCTCACTTCTCATCAAATACTATTTTTCCCGTGTTGCTGCTATTTTGTGTTGTCAAGTCACTTATGACTCATAGCAACTCTATTTACAATAGCTCTGAACCCTTCCCTATCTTGAGCCAATCTCATTGTCTCTGACACAGCTGCCGCCATTGCTCCAGTTACTGATACATTCATCTTATCCTGAAATTTCCTCACCTGTGCTGTTCTGCCACACTTTCATGTATAATGTCCTCGGAGAAGGACTAGTCAGTCCCTCTTGGCAACATGGCCAAAATATGTGAGACAAAGCATCAACATCCTTACTTCCAGGGAGCAATTTTGGTTTCACCCTCTCCAGGACAGACCTATTTATTCTCTTGGTAGAGATTCTCACCACTGGACCAACTGGCAGCATCAGGATGGATGGTGAAGAGATTGAGATTGTACACAGCTTTAGTTTGCTTGGCTCCATAGTCAACAGTCTTGGCACCAGCAGCCAGGAAATTAAAAGGCGCATTGCCATGGGAAAGTCTGCTGTTAGGGACCCCTCCAAAGTGCTGAAGAGCAATGGTATCTCTTTAGAGACTAAGGTGCATCTGATACAGGCCATGGTCTTCGCAATCACCTGTTATGCATCAGAGAGTTGGACAATGACCAAGGAGGATAGAAGGAGAACTGATGCCTTTGAGCTGTGGTGCTGGAGAAGAGTATTGAGAATACAATGGACTGCTAGGAAAACAAATAGATTTGTCCTAGAGAGGGTTAAACCAGGTGGCTCCTTGGAGGCAAGGATTCTGAGGCTCCGTCTAACTTACTTTGGACATGTAGTGAGGAGAGACCGGTCCTTAGAGAGGGACATCATGCTTGGGAGGGTGGAGGGACGGCGCAGGAGAGGAAGGCCCTCTATGAGGTGGATTGATTCAGTGACTGGGATAATTGGGATGGGAGTGTCAGAGACAGTGCGATTGGCACAGGACAGAGCGGAGTTTAGGGCTGTTGTACATAGGGTCGCTATGAGTGGCAGGCGACTCGACGGCACATAACAACAACAGTACCTGGTATGGAAATTAGTTGGCTAACTGACGGGATAGCTGGCGTCTTGATGGTGGCTCCTCTTGGTGCCAGTCAGGCAAAAGAAATTTCTGAGGTCCTTTTCATTGTGTGTTACTGTTGTTTTTGCCCTTCAAAAGTGGGTGGGCGGCCCTGACCCTTAGAGTAAGAGTAAGGGTGGAGCCTGTGGAGCCTGCTCCAGACAGGCCCTTAAAATCCTCAAGGGCCCTAAGGCCACAGCCTTTAATTGTGTTGGTTCTTCTAGATCATATAACCCTGGTATGTCCACTTGCTGTATAGAGGTAACTCATGGTTGCTGTGAAGCCGAACACTGTGACACTAATGAGTCAAATGCGAGAATGGTTACCCATCGTGGATAGTGTGTGGTGGAGCTCTCTGATTAAAACATGCTTGGAAGCAGAAGTGGCATCCACTTCCATAATAGCTTGCCTCTGGAAACCCTATGAACCTGGAGAAAGGACGAAAGTTATCGGCACTATGAGTCACCTATGACTCGTGCAATTAACAATAACAACAACAACAGTACCTGGTATATTCAATACTCTCTATAGCACCACAAATCAAAAGCATTGATTTTTCTTCTATATAGTATTTCAAGAATTCTTTCTGACTGTACAAAAGCCTGGTTAATCCTGTCTCAGTCTTTTCGTTTAAGTAGAAACTGTGTGAAAACTAGTCTCATCATTTCAAGAAGCAATTAACCTTGTAATCTTCACATGATAAAAATATTAATAACTGTGCCCTTTTTTAAGAGCAAAGTTCCTTAGTCTTTAAAATTGTGATACTCTTTGTTATTAATATCTATGCACATTAACTTTTAAAGTGTCTAATTTTAAGCAACTCAATAAAATCAGTGCCTAATAAGATTTTACAAAATGCAAATATAATCTGATTCCAATCTTCACAAGAGTCCTCAGATTCACTTTTTGAATAAAATCCATGCTGTCCCCTAATAGCTCCACAGGCCTGTGCTGTGAAGTGCATGCTTTCTAGTTTTTAGTGGAGTTTTAAATATTTTTTTTCTCTTAGGACAACAACAAGTCTTCAAACAAGCTCTGCAGAAAGAGAGAGACAGCAAAGATTTCTTCCTTCCCCGTAGGAGATCTGCTGAAAATAGAGCAAAGGAATACAAAGCTAATTTTGTTTTGCAACATATAACTGACTGGTTCTTGAAAATACTGTTGTTGTTATGTGAAGTTGAGTTGCCTGTGACTCATTGTGAACCAATGTACAGCAACCCTAAATACTGCTCTAGTCTGTGCCAAATTTATTGTCTTTTGACCTACCTCCATTATCCCAGTCACTCAATCAATCCATCTAATTGAGGATCTTCCTCTCCTATGCTATCCCTACACCCTCCCAGGCATGACATCCCTCTCCAAGGACTGGTCCCTCCTTGCAACATGTCCAAAGTATGTAAGAGGAAACTTCAGAATCCTTACCTCAAAGGAACATCTTGATATCACCCTCTCTAGGACAAAACTGTTCTCCTAGCAGTCAATGGTATATTCAATACACTTCTTCAGCACCACAGTTCAAAGGTATCAATTCTCCTTCTATTATCCCTAGTCATTGTCCAGCTTCCAGATGCCTAACACATACTTGTGAAGACCATGGCCTGGATCAAGTGCACCTCAGTCTCCAGACTGACATTGTTGCTCTTCAGTACTTTGGAGAAGTCTCTGACAGTAGATTTTCTCAAAACAATTCGCCTTTTGGTTTCCTGGCTGCTGGTGCCAAGAGTGTTTGATTGTGGATCCAAGCAAACTAAAGCTCCAAACAATCTCAATCTCTTCACCATCATGATACTGCTAATCAGCACAGTGGTGAGAATCTTTGTCTTCTTGATGTTGAGCTTCAATCAATATTGAAAACTGTATGACCTTCTGCAGCAAGTGCTTCAGGTCCTCCTTAGTTTCATCAAGCAGGGTTGTATCATCTGCATAATACAGATTGTTGATGAGTTTTCTAATATGATGCTGTTGTTATGGCATTAATTCATTTTCTATCATGTTTAGTCATTATCTAGCTCTTTGATGTATAACAAGTAATTGTTAGCAATCTCAATCTCTTCTCCATTCATCATGGAGCTGTCCATTGGCCCAGTGGTAAGAATCTTTGCCTTCTTGATGTTTAACTTCAATCCATATTGAAGACCACAGTCCTTGACGTTCTATAGCAAGTGCTTCAGGTCAGTCTCAGTTTCAGCAAGGAAGGTTGGGTCATCTCCATAACATAGGTTGTTGATGAGTCTTCCTCTCATCCTAATGCCATATTCTTCCTCATAAAACCCTGCTTCCTGAATGATCTGTTTTGTATATTGACTGAACAGGTATGGAGACAGGATGCATCCCTGATACGCTCCCTTTCTGATGTTAAACATCCAATGTTTCCCTGTTCTGTTCTGTCTTAATATACTATATATAACAAAACTCACAGGGTAATAGAATTAGTCTTTTTCAATGTTCTGGTACTTCTTCCTTCACCTCACCATAATAGGTATGTACTGTGAGGGTGTTGGCTTCCTGCGGTCCTTGTGGTTAATGGAGCCTTGTTCCTGTGTGGACCACTCCGCAGACTGACAGGGAGAAGAGATCTAATGTGCAGTGTTCCTCTGCTCTCACAGTATCCTACATATCCATAAAAGGTTACATACGCTGCTTTGACATGATAGCCAGAGCTGAGGATTCTGACTGCATCTCACCAGCCAGAAGGAATGTGATGTCATCAACACTAGCATGGCTTGCATTCCCACCCTCATCAAGAAACTCAAACAGAGTAGCAGAGAAAATCCCCACTCCCTTCAAATCAATCTTGATTCATAGAAACACTCCATCAGGTCTCCAAAGATGTAAATTTTTATGATAAGCGATTGCTCATCTTTCTTCTGTGGAGAAGCTGGTGGGTTCAAACCACTGAACTTTTTTCTAAACAGTCCAGCATGTTATGCACTAGGCCACCAAAGCTTTTCCATGTATGCAGAAGGAAGCAATATTCTGATGTATGTCCTGGATGAAACAGATTCAGTGGATGAATTCAGTCTCTCTTGATGATATTAGCAGTGAATGAGTTCATTCTGTGACTTTGGGCAACCTCAAGTTTTGTAGCTAGGAGGAAGCCATCTGATTGATTGGATTTGGATTGGACATCTGAAGGACATGGGACCTGAGCAGATTGAATGATGTCAGTCTGTTCATAGGCTTTAGTGTCACAAATGCCCTGTGTTTCAGAGATGGTATGCTACATTGTATTAAACATCCCTAGCGAGGCAGTCATCAGAACAGAGCAAGGAAACACTGCATGGTTCAAAATTGGGAAGGCTGTACGCCAGGGATGTGGCCTGTCTCCATACCTTTTCAATCTGTATGC
>NW_006399847.1:7068719-7069951 GCF_000299155.1 Elephantulus edwardii
AACAACAACAACAACAAGCAGTTTTGCAGGCTGAATGCTGACAGTAGGGACAATTGAAAGTGGCAATTGAGGCTGCTGGGGCAGCTATTAAAGAAACATCACAGAGGTGCTGTGTTCATCTCATTAAACACCAAGGACAGGATCCTTGATAATTGATGGCTTTCCCTTATAGTGTCCTTAACACTGCATTGATCAATTAGAAAATAACTGCAGTACTTCTAAAAGCAATTGAAGTCATTTGCAGAAACACTTTGCTGTTCTTGTTAGAGGCTCTTGAGTTGGCTTCAGAGTTTAGCTATCCCAGAAACAGAGCAAAACTTTCCCAGTTTCTGTGCCATCCTCCCAATGACTACTGCGCTGGATCCCGTTGTGGTAGCCACGTGCTATCCATTTGGTTGAGGGTCGTCCTCCTTTTACTGACCTTTACCAAGAAGGTTGTCTTTTGTCAAAGAATGGTCCATCTTGATAACATGCCTAATGTACATAGAATGAAGCTTCACCATCTTTACTTCTAAAGAAGATTCTGGCTGAACTTCTTTTAAGATAAATTTGCTTGTTATTTTTGTATTAAAAAGATATTTAATGCACACTCAAGTCTATTTCAGCTTTGTTCACAATAGCAAAAACCTCGAAACAACCCAAGTGCCCAACAACAAACAAAAGGATAGAGAAGCTCTGGTATATTCACACAATGGAATAGTACACAGCATTGAAAAACAAGGAACTCATGAGATATTATACAAAATGGATGACTCTGGAGGACATTATGTTGAGTGAAATATCTCAGTCACAAAAGGACAAATATTGCATAGGGCCACTATTGTAAAATGGGACTGACATCAGGGTTGAGAGAAGACAGAAATGGAGGGGAATAATGTATATTGTATTGAAACAGATGAGGGAAAGAACTATTTAAAAGGGATATATGATTGGGTATTCTTGTCATTGCAGAAGTGGACTTGGGGGGAGGGATTGCATAGCAATGAAAGAGTTTTTCTTTTTTATCAAGGAGAAGAGTGAATTGGGAGGGAAGGGGTGAGTAGGGAGAAAAGTGCAATAATGAATCACTGGAAACCATAAGTCTCTGTAAACTTTCATTAGCATTAGTAAATTTTAAAATTGTTTTTAAAAATATATATTCACTGTTGGTGGGAGTGTAAAATGGTGCAACCCCTGTGGAAAGCAGTATGGCGCTTTCTCAAAAAGTTGCAAATAGAGATACCATTTGACCC
>NW_006399847.1:7071991-7095902 GCF_000299155.1 Elephantulus edwardii
CAGAGAGTTGGACAATGACCAAGGAGGATAGAAGGAGAACTGATGCCTTTGAGCTGTGGTGCTGGAGAAGAGTATTGAGAATACCATGGACTGCTAGGGAAACAAACAGATTTGTCCCGGAGAGGGTTAAGCTGGGTGGCTCCTTGGAGGCAAGGATTTTGACGCTCCGTCTAACATACTTTGGACATGTTTTGAGGAAAGACCGGTCCTTAGAGAGGGACATCATGCTTGGGAGGGTGGAGGGACAGCGCAGGAGAGGAAGGCCCCCTATGAGGTGGATTGATTCAGTGACTAGGATAATTGGGATGGGAGTGTCAGAGACAGTGCAATTGGCACAGGACAGAGCGGAGTTTAGGACTGTTGTACATAGGGTCCCTATGAGTCGCAGGTGACTCGACAGCACATAACAACAACAATTAACATCACAATTCAAAAGCATTAATTAATCTTTGGTTTTCCTTCTTCATCATCTAATGTACACATAAATATTAGACAACAGAAATTCATATGAGTTGGACTAGGCACATCTTTGTTCTTTATGTTTAACACCTTAAAAAGTCTTTTATGAAAGATTTGCCCAATTATTTCTTGGTTGTGGTTCCCATGGGCTTTGCCCATGAGTGTCAGTAAAATGAAATTTTTTACTTCAATCTTTTCTGCTAATCAGGAAGCTGTCTATTGTCAAGGATTTTTGTTTTCTTTATTTTGTACTGTAATGCATTTTGAAGGTTATATATAGTATTTGAATTCTATCAGTAAGTGCTTAAAGTCTTCTTTATTCTCAGGCTGCAAAGTTGTATGATTTGCATTTCACTGATTATTAATTTATCTTTCTCCAATTCAGATGCCATATCCTTTTTCATCTAGTTTATCTTCTAAGTGTATTTGACTAGCACACAGATGAAAAAAGTATAACGAATTTAACCTTATGTAATCTTCTCTAATTTTAAGTCTTATTCTGTTTGAACAACTTCTTCTTGGTTTATGCACAAATTCTGCATGAGCACGTGGATTTGGGAATTTTCACTTTTCTTAATATTTTCCATAGTTTGTTAGGATCTACATAGTTGAATACCTTTGCATAATCAATAAAACACAGATAACCATTTTTGTAGTATTCTTTTTTTGGCCAAGATCCATCTGACATCTTTGTTCTTCTGAATCATTTGCAATAAATAAAAATTTGTGTTTTTTAAAAATTTTTTTTAAAAATTTTTAAAATTTTCATTTTATTTTATTATATTTTGTGTGTGTACCATCAAATCGGGTCTGACTGGTACAGTAAAAATTTGTTTTTATACTAATGTCAAAATAATTTTTCCTTGATAATTTGATTTAAAATTATAAATGCAACTAGGGATAGATAGCCTCTTACTGATTGGAAATTCCTATTTACTGGAGGAATACACATGGAGAAATACAATTTAGTGATCTTAAAACAATGGCTCTAAAGCACAATGAGTCTGTGGCATACTTTCTAAATCACAAAACAATATAAATGCTCAGCTTATTTTCAATATCAAATGAACTGTAATTTTGAGAAGATAGAAGTTGACATGTAAATAACTTTTAATTAACCAGTGTATTGGATTACAATAAATATGGATCAATGTGCCTACTTGCTGCCAGATTCTGCTCACAATAAACAGCAGGGTTTACCATAGTTGATAAGGCTCCTGTGAAATAATGAATATCAGAGTTTAAATGTTTAAACAAACAGTAAAAGAAGTCAATTATCCTTATTGATCTTTTTGGCTGGAAGAACAGTTAAATTAAAAAATTCCTGTGTATTTGTTTGAGGTAAAAGAATCTCCATTTAAGTTTTGCAAGTAGCTGACTCTTGCTTTGCCAGTAGTGAAGACTTTTCTGTTTCAGGACTCAGAGAATAAGTAGGCTAATGGACATAAAGAATTCTGACATTGATAGTTTTCAGGAAAAGAATAAGCCAACAAACTGGAACATGTACTGCAATAGTCTAAAATTATGCTGTGCAAATTGAATGCCACAAATCCCCAAACTACCATGTGGGCTAGATGACAAAGCAGAATCAATTTCAAATTCAGCTCTTCCAATGGAAAATCCTGACATTTTGTGCTTCCCACAACAAATGTATCATTTGGAAGAACAAGTCCAGTGTACACATATGTAATTCCCATCCTGTTTGCAGTTATTGTCTCATTTTTAAATGCTTTAAGGAAGGTTAGCATGTATGTCCAGATAGCATTTGCTCTTCAAAAATGCATTGACATAAAATCCACCAAGTGCTGTGTCAGAGAAAGATGTGGTGATCTACTTTGTAGAAATTATAGCTGGAAATATAATGGGACAGTCCTACTTTGTCCTATTTTGTCACATTTGGTCCTAGGAGCTCTGGTGGCATAGTCTGTAACACGTTGTGCACTTAACCAAAAGGTCATGTGTTTACGGTCATTCAAGCCCACAGTGGCTCTTAAGAACAGTGTCTTCCTACTCTTTCAGAAGCCCAATGGAGGGCTGCTAGAAGTCAACATTGACTCTACAGCAGTGAGATTGAGCTTTTTTTTTTTTTTACAATATGATCACAGTATTTTAATGGCATTATAGATTATAAGTCAATTTTGATAGTAGTGTATAAATATATTAAGGATAACTGTAAAACTAAACAGAGTAAATTTTATGAAGATGATGGTGGTGGGTATATTGAATGTACACAAAGCTCTCAAATTCCAAACAAACAATAATCATACAAACATGTTGCAGAGTTATTAGCAAAGCAAATAAAATTATCCACTGGGAAAAAAAAATCCATAAATAAACTGAGTGATAAAGTAAGGCAAGAAATCACAAGATAACAATGAATATGCAGAAAAAATTTCAATTTTGGACCCAAAGTCACTACCCATAGTAGTAGTCAAAAAAGAAAATATATATACTGTCAAAATCTGAAATATGTTGTCAAGGAAGTCTTTAAAGTGCTATGGAACAAGAATGTCAGACTAACATGCATTTGATCCAAGCCATGATGTTTTCAATTGCCTCCTACACCTAGAGAAATTGACAATGAATAAGGAAGACTAAAGAAGAATGGATGCCTTTGACATGCAGTGTTGGAAAAGGCTATTGGACATACACACTGTGTACTGCTGAGGGAAGAAACAAATCTATCCCAGAGGAAGTACAATGAGAATGTTCTTTAGGGGCAAAGATGGTTAAACATCTTCCGTGTTGTAGGAATGTTGTTAAGAGGGACTAGTCCTTGTAAAAAAAAGATTTATAATTTATTTTCTATATTTAAAATATCTTCTTGCATAACTGAAATTTAGATTTGTAAGGTGATAAAAATAGACAATGGACAAGGGACTTAGTCCCAGAGAGCTACACTCTTTGTCTTCTGAAAACATCCTGAATATCCACCACATGACCACCACCAGGTAAGGCCAGGGAGATACAAGATTTCTTGTGATGAAAAGCCCATAGCTTGTGGGCACAGAATGATGACATGTATCATAAAAGCAACCCAGGCATGTAGATGCTTGTGCAAAGCACAAGATTTTGGTCTGGTTAAGGTATGAACAAGAGCTGCTTCACATCGAAGCTCCTCACTTTCCAGCTGCTCTGACATGTTGTCCCCTGTAGTGCTCCATGCTTTCAGGAGCCTGCCTGTTCTTAGTGACAATGTCTTCTTCACTGAAGACTTTCAGTATTAGGGCAGGAAAATGACTGAAAGGTTAAGGCACCTGACTCCATTGCTATCTCTACAGGTTTCTTTGGCAAACAGAGGGTCTCTCACTCACTCATCCATGCTGCCCAGGCCTCACTCTGGCATCTGGTGCAGTGTGTTGGCCCAGTTTGTGGGAAGAACTACATTTTAACATCATGAATGGAAGCACCCGGAAAACATTCTTACTTTTCCACTTCCTACCCCATCCTTCCCTGCCACCTAATTGTCTTCCTCACACACATCAGATCTGCCCCTGCTGGCCAGTGTCACTTCCTCAGAGCAGCTCTCTCCCGGTGGGCCTCCCAGGACCCTGTACTGCTCCTTCATAGCACTTTTTTTCAGCTGCCTCCTCATATGATCAGTGCTGTATGATCTGCTTCATTAACATGGCAGCCCCATATTTAGCATAATGCTGAGTTCTCTGCAAATGCTGCACAGCCAGGAGTCAACATCAAGGGGACTGGCTTTGGCTCTTCTCTGTCCCAGAAGCTTGACTTTTATCTGTTTTATTTATAAGATTCCTCCATATGATTCCATTATAAGATACTAAAATGCAGCTTGAATACTACATGTCTTCAGAACAATTTTCAAGACTTCCATCTTTTTATCTCAAAAATATATGAGACAGGATGAACAGATACCTCAGGGCTATTTACAGCTGGAAAGACAGCTCAGATTATACTTCTTTTCTATTTCCAGTGAAGAGTTACACCAAGAATACAGACATATGAGAGAAAAAAATACCAATCTTAACCACACCAAAAAAATTAGTAATTTTCTAGAAGTTTGTGGTATTTAAAGAGAATTCTCTCTGGCAGAATGATACCCCCAAGGAAAGTGTCTTAATTATTTCTAATATTTTTTGCCTTCATTTTGAGATTATATTATTTAGCTACATCTGGTATTACCATACGTATTTCACTTTATAACTAATTACCTTTAAAATCACTATACTAGAAGTTGACAAGTACTACACAGTATTCTAAACAGCTCAGTCTAGATTACCATAGCCACCAAGATAAGGAACAATTTGCCAGACTTCACGTATTTCAAAATAACATTTATTTAACTGTGTATCAAGATGCCATTTTGAGGGATGACTGTGGAGATCTATACTACTTTGTCAGAAAGCATTATTAATTTTAAGAGTAAACAGTTAAATAACAAATGAGAAGTATTTTAAAATTTGTCAAATGTCCATAGCAGCATTGTTCAGCGTTGCAGGAATATTGGAACAGCCCTAATGTCCAACTACAACTGAATGGATTGACAAATCATGGTACATTCACACAATGAGCACTCAGGAGCAACAATTTCAAAAAATAATATACAACTTGGGAGATCAGTATGCTCAGTGAACTAAGTTGGTTCCATAAGAACAAATACTGAATAATACCATTATTGTAAAAATAGAAGGAAAACTAGTAAAATATATTTGGGGACTGAAGGGGGAAAGGGGTGGTAGCAGAGGGGTAAGGGCGGGTAGGGGAGAAACCATAGGGCTGCACAATTTGGTGAGAGGAGGGAAGGGGGTGAAGGAAATGGGAAGGATCCAGGAGGGACCTGAAAAGATTGGGTAATGATGGACAAGATCCAATGGTGATTGATTTTATAAAGCATAATGCATAGGAATTGTTTTATGAAACACAGTATGAATGAAGAATATAGTAAAACACAAAGTATACAAACTTTGTGAGCAAACCAATAAAAAAAGGTAAAATAAAAACAAAACGAACTGTCATTCCATGTATCTACACATCAAATAAAGAAACAATTAAAAAAAAACCCACAAAAACATTGCAATTCAGCTTAAGTCTCCTATCATCCAACAGGCATCTCAGGAAGAAGTTGCCCAATAGCACAGAGAAAGTGATCAGCTGGAACCCACCTTCTTAGATATCAGGAAAAGATCTTTCCACTGCACTTATTTCAGGTTGTATACTTGAATTATGGGTGGCTAAATGCTTCTTTTCAGTCTCTCCTCTATATGCAGGAACTTAATCTTTCTCTTTTAAACCTGTCCATAACAGCTAGGAAGGTAATTGCTTTTATAAGCTGCTAGAAGACAATTATCTGAAGTAGATGCACTTACAAGCAAAGCTGAAAAGATTTCGGAACTACAGGACAGTAGTGGTTATTCCTCTTTGTTTTAAACCATGGCTTTGGGGAGATATGTCCATATTTCTTTAAAATAAAAAGGTTTGAGCTGTGAAATTTATTAATAGTAAGACAGCAATTCTGTCATCATCAAGGAGAAATTTCTGGCCAAGCAGAAAGGCATTCGTCTTAAGAAAAGAAAGACTGTCATCAAACAGAATAAGGATGTCAGAGACATTAAAATGGTTTTTACTTCAGACTTCAATGCCAATCTATTTAACGAAGAAAAAAGCCCAAAAGTTTCTTTAAAAGAAGTCTACTTTTATGTCAAAGTGAGAACTCGTAATGGTTAGAGAAGGAACAAAAGTTGTGAGTTCTTAGCAGTTTTCCCCAGGGCGTTTGAGCACAGGTAATGAGCATGTGTGGTTCCTTTTTAACTCTGTCAGTTGTTCCAAAGAATGAAAGCCAGGTATCTCCAGGAAGAAGTTATGAGAACTCCTCAGAACTAAGATGGCTGCTCCTGGTCCTGTAGCAGTTATGAAGCTCAGTTTGCTTCCACAACACTGGACACACACCCCACATGAAGCCCAGCCTGTCGGCAGATGACCAGTTGAGAGGTTCTATCCAAAATACTACCAATCCTCCTAACACGTAGTGTGTTGTGTTGCTAACTCAACCGTGGCAGCTCTTTGGATACTCAAATCCAGCAGCCACTTCACATGAGAAAGTCATCTCCTATCCTGTGATTTACAGTCTCTGAAACACACTGGATAGGTTAGCTAAGAGGCTCGATGGCATTGAGCATGAGTTTGAAGATGAATTTACCAAGCAATGCTTATTTGAGTGGTAGACATACTTTCAAATATATTATGCTTTCTTTTTAACGCCTTGTCCTATTAACTTTCCCTTTTTTACTGAATTGCTTTGAGAGGTAGAGAAATGATCTCTATTAGACAGGTATAAAGGATTCGATGAGTACGTACCTGGATTAGTGCAAAGTGGGGTCTCCCTGAAACACCTCTAATAGTACTTCCACTGACCACTTGAGTCAGTGAACTCTCAGAGCCCCTCACAGTGAAATATTCGCATCAGTGAGACCTCCAGCAAAGCAGAGGGAAGTTTAGGTCACAGCTCTGTCACCTATTAGAAGTGGGACCTTGGACAAGCATCCACTTAAGTCTCCATTGTCTCCAGAGTAAAATGGGAGCCAGGATTCCTTAGAGGATAAATGGAAACATACACACAAAATTGTCTTGCTATGATAAGGTGCTATGTGAACGTGCTATTATTACCATCATGATCCCAAATGAGCATATCAAGAAAACAGCTGACATCTGATGATACAGCTAAGAAATGTTAAAAATAATAGCTTCTCACAGTTACAGAACAAAATCTGGTAAAGTGGGTGAATAATGAATCTTCACTACTGATGTAGAGAAGAAGCATTTTTAAAAGTCTCATTTTTATAAATGCAAATTAAAATGTCATCAAAATATCCACATGTGCAACAATTCAAGAGTGAATTTTTTTTTTAAGTGCATGTCAAGATCATGAGACACTTTTTCTGATTCCTCCGATTCTGACTGGATAGGGCCAAGTTCTAGCCACTTTGACTCTTTCCTCTCATTGGCTCCCAGCTTGAGCTTTATCTGTCGCCCCCCCCCCAACTTTAGTATCTACACTAACACTCCCTTTGTCCAATTTCTCCTTATTTTTGCCTGAATTTAGCCTAATGAATTCACTAACACTATTAGACAATATATTGTGCATACTGTAGGCTAGCAGTAGGAAAATAGAGCTCTTTCTTCATTTTGACATAATTATAATCAGCAAAATCATCTATTTGAGATAAATATTGTTTATGTCACTCAAGGAACTATTCTGGTCATCTTTTTAGCTACAACTTTGCTTTACATGTCCTTGTTTCTCAGGCTATAGATACGAGGATTCAAAGCATGTGGTAACGCAGTGTAAAGCACAGATATCAACATTTGCAGTGAAGATGAAGGTTTTAGAGTTTTTGCTAAATATATAATAATCTTAGAAAGGAGAAACAATGTCACAACAGTAACATGGGGCATGCAGGTAGAGAACGTTTTCATTCTGCCCTTTGCAGAAGGAATTCTGAGAACTGTGGAGAAAATGTGAATATAAGAAACAAACATTAAGATAAAAACTACAAAAGCAAAACAGCAGCTCATAATAGTAAATGCATATGCTAAAATATGTTCTCCTGGACAAGCTAGCATAAGCAGTGATGGAACATTGCAAAAAATTGATGCACTACATTTGACCCACAGAAATTGACAAAAAAACGTACCTGCAACATGAATGGATCTATAGACACATCCAGTGAGCCATGATGTGATCAACGTTTGCAAGCAGGCACCTCTGCTTATAATTATGGTCTCATAATATAGAGGGAGACAGATGGTAGCATAATGGTCATAGAGCATTATAATAAAAGGACAAAATCTGTTCCAGAAAAAAAAAACCCACCACAAACACAAACAAACAAACAAACAAGAAAAAGCTATTAGGCGGGAGATGAAATGGCTGTTTGTTAGAGTACATGATGGACTTTGGGACAGTGACAGAAATATAATAAATGATAAATTCCTCAGGAAGAAACACATCAAGGTTTGGAGATGCTAGTCTATGGTAGTGATAGTGACAATGAGGAGGTTTCCCATCCATGCTGCCAGATAAATGAGGAAGGGCTGCATGTAGACTCTGTATCATGCAGCCGTCAGGGAATTCCAGAAGCAAGAATTCAGTCATGATGGTTACATTAGTAAATTGCTCAGACATTCTGATTCTTGACTGTTGTCATTGCTGTTGTTGTTAAGTGCCATCCAGTCATAGGCAATTCATAGAGACCCCAGGAAGGAAAGACCCGAACACTGGTTCATAGGGTTTCTGGAGGCAAGCTATTTCGGCAGTGGATGCCAGTCCTGCTTTCATGCTTGTTTAAATCGGGGAGCTCCATCAAACACTGTCCACCATGGGTAACCATTCTCACATTTGACCCCTCAGTATCACAGTGTTCAGCTTCACAGCAACCACGAGTTATCTCTGTACTGCAAGTGGTCAGCGCAGGGCTATAGGACCTAGAAGAATGTTTAACCAAAAACAATTGAAAACAGGTCCGAGAGCTGCAGTCCTGAGGACCCTACAGAATTTAAGAACCTGAGCATGGTTCAAACTCCATGAGCTCCTTCATTCCAAATTCCACTATACTCATGCATTCTCACATTGGCTCTCACCACCCAAAAGCTTCCATCAGAGAGCATTCTGCTGCTTCTTCAATCTCCTCCTAATCTGATGCCACGTTTCTTCATAGAGTCTTACGTCTTTAATGATTTATCCACCTTATAGGCTGAGCACACATGAGGGAAGAATACATATATAAACAGAAAATGAACAAAGGCCTGAAGGCTTTCTATAACTATCATAATTTCTCCAAGCTTTTAGACTTTCCATAGGCATGTAGTATAGGGAGTAGATGCCAGTCCTGCTTCCAAATCTGAATCAGTCTGGGAACTCCAACAAAAACTGCCCATGATTAGTAGCCAATTATGGTGTTTGACACACTTATGGCCCAGTTGTCTGTCATTGCAGCAACTCTATGTTATTTCAGTAGAGCAAATACAGACAGCATCCTAAGGTCCAGCTTGAACCAAGATTCACAACACGCTAGCCCTCGGTCTGCAGGTGTGGCCAAACATTTCAGCATTTTAACATCAGGCATGCCTAAATGCTGGTGGACTCTGGGCCAGAGACCTCCACTCATCTGGCAAGTCCCCTCTGCTGACACCCGCTTGGGACAAAAAGAAAGTCATAAGAGCCTTGAATGTTGCATACATGTCCGTCCTCAAGACGTGAGGGGCCATCCGAAGGTCCAGGAAATTTAAATTGCTTGACTTGGGTTGACAGCATGATTTTTTACCACTAGGCCACTTCTCCTAGCTTTTAGTCCTTCTGTGGGTCAAATTGTTAATAAATTTGTTGCTGATATTTGACATTGTTGTTGTTGTTGATTGCAGTCAAGTCGAGATAGACTTACAGCAACTGTATGAACAAAAGACCTAATGCCTTTCCATAGCTATCCTTTATTTCTCTAAGTTCATATTGTTCCTAGAGACATGTGATTTAGGAAGTAGATGCCACATAGGCAATCTCTATGGTATTTGACACAATTATGAAACAGTGTTCAGCATCACAGCAACTCCAAGTTGTTCAGTAAAGCAAATAGACAAATGATTGCTGTGTCTTTTGCCTGAGAGCCTGTGGCCCTCGGGCCCTACAGAATTTTAAAGCCATGCTCTCAAGCAGGTGTCCACCCTTACCCTTAGTCCAAGACTCTAGGGCCACCCACTTTTGAGGGTGAAAAAGAACAGTAACACACAACAAAAAGGAACCCAGAAACTTCCCTTGAGTGACTGCCATCAAGGTAAGACAGCCATCCAGATGGCAGCCAGCCAGCTGACTCCCAGAGATTCTAGACTAGAGAATTTTTTAAAAAAAGCAAATAAAGCACAACTTTCTCATTAAAAAAAAAAAAAGATTCTAGTGTTCTTAAATACTTAACGTTCTTACATTATTTCTTTGATTGCTGGTGTTCACTGCTTTTGGTGTATCCTACCTCACGGGACCCAGGCTTCTCAGAGCAGCACTGAGCTGCACAGGCTGCAAGTTGGCAGGAGAACATACCAGGTCTGACCCCACAAGGTTCCCTCTCACTGTGAGGGTGGAAACTGCTGAGCTTTCAACTAGCAACCACATGCTCTATACTCTATGATTAGTGTCACCTTGAGACTTGCTTTTTATTATTACTTTGTTTTAATTAAATAAACACCCTACTATATGAGTTCAAACAATTAAAAATTCTATCATGATGTAATATAATTCATGAGGAATGGGAATTATGTTATAAATTGAACTTTTACACACCAAAAATTATTAAGGGGTTGGTCTTCAAAAGATGAAGAAATAAATTGCATCCTGTAAAATTGTTCAAAAAAGGGAAACAAGTGAGGGGAAGCATAAGAAAATAGTGAATGAAGACAAGCTATGTAGAAGAAGAAACTGTTGGTTTTTGTCTTTGCTCATAAAGTCTATTGATTTAGAATCAACTCAACAGCAATGGTTTACTTTATTTTTTTTAGGCATAAATGGTAACAATGCACCCTCAAAAAGTGATGGTAACCATGGCAACAGGAAATGCAGCGTACTCTCAGTGACTCATCCAAATAGTTAATTGATTTATTATTCATATTTCAGGTATTTTTATATAGCTGTTTTCATATTGTACTGAAATATTTTCTGCCCCCTTTTATGTGAAATTACTCACTTTGTAGTTGTTCTTTCAATTTACAAAGAGATGAAAATGTACATACCAACTTATGTAATAGATCTACATGATTTTTTTTTAAAAAACATGAACCTGAGAATCTTGGGTTCCGAAGAGCCTGTATTTTCCACTTCTCAGTTGATAACAATCCTTAGTTCAGAGGAAATGATTTTCTGAAATCTAACACGATGACTGTCAAATGGCACAGTTGAGAATCACTGATATTGAAGACATCAAATCTCAATTCTTTCCCCTATTTAGACATGCAGTAGTTAGTGTTACTATTTAAAAGTCTTAGTGTTGTCATTAGGTGCTGTTGAATTGGTTCTGACTCACAGTGACTCTCATCCAACAAAATGAAACCTATCCAATCTTTTCACATTTCCACAATATTCTTGTGCTGACCCCGTTATTGCAGTCACCATGTCAGGCCATCTAACTTAAAGTGTTATCCTTCAGCAATCTAAAAGGATCTGAAAGAATCATATTTCATGGATAGAGAAAATAAGATAATCTATTTTTTGTTAGACTGTCTTGTAAGAAAAGGAATTAATTCCATTATTTCATTCCCTAAATGCCTTGAACTTTCTCTCCTATGCAACATTTCTATTGGATTGTTTAGAACAAAACTTGTACTATTCTTCATTGATGACATCATGATCAAATAGAGTGTAAAGCCCAAGTTCAGGAATGTTTGTTTTCAAAGTGGTTATGCTGTCCTCAGGGACATTGTATCAAGTTAACCCCTCCCTCCAACCCCAAACTTATACTAGCTGTCTTCAGGAGCAGCAAGTCTGCAAGACACAAGAACTTTTTTTTTTTTTTTTCAGAAAAAAAAATGGAAGGTAAATATTGTAATAGGTGTCTCTATACTGGAAATATTTCCCTTTAGAATTGAAATTAGAAACAAGAATAAAGCTCTGGCAGAAATGAGTGAGAAAGGAGAGAAATGCTTCTGTTTGACTGCATCCACCACACCCACATGTAGCCACACAATTTTACACATCCATCGGTGTAAGGCTAGAAAAGCCCATACCTTTCAAATTAAACATGTATACTTGTCTGAGACTGGAAAGAAGGTGAAGTTATTAAATTACCTCGCCTGAGAATGATGAGCCTAGATTCCGGAAATCTCATTTTGGCACTGGTGGAGAATATTGTTCGGTGCTGAAGCACAGAGCTTTACATCTATTCCAGAGATTAGATCTATTTCTCTGGTTGCTTCTGCCTCCTCTATTCTTCCACTATTCAGAAAGATAAACAAGTTGAGGACCCTCAACTTGACAGCATTAGCTAACTGGTCCATAACTGTGTTTAATGAGCAAATTATATATGGAGTCTGGAATGATCTGGCAAAGTAAAGCCACATTCTAATATAATGAGAGATAGTGTCAGTGTGGAGAACAAGATGTGTCAGAGACTGATTCCAGACTGAGAGGACTATTTCTGGAGTACTCTGAGGAAGCTTATGGCATAGCTGCCCACATCACACCATATTTGGGATGTAGAATTTTGTTTTAGGAGTTGTCAGTCCCTCAAGGCTTACAACCAAAAATAAGTATTTACTTATTAAAGCAGATTTATTTTTACTTAGATTTTAAAAATTCTTGCATTATAACTTTCTCCACCTTTAAATTTTCAAAATATTTTGTCAATAATGTTTCAAATTCTACAGGATCCATAATAATAAAATATCTCTGGGTCCTAGTAAAAAAAAAGTGAGAAAGAGGAAAACCCTTAATGGGATGAATTGGCGCAGTAACTCTAACAATGGGGTCAAGTATGTCATAGATGATGAATAGGGGAGGGTCCTTATCTGTTGTTCATAGGATCAATAGGACTTGTCTTTAACTTGACAGCACCTAACAACAAGAAGAAAATCTGCTTTCTTGTTCTTATTTACTGATGGATTACTGGCGGAAGTTTATGGGGAAAGGCTGCTGTTGGTGGGAAAGCTGTATATGGGAAAGAAGGGTAAATGAACTTTTTTTTAAAAGATGATATACAATATACAACAAATAAGTAACAATAATAATAAAACCCATTATACTTTAGGAAAAAGAGCTGAGAGAACACTCACACCCTTGGGCTCACTTTGGAAACTTTTCCTCTTGTTTATAGTACTGTTAAATGCCCGAGAGATCCAGCCACCCTGAGCATTGGTAACACACTAATCATGTGAACTTCATCACCTCCAATACCCCTGATTTTAACAGGGCAAATGTCTGCTCACCTTCAACTTAGGATGAAATCCTCTGTTCTTACTTTTCTAAACAAAATACAGTTAATAACTGTCCAGTTTGATGAGAAGTGTCTGTAAATTCTAATCTATCTTGAAAATTTTATTATTAATATGCTAATTCATATCTAAAGGAACTAGCAGTTTGTCTGCAAGGATGTTACTAGCAAGATGAAATGTAATTATCTGTGCTTCATAAGAAATAGCACATCATTTGTGTTGTCTTAAAGCATTACAGATGTTTATAATAGCTCTTTAAATTTGTCTAGGCTAAAATGAGAGTAGTCATTATGTACTCCTATTTTGCCATCAGTTTCCTGCCACTTAATTGTCAGAATATTATCCTTGAGTTAATTGTGGATGCCAAGCTCCTAGCACATTGCAAATAATTTCCTCTATCCTGCTCACTCTAGCTTATCCCAACCCTCAATGCTGTTCAAAGCACTTAAACACTGTTGTAGATTCAGATATACTGAATACTGTGATTACATTATAAATATTGAATGACTTATAATCTGCTCTTAATTTTTAAATGAACAGATAGATTTTTTTTTTCTGGAGCCAGGATGCTTTATTTTTAAGTTCTGGGAGTCCTTTTATGACTCATTGTTCATAGCAATCCTGTGACCAACTCTTATAGCATCCTCATTCTTTCTGCCATGCACAAATCCACTGATACAGTAACCGTGTCACAACATTTTGTTGAAGTTCTTCCTCTTTTGCTTACTCTTCACTTTTCCATGTATACTGTCTTTTCCTAATTATGTCTCCTGATATGCTCAAATGTTATGTGCCACCAAGTGGCTCACAACTGTGACTTACAATGACCCTCTGTACAATAGCTCTAAACCCTGCCCTATCCTGAGTTCGTTTCACTGACTCTGCTGTTGTTGTTATGTGCCGTCGAGTCATTTGCGACTCATAGCAACCCTATGTACAACAGCTCTAAACCGTGCTCTATCCTGTGCCTATCTCATTGCCTCTGACACACCCATCCCGATTACCCCAGGCACTGAATCAATCCACCTGGGCATCCGTGTGAGCACACTAAGTCCTTTGAAGCCAGTCAGTAGTATAGTGCCTAGCCTTGTGAGGCTAAGCAATAGGTCAGCAGTTAGAATCCACCAATTGCTGATGTAGAAAGATGGGCAGCCTCCTTCCATTAATAGTCAAGCCAAGTCAGGAGTCTCTGAAAAAGATTTTATTAAAGGTCTTTACAAAGCAACATCCAAAATTCAGATCCAGTTGCCAAGGAGACCCTATTATGCAGTTGGGACTGGCTGAGACATAGCAGGTGGTTCTGGCTTTCCACCTTTCTGCTCAGAGATGGGGGTGGTAGGCAGTATCTCGTCTTTGGGCTACACAATGCTCATGTGGTCAGGGAGGGGCTTCTTGGGGCCAATCTTTCCACTTTCTCCCAGGGCAGCATGATCTTTACTTTGATGCCCAGCACACCCTATTTGAACAACACGTGGCGCACAGCTGTGTAACATAGTAGTTAATAGGGTCCCTACTGTGTATCATCAGGACATCCACAAATCTCATGGGTTTAGCTCTCTGTCCTCGGAGTTTCACAGAGATGACAACTTCACAGCCTTGGCCTCACTCTCCATGATGAACTGCAGCACACCTTAGCAAGCCCTCCTCAGCAGAGCAAGCTCTCCTAGGAGTTTGTAATGGAGAGACTGCCTGGGCAATGGCACACAGACCTCTTGTGATCACTTTTTCAGCATAAAGTTCCACATGTCCTCAGGGAAGCCAAACCTCTTTTGAACCACAACGGCCAGTTCTTGGATCCGTCAGCCCTTTTCACCAAGGATATTCTGTGTTCTGGTGGCTGAGATTATGATTTCTCTCCTGGTTGGTGTAACTCGAACTTCAACTCCAGAGTAACCATCCTCAGCAAGCTACCCAGTAAGAAACTCATCCAGTTCGGCTTTGAAGATGCCATCTGCGACAAATTTCCTCTTTTTGGAAATCTGCAGTGATCTTCTGTTGCACACCACCGAAAGAAAAGTGAACAGATAGATATTTTTAAGAAAAGTTTTAGATTAGTCGAAAAGTTGAACAGATAGCATTGTGTTCTCATATGCCCTTTACCATTCCACTGCTAAAACCCATACAAAGTAAACCCACTTCCTTTCAGCTGATTCTGACACATGGTGACCTTATAGGATATAAGGGAACTGTCCTACAGGATTAAGAGGATGGACTATTTAATGCTGTCAAAGCTTTCTCATGAGGGGCAGCCAGTGGATTTGAGCCATTAGTCTTTTGGTTAGCAGCTTCACTATTAATTATTGTGCCACCAGGGATCCTTGTCTCCCACCCTAGCATCTTCTGTTTACTAACATCTTGCATTAGTGCTGTACATTTGTTACAATTGACTATTGATATAATATTATTGATTAAAGTCTATAGCCTTACATTAGTGTTTAAACTTAGTGTTGTTACATAATGTGAGTTTTAAAAAAAATGCATAATATCATATATATATTCACACCCCTCCCCCCCCCCCGTTTTGGCCCTCAGATAGTACTGTTCTTCTTACAGTAAGTAGCCTTGTCAGATTGGCTTCCTTCACTTTATTGTTGTATGCCGTCAAGTCACAACTGACCCATAGTTGATCTTCCGGCATGTTTCCAGAGGTAGTTGATCACACAGGAGGTTATTGTCGATCCTTCTCCTGTGGATTTGAACCACATACCTTCATTAGCAATATGTATTTTTAAAAATTGTCCAAAATAGGTCTTGTGGAAATTACCGAACAGTATCATTAATACCATATGCAAGTAAAATCTTGGTGAAGATTATGTAAAAATGGCAATAACAGTACATTGACAGGGAACTGCCAGAAATGCAAGCTGGATTTTGGAGATGTAGGATTTAAATGACACTAGGGATATCATTGATGAGGTCAGATAGTCTTGGCTGAAAGCATTGAGTATCAAAAGGATGTCTATTCATGTTTTATCACTTTTTCAAAGACATTTGACTGTGTGAATCAAAACAAATTATGGCTAACATTGAGAAGAATGGCAATCTCAAGACACTTGATTGTGCTCATGTGAAATTTATACCTAGACTGAAACACTGTTGTCCAAACAGAGCAAGAGTGATTATGGTTCGATATATGGTCCAGTGTTAAGGAAGAAGTACATCATGGGTATATCCTTTCTACAAATCTTTTCACTCTTCATGCTGCACTGATTATTTGAGAAGCTGGACTTTACAAAGAAGAATGTGGAATCAGTATTAGAGAAAGACTCATCAATAATCTGCATTATGCAGATGACAACACTTGGCTCATAAGGAGAAAAGTACAACAATGAATGAATGGTAATCCAAAGTCTCTGTAAATTTTCATTAACGTTAATTTAAAAAAAAATGAAGAGGACTTGAAGTACTTGCTTTCGAAAATCAAAGACTATGGCCTTCAGTAAGGATTGGTGTTATTGTTGATTGCCGTCAAGTTGAGGTAAACTTACAGCGACTCTATGAACAAAAGACTTAATGCCTTTCCATAGTTATCCTGTTTTCTCCAAGTTCCCAGAGTTCCCAGAGGCATGTGGTTTAGGAAGTGGATGCCATTCCTGCTTCCAAACCTGTTTCACAACTGGGAGCTCCACAAAACACTGTCCACATTGGGAAACCATTTTGGTATTTGATACCCCAATGGCACAAGGTTAAGCATCACAGCAAACCCACGTTACTTCATACAGCACGTTGACAAAGAGTGATGTACAAAGTGGAAGAGTGTTCCTCCAGATATAACAGCACTAGTCTCATTTAGCAGTGGTTAAGTGTTATCAAGACGAATACGACTGAGAGTAAGCTTTGCACAAAAGACCTGAACTCTGTTCTATAACTAACATCATTTCTGTACATTTACAGAGTTTGGAGAGTTTCCAGAGGCATCTTGTTTAGGAAGTGGATGCCACTTCTGCTTTTCAAGCATAAATCAATCTGGAAGCTCATCCAAACATTGTACATAATGAGTAACTATTATGGTATTTTATAAAGACTATGGAATAGCAACATCAAGTTGTTAAGTTCAGCAAACAGACAAAAGATTCCTGTGTCATTTAAGGAATATTCATTTGAAAATTAAGAAATTTGGCCATTTCAATATAAAGAAAACACAAATCCTTACCACTGGCCCACTAGACGACTTTATGATAGATAGAGAAAGGATTGAAGTTGTTATTGATTTCTTTTTACTTGAATCCACAATCATCAACCTTAGTCTCGGCAGTTAGGAAATCAAGACAAGTCGCATTGGGGAAAATCCAATGTCAGAGACCTCTCTGGAGTGCTAAAAAAGCAACGATGTCAGTCTAATGTTGAAGGTTCACGTAATCCAAGCCTTGGTTTTCTCAGTTCCTTCTCATGCATCTGAGAGCTGGACAATACCTAAGGATGACAGAAGAATGATGTTTGGGTTGTGGTGCTGGAGAAGAGCATTGAACATACTATGAACTGCCAAGAGAACAAACAGGTCAGTTCTGGAGAGGGTGAAACCAGGCCACTCCTTGGAGGCAGTGATGGCCAAACTGTCCAAACATACTTTGGGTGTATTGTCAGCAAGCGCCAGTCTTTGGAGAAGATTATCATGCCTGGGAGAGTAGAAGTTCAGCACAAGAGAGGAAGATTCTTGATGAGATGGACTGATGCAGTGACTGTGGTTATGGGATCAGGACTGGTAGAGATGATGGTGTTGACTCAGTATAGGGCAATGTTCATAGGGTCACAATGAGTCATGGTCAACTTGATGGCACAAAACAACATTTCTTTTTTTTTTTTTTTTTTCGTTGGCTGAGAACAAACAGGTTTGTCCTGGAGAGGGTGAAGCCAGAATATACCCTGGAGTCAAGGATTCTGAAGCTTCGTCTGACATACTTTGGGTATGTTGCAAGGAGGGACTGGTCCTTGGAGTGAGACATCACGTTTGGGAGAGTGGAGGGATGGTGCAGGAGAGGAAGACCCTCAACGAGATGGATAGATTCTGTGAGTGGAGTGGTGGGAATGAATGTGTTTGAGACAGAGAGGTTGGCACAGGATAGAATGGCATTTAGGGCTCTTTCTTGTACATAGGGTTGCTATGAGTCGCAAACGACTCGATGGCACGTAACAACAACAACAACAGTGTACTTTATGGATGGTACATGACAAGATGGGCTCTCCAAGCCCCTCCCCTTTCTCAGGGGTATTTGATGGAAACTTGTGTCAAGGAAGTGAGATTCTCAGTGTGTGGGAGGATCAAGTTGGGGCAAGGACTGCCCAGCAGCTGAGGGTCTCTCTCTCTCTTCTAATGCTATTGCTGTGGCTGGTGATCCAAGGGGATCTTATTCTTTGGAGGCCATGTGAACCATCAGGTCGACCACCCAGTTGCTGTAGCCAAATTCATTGTCATACCAGGAAATGAGTTTGACAAAGTGGTCGTTCAGAGCAATGCCAGCCCCAGCATCAAAGGTGGAAGAGTGGGTGTCACAATTAAAGTCACAGGAGACAACCTGGTCTTCAGTGTATCCCATGATGCCCTTGAGGGGCCCTTCTAATGCCTGCTTTACTACTTTCTTGATGTCATCATATTTGGCAGCTTCTCCAGATGGCAAGTCAGGTACACAACTGACACATTGGGGGTGGGGACACGGAAAGCCATGCTGGTAAGTTTCCCATTCAGTTCAGGGATGACCTTGCCCATGGCCTTGGCAGTGCCAGTAGATGCAGGAATAATGTTCCGGGCAGCTCTACGGCCATCATGCCACAGCTTTCCAGAGGGGCCATCCACAGTCTTCTGGGTTGCAGTGATGGTAGGAACTGTGGTCATGAGTCCCTCTACAATGCCGCAGTTGTCATGGATGACTTGGTCAGGGGAGCCAAGCAGTTGGTGGTGCAGGAGGCATTGCTGACAATCTTGAGAGAGTTGTCATACTTTTCATGGTTCACACCCATCACAAACATGGGGGCACTGGCAGAGGAGCAGAGATGATTACCCATTTGGCACCACCCTTAAATTGAGCCCCAGCCTTCTTCAAGACACCAGTGGACTCCACAACATACTCAGCATCAGCATCACCCCACTTGATGTTGGCGGGATCTCGCTCCTGGAAGACAGTGATAACTTTCCCATTGATGACCAGCTTCCCATTCTCAGCCTTGACAGTGCAGTTGAACCTGTGTGTGGAATCATATTGGAACATATAAACCATGTAGTTGAGGTCAATAAAGGGATCATTGATGGCGACAACATCCACTTTACTAGAGTGAAAAGCATCCCTGGTGACCAGGCACCCAATGTGGCCAAATCCATTTACTCCGACCTTCATCATCGTGTCTCAGGGATGCTGCTGAGGCTGTACAAGAAGAGAGGGCAATCTGGATCGACGAGGAGCAGAGAGCCAAAACAACATTTCTTAAAAGAAAATGAAAATGACTTGACAGTTCATTTTCTTTCTTACACTTTTGGAATGCATTGTCTCCTTTGCAAAGCCCGAGTATTAATGGTTATAAGGAGCAGTACAGCCACAACAACATGCCAACAAAATAGAGAAAAGATGAATTCCATGGGACGACCACCAAGGAAATAAGCTATTAATGCTACAGAAGTTGGAAGTGACAAAGACATTCCCCCAGAGCTAACAGAGAGAGTGGCTTCCCCCTGAAGTACCCATATTTGGAATTGTAACCTTCCAAACTACGAGACAGTAAGTTTCCATTCCTTAAACTCATTCATTTACACAGTGTCTCTTAGGAAATAACTAGCAAATGAAGTCAATTGTTGAATGATATTCTATTGTGCTCATGTACCATTTTGTTTCTCCATTACTGAAAATAATCTTGTATTCAGTTAAGGACAGTTAGAACAAGTCTTCTATAAGCATTCGTGTGCAGGTTTGTGTAGTCTTAGGTTTCCAAATTAAATCACATTCTTAGAAGTATAATTCCTGAATCGATGTAGCACCATGATAGATGGTGAAGAGATTGAGATTGTTGACAGCTTCAGTTTGCTTGGCTGAGCAATTAACACTTTTGGCACCAGCAGCCAGGAAATTAAAAGACGAATTGCATTGGGAAAACCTGTTGTCAGAGACCTTTCCAAGGTACTGAGGAGCAACAATATCAGTCTGGAGACTAAGGTGTGCCTGATACAGGCCATGGTCTTTGCAATCAGTTGTTATACATCAGAGAGTTGGACAGTGACTAGGGAGGATACAAGGCAAATTGATGCCTTTGAGATTTGGTGTTGTAGAAGAATATTGAATATACCATGGACTGCTAGGAGAAGAAACAAATTCGTCCTGGAGAGGGTGAATCCAGACTGCTCCTTGGAGCAAGGATTCTGAAGCTCTGTCTGACATACTTTGGACATGTTGCAAGGATAGACCAGTACTTGGAAAGGAATGTCATGCTTGGAGGGTGGAGGGAAAGCACAAAAGAGGAAGACCTTCTATGAGATGGGTTGAATCTGTCCCTGGGGTAATGGAGATAGGTGTGTCAGAGACAATAAGAATGGCAAGGGATAAAACAGGGTTTAGGGATGCTGTACATAGGGTTGCTATGAGTCACAGGTGACTTGATGGCACATAACAACAACAACAACAACTATATGATACATCTATTGTTTAACTTTATAACAAACAGACAAAATGATCTTCACTGGATCAGTCATTTTGAAAGACATGGCTGCCCTATTTTGAATTTTTTTTTTTTTAGTTACTGACACTTTATTTTTTTCCTACTAGTTTATTTACAAAATTAAAATACAAATTTGAATAAATTATTTTGATTTCCCTCAGCCCAACCATCAAATTGTATAACCCTGTGATTAATCTCCCCTTCCCCATGGACATCCTCATCCCTCTGCTTCCATCCTCTTCCACCCATCCTGGATCCTTATACTCATTCTACAATAATGGTTTTATACAATAGTTATCCTATTTTGTAATCTTATTAGCAATGCTTCAAATCTTCTTTAACATTTGGCTCTGTCAGTGTTTCAGATTAAAGCCATTCCAATAGATGAACTCTGGTGGCATAGTACAGAATGGATTGATTGGTAGTTTGAATTTACCAGTTTCCAAGAGTAGGAGAAAGATGAGCAATCTTCCAATCATTATGGGTCAGACTTGACTTGATGGTAGTGAGGGTGATTTGATTTAATAGTATATTGTAATATGACCTTGTTTAATTTGCAGGCCCCTAGTAATAAATGAGATTCTCTGACGTTATAATCCATAATGAGCTAACCCATTGTTTGCAGGTCTCCATAGTTTTGAATCCACCAGCAGATGAACCAAATTGATAACTAAGAAAAAAGAGAAGGAAAGAAGAAAGGGTATGAGTCAAACATAATATTTGACAACATAATCCACAAAAATATTTCACGATGATGAAACATGTCTACTCAGAGCATCTGGACAAACCTAGTTGTGCAATGTTAAGCACTCAGCTACTAACTGAAAGGTCAACAGTTTGAACTCTAGCAACTCTTTAGAAAAAAAGAGCTGGCATTCTGGTCCTACGGAAATGACAGCCTAGGGACCCTGTGAGGCAGTTGTACTAGGTCATCTAGAGTTTCTATGTGTCAGAGTCAGTGCAACACACAAAATCAACAATAATAATGAATCTCCTAAAGAACAAATATAAAGCAAATATATCTAAGTATGTTAGAGTAAAAGTGAAGGACAAAAAGTTTAAACAGACCCATTCTGGACAAAACAACAACAACAACAAAAATATCAACCCTATTTCAAGAAATATATGCTGGAAAAGCCAAACAAAAAGAAAGAAAAAAATCATTTTTTTTGAGGCAGAGGAGAAATAATTCTATCCACAGATGCAAATTATACTAGCTAGGACAAGCACTCTGAGTCATAGCCAATTCTATGGCACCTACTAACATTAACAACAGAATAAAAACTAAAAGAATGTTCACACGTATAACTTAGAAACTAAAAGAGAGAAAATAATGCTAATAAAATATCCAACTATTTTAAAATTAAAGAAATTAATTTTATTATGTGAATATAAATGAATTCACAATGTAAATAAAATATTTTTAATGGAAATACTTTAGTAAAAGCTATGCTTAGAAGTAAGCCAATAGTGTTACATTATTGTAATTGTTAGGTGCAATCAAATAAACTATTAATGACAGATCTGAACCTTGTAATGACAGATCTGAACCTTGTCCTACCCTGTGTCTTTGTCACTTCCTGACACACTAGAGCCCATTGTTACAGTCACTGTCAATCCACTTGGTTGAGGGACTTACTCTCTTGCACCAAGGCCTCCACTTTTCCAAGGATGATGTCCTTCTCCAAGGAATAGCCTCTCCCAGTAACATGTCCAAAGCATATGAGATGAGGTTTCACTATATTTACCTTCAAGGAGCAAACTGGCTGCACTTTCTCTAAGATATACTTATTTGTTCTTCTGACAGTCTATGTGTTATTCAGTATTTTTCTCCAACAGTACAGGTCAAAGGCATCAATTATTCTTCTGTCATCCTTATTCATTGTCCAGCTCTCAGATGTACAACAAGTGATCAGAAAGACTACGGTCTGAATCAGATGCATCTTAGTCCTCAAACTAACATCATTGCTCCTTAATAATCTGGAGAGATTCCTGACTGCAGACTTTTCTGTGTAGTATGTTTCTTGATTTCTTCACTATTGGTACCAAGGGTGTTGACTATTGATGCAAATAGGATGAAGTAGTTGAAAAAGTCAATATTTTCTCTATGTACTATGAGAAATGTCTATCTGTGTTATATTGACTATGTAAAGGCATTTGACTGTGCAGTTCACAACAAATTGTGGCTAACTCTGAGAAGAATGGATATCCTAGAACACTTGATTGTGCTTATGTGAAACCTACACTTGGACAAGGAGGCTGTTGATAGAACAGAGGAGTGAAACATTGTATAGTTCAAAATTGGGAAAGGTGTACACCGGGGATGTGCCCTATCTCCAAACCTTTTCAATCTATATGAAGAACAGATCATCTGGGATGATGGGCTGTATGAGGAGAAGTGTGGCATCAGGATTGGAGGACTACTCATCAGTAATCTGCATTATGCAGATGACACAACCCGCTTGCTAAAACTGAGGAGGATCAGCAGAAGGTAAGGACTATAGCCTTTAATATGGATTGAAGCTCAACATCAAGAAGATCAAGATTCTCACCACTGGGCCAAATGGCAGCATCATGATAGATGGTAAAAAGATTGAGATTGTTAATAGCTTTAGTTTGCTTGGCTCCACAATCAGCACTCTTGGTACCAGCAGCCATGAAATCAAAACATGAATTGCATTGGGAAAATCTGCTGTCAGGGGCCACTCCAGAGTACTGAAGAGAACAATGTCAGTCTAGAGACCAAGGTGTTTCTGATCCAAGCCATGCTGTCGTTGTTGTTATGTGCTGTCGAGTCGCTTGCCACTCATAGCGACCCTATGTACAACAGCCCTAAACTCTGCTCTGTCCTGTGCCAATTGCACTGTCTCTGACACTCCCATCC
>NW_006399847.1:7097197-7121468 GCF_000299155.1 Elephantulus edwardii
CTTGGTGAGTCCATCCAGGGCAGCATCTGTTAGCTGAAATATGTCAATTGGTATACCATCTATTCCTGGAGCCTTATTTTTTGCCATTTCCTTCAAAGTAGCCTGGACTTCTTCTTTCATCACCATAGGCTCTTGCTCATATGTTGTTTCATGAAATTCTTCTATGTCTGCCAACTCCTTTTGGTACAGCAGTTCAGTATATTCTTTCCGTCTTCTTTTATAGTCTTCACAATTATTTGTTATGCATGAGAAAGCTGGAAAATGCCTAGGGATGCTGGAAAGAAAATTGATAATTGATGCCTTTGAGCTGTAGTGCTGGAGAAGAGCATTGAATATACCATGAACTGACAAGAGAACAAAAGGTCCATCCTAGAGAAGGTGAATTCAGGCTGATTCTTGGACACAAGGATTCTTGAGGCTTCATCTGACATACTTTGGGCATGTTGCAAGAAGGGACCAGTCTTTGGTGAGAGACATCATGCTTGGCAAGGTGGAGAGATAGCTCAAGAGAGGAAGATCCTGTATATGTTGGATTGATTCAGTGACTGTGGTAATGAGGGTAAGTGTGTCAGGGATAATACGTTTGGTACAAGATAGAGCAGGTTTCAAGGCTGTTGTCTTTATGGAAGCTGAGCCGCAAGTGACTAGACAGTACATAGCAACAACATCATGATATTGCCTATGAGTTCAGTAGTAAGAACTTTGGTTTTTTTTTTACTTTGAGATGCAACTCATATTAAAGGCAGTAGTCTTCAATCTTGTAGTCTTCAATCTTCTACAAAAGTGCTTGGAATTCTCTTCACTTTAAAGAAAAGTTGTGTCATCTACATAATGTCAGTTATTGAAGATTCTTCCTCTGATTTTGATTCCATATTTTCTTCATAGATTCCAACCTCTTAGACACAAACTGAATAGGTGTGTAGAGAAGACATAACCCTGACATACACATTTCTTAATTTTAAACTCTTGCTCTGTTCACATTGTTGTTTGCTGGTGGGTCCAAAATCCCAGAGAGATGCCACCTTTGGCTTAGCAGAGTAGCTCCTATGATCTACGTCAAAAGAATAAAAGGAAATTCAAAATTCAAATAAAAGAGACAAGCTCCTAGATAAATGTTGCTAACTCTGATAAAAGAAAACAAGTGTCTGAATTTCTCATACTGTTAAAGAAGTTAGATCTCATTAAAAAAATTCATGTTCAAGTGGTTTTGTTGATAAATTTATGTTAACACCTTTTTTCATTTAAAAAGTATATATTTAAGTGGATTTTAGTATACTCATAATGCAACTCTAATCCTAATTTAATGCCAAATACTTTTATCACTCAAAACACAAGATCCCAAAACACCCTCTCCTACTTTCCTACTCTTTCATTCTCTTATTCTGACCCTTTCTTTGTGCAGGATTAAAAACTTGCCTGATCCTATGGCATCCTCTCAAACTGTCCTGTTCTTTTTTTTAAAAAAAATTGAGATTTTAATGAAAGTTTATAAATAACTTGTATTTCCATTCATTCATTGTTGTACATTTTCCTCCCTGACCGCAGTTAGTTTGTTTTTTATTGTTTTTGAGGAGGGTGAGTTATTTCTTTATTATACAGCCCCCCTGACCACTTTCCTATGCAGCTCTTACCCTGGACTCTTGTCATGCCAATAATACCTAATCATATATTCCAGTTCTTTTCCTCATCTGTTTCAATGCCGTGTACATTATTTATCCCCTCTTTTTTTAGTTTTCCCTCAACCCTCACATCAGTCCTGTTTTATAATAGTAGTATTATGCCATATTTGTCTTTTTGTTACTGAGATATTGCTCTCAGCATAACGTCCTCCATGGTCACCCATTTTGTATATTTCATGAGTTGTTTGTTTTTCAGTGCTGTATAATATTCCATTGTGTGAATACCACAGCTTCTTTATCCATTCATTTGTTGATGGGCCCTTGGGTTATTTCCAACTCTCTGCTATCATGAACATAGCAGAAATAAGCATGGTTGTGCATATATCTGCTTGGGTGGCAGTTCTGGTTTCTTTAGGGTATATTCCCAGTAGTGGAATTGCTTGGTCAAATGGTAGCATCGTACTGCCTTCCATCGTGGTTGCCATCTAAATTCTTTTACATAAAGTCTTTGTAGAAATAGGAATAGACATTTTCCAACTCTTGGTAGTGATCCACTATTCATTTTACAAATCTGTTTATAAAGTCATCTTAAAATCAGAACATAATAAAGTCATATTTTTATAGAGTCATACAAAAGAAAGGTACAGGTGAATGTAGTATATATATATAAATATATAGAGATAGAGATAGAGATAGATACAGATAGATATCCTTAACTAAAGGTAGGCATTGCTACTTTGCTACCTATTGCTCAGTACCACAATCAACACTCTTGGCACCAGCAGTTCAGGAAACCAAAAGACAAATTGCATTAGCAAAACTTGCTGTCAGGGACCTCGTCATAGTGTTGAAGAGCAATGATGTCAATCTAGAGACTAAGATGTGTCTGACCCAGACCATGATCTTGACAATTACTTGCTATGCATCAGAGGGCTGGACAATAATTAAAGATGATAGAAAATTGATGCCTTTGACTTGTCATGCTAGAGAAGAGTATTGAACATAACATTAACCATAAAGAGAACAAATGACTCTGTCCTGGAGAGGGTAAAACCAAGTTCCTACTTGGAGAAAAGGATTTTAAAGTTGTCTCACATACTTTGAGCATGTTATCAGAAGGGGCCAATCCTTACAGCATGGACACAGCATGCTTGGAAGGGTGGAGGGACAGCACAGGAGAAGACCTTGGATGAAATGGATTGACAGTGATGGAGGTAGTGCCATTAGGTGTATCAGAGACAGTGAGATTGGCTCAGGATAGGGCAGTGTTCAGGGCTATGTTCCCAGCATTACTATGAGACACAGTCAACTCAACGTCACACAACAACATAAACGTAACTATGTGACCTAAAACGACTCAGAGTGAAAAAGATAATGCTTCTCCCCTGACTTTTTAATCTTTTATCAAAACTTTAACTCATATTGATAGTAACAAACATATAAAAATTAAAGTAATTTTTAATATATTAGTTACATTATCATTTATATAAATTTTTTATTATTATGTACAAAATATAAAGAGGATCATTGATATTCTTGCTTGCATTCTTCTGGCACTATAATTATGATACTAAGAGAACATCTTTTTTTGTGCCATGCTGAATTATTGCATGAACTGAAGAAAGTGACATATTTGGTCTCTGATTATGACATTCATCTGTTACGTACGTACAGTGATTTGTGAACTAAAGAGTTGTTGGAGAAGTCTACCCTTGGTGCAATTAGTCATATTAACTAAAATACCTTGGAGACTAAAATTTAAACTGTGTTGCTGATGTTATTTAGTTAGATTTCAAGGTAATTGAAATGCAAATATTTTGGAACTATGCAACTCGAGCTCTACCTATTGTTGTTGGGTCCTTTGGAGTCACCTAGGAGTCCTGAGCAGTAAATCAGTCTACTCTTTTCTCTGTCGTGCACCATCCTCACCATCTCTGACATGCTTGAACTTATTGGTATTGTCACTGGATCAATTCGTCTTGCTGGAAGTATTTTTCTCTTTTCTTTTCCTCTGATCCTCCATATTTCCCAGCACGACATTTTCCCAATGATTGGTCTAACTTGACAACATTCCCAAAGTGTATGTGTTGAAGATTCCTCCATCCTTGACTTTAAGGAGTGCTCTGACTGCACTTCCTCAAGGACAGACTTGTTTGTTCTTTAGGAAGATGATTGAATATTCATTACTGATATCCAATATCAAAACTCAAAGACACCAATTCTTCAGTCATTTTTATTCATTGTGCTAAAGTACACCTGATACAGGCCATGGTCTTTGCAATCATTGCTATGCATCAGAGAGTTGGATAGTGACTAGGGCAGATAGATGGAGAATTAATGCCTTTGAGCTGTGGTGATGGAGAATAGTATTGAAAATACCATGAACTGCTAAGACAATGAAGAGGTTCATCCTGGAGAGGGTTAAACCAGACTGCTCCTTAGAGGCAAAGATTCTGACATACTTTGGACATGCTGCAAGGAGACACCAGTCCTTGGAGAAAGACATCATGCTTGGACAGTGCAGGAGAGGAAGACCCTCAATGAGATGGATTGATTCAGTGTCTGGGGTAATGGGGACAGGTGTCTCAGAGACAGTGAGATTGGCACAGGATAGAGCAGGGCTTAGGGCTGCTGTGCATAATGTTGCTATGAGTCGCAGGCAACTTGATGGCACATAACAAGAACAATAACAACAATTTCAATTGTTGTTGTGTACTGTTGAGGCAGAACCAACCCATAGCTGATCCTCCAATGGGTTTTCAGAGGCAGTTAATCATATGGGAGGAGATTGTCCATACTTCTTCCAGTGGAGCAGCTTGCCTTTGAGATTGCTGCTCAGCTTCTTGCCACTAGGCCACCAGACCTTCAGCTGGATACAAAATAATTTAAAAGACAATGGCTTGGATCAAACACGTTTTAGTCTTTAATCTGACACCCTTGCTCATTAGCATATTGGGGAGGTCTTTGACAGCACATTTTCCCAACGTGATAAGATTTTGTTTGTTTGTTTGTTTTTAAATTTATTTTCTGCTGTTATCATGGGTGTTGTTTGTGGATTCAAGTAAAATGGAATAGTAGACAATTTTAATATTTTCTCCATCTATCATGACATTGCCTATTGGTCCAGTCGTAGCAATTTTTTATTTCCTTGATGCTGAAATGTAATCCATATTGAAGGCTATATATTGTCTTTCATCTTCTGCAGCACATGTTTCAAGTCCTCCTCACTTTCAGCAAGCAAGGTTATGTCATCTATTTAAAAGTAGGTTGTTGATGAGCCTTCCTCCAGTCCTGATACAATATTGTTCTTAATATAACTAGCTTCTTGAGTGATTTCTTCAGAATACAAATTAAATAAACATGGAGAAAAGACAAAATCTTGAGCACATCTCTCTTTATTTTAAACCATACAGTACTTCTTTGTTCTATTTGGGCAAAAGATTCTTGTTCTAGGTATAGGCTTCAAATTACCACAACTAAGAGTTCTGGGATTCCCATTCTTCTCAATGTCATCCATAATTTGTTATAAACCACACAGTATCGACCAAAAATTATTGCTGTTAGGTTTTATCGAGTAGGTTACGACTCATAGCAATCCTATGAATAGCCAAACTGTACCCTACGCTGTCCTGTGCCATAATAATAATGAAATATTGGCTCTTTCTTAATTTGAGTTTTAGAAAAAGGGTAGGCTAATTTTGAAGAATTCATTGAGCCAGTACATATATTTTGCATGTTGTTGTTGTTGTTATGTGTCATCAAATTGCTTGTGACTCATAGCAATCCTATATACATTAGCTCTGAACCTTTCTCTATTTTGAGCCAATTTCGTTGTCTCTGACAATTACCCAGTCACTAAGTCAATCCATTTAATCTAGGATCTTCCTCTTTTTGTGCTGTCCCTCCACACTTCCAAGTATGATATTCGTCTCCAAGGACTGGTCTCTCCTGGTAACATGCCCAAATAATGTTAGACAGAGCTTCAAATTTTTTTGCCTCCAAGGAGCAGCCTAGTTTTACCCTCTCCAGGAAAGATATGTTTGTTCTTTTAGCAGTCCTTGGTATAGTTAATACTCTTCTTCACCACCACAAGTTAAAGGCATTGATTTTTCTTCTACCAACCTCACTCATTATCCAGCTCTTTGGTGAATTGCAAGTAATTGTGAAGACCAAGGCCTGGGTCAGTCACACCTTAGTCTTTAGACTGACATGATTGCTTTTCAGTATTTTGGAGCGGTCCCTGAGAGTAGATTTTCCCCCACTGTAATTTGACTTTTGTTTTTCTGGCTGTTGATACAAAAAGTGTTGATTGTAGTTCCAAACAAACGGAAACTGTTAACAATCTCAATCTCTTCTCCATGTATCATAATGCTACCAATTGGCCCAATGATAAGAACCTTTGCTTTCTTGATGTTGAGCTTCAATGCACATTGAAGGATGAAGTCCTTGACCTTCTTCAGCAAATGTTTCAGGTTCTCTTTTGTCAAGCAAGTTTGTGTCATCTGCATAATGCAGATGTTGATGGCTCTTCCCCTAATCCTTATGCCACTTCCCTCCTCATAGAACCTGCATGACCTATTCTACATGTAGATTGAAAAATTATGGAGATAGGATGCATTCCTGGGATACATCTTTCTTGATTTTGAACCTTGCAATGTTTCCTTGCTCTGTTCTGATGACTGCCTCCTGGTCCAAGTATGTTGTTGTTGTGTACCGTCAAGTCAGAGCCTACTCATAGCTGACGCTTCAATGGGGTTTCAGAGGTAGTTAACTGTACGGGAGGAGAATAACCATCTTTCTCCCATGGAAAAGCTGGTGGCCTTGAACCACATGCCTTTGGAATTACAGTGCAACTTCTTGCCACTAAGCCACCAGAGCTCCCTGGTCCAAGTATAGGTTTTGCATTTTTTATATTTATTTACATATAAAGTTGCATAAAGTTTATAAATAATTTCCCCCATATTTGTTATATATTTCAATAAAATGTTCTTCCTCATGTTGTTATATATGATCTAGTTAATTCTTATGATGTCATTCTAGAGACTAAGGTGCTCCTGATCTAGGCCATTCTCTTCACAATTATTTGCAATTCATCAAAGAACTGGACAAGGACTAAGGATGACAGAAGAAGAATTGACACTTTAGAGTTGTGGTGCTGAAGAAGCGTCTTCAACATAACATTGATTGCCAAGAAAACAAATAGGTCTGTCTTAGAGAGAGGGTGAAATCAAACTTCTCCTTCGAGGCTAGAATTTTGAAGCTCTCTCTCACACACTTCCGGCATGTAGCCAAGAGGGACTGGTCCTTGAAGAAGAACATCATTCTCAGAAGGGTGGAGGGACAGTGGGAAGGACAGGAGGGACAGGAAAGGAAGATATTAGATGAGACAGACCAAAACAGTAACTGGGCAAGGTGGGTAGGTGTGTCAGAGTCAGTGTGGCTGGCTCAGGACAAGGCAGGCTTCAGAGCTGTTAAAAAGAGCATCACAGGCGACTCAATAGCACATAACAAGAACAGTTGATTCTGACTCATAACAATATTTTGTATAACAGAGTGAAACACTGCTCAATCCTGTACCATCCTTTTTTTGTTTATTTGTTTGAGCCCATTGTGGCAACCACCATGTCAGTCCATATTTCACAGAGACTCAGATTCTTCTTATTCACTGATCTTCTATTTTATGAAGCATGATGTCCTTCTTCGGAGATTGGTTTTCTCTTTGAAAACATGCCTAAATTATATGAGGTAATGCTTTTTTCTCCTTGACTGTAAGATATATTTATTTCTTTAGCAATTCATAGTACAGCCGATATCCTTTATCAACTCCACAATTCAAAGGCACAAACTCTTTAGTCTCTTTTATTGATTATTCAGCTTTCAGATGCTTATAAGGGGATTCAAAACACCAAGCCTGGGTCAGATATACTTTAGTTCTAATAATTGCATCCTTCTCTAGTGGGAACTTGGAAAGTTGTGATAATGGTGGCCATGGTCAATGGTGATTAATTTTATAAAACACAATGTATATATACATTATATATAAATGAGAATGATGTATAACACACAATGTGAGTAGAAAAATGTGTGAAGCACAATGTATACATAAATGAAACACAATGTATACAAATTTTGTTTGCAAACCAATATAGAATAAAAAGTGAAATAAAATACCCAAACAAAAACCTACAACCAAAACAACACATAACCCCCACATCCTTCATTTTTGAAGGCTAGGGTGCGTTTCTTAGAACAATCAGTTACACAAGATCACAGGATAGCATCTGTTCACAGATAAACATCAGAAGGGAAGGACAGAAAGGAAAAAATAGATGAATGAAAACAGGAAACACAGGAAGGGAAAAGGGTGAGTGTTTGCTAAAGTACTGTGGAAACTACAATTAATGTTGTAAAATAAAATGCTTGAATTGTTAAATGTAAAACTAAATTTCTCTGTAAACTTTCACCTGAAGCACAATACATTTTTAAAAAAATATTTGAAAAATTTGATTATAGATCCAAGTGAAATGAAGTCTTTGGCACCTTCAATCTTGTCTCCATCTATCAGGATGTTGCTCATGGTATAGTACTGAAGATTTTTGTTCCTTTATTTTAACGTATAATCATAAAGAATACGGTAATCTTCTAACCCACAAATAAGTATACTCTTTGTTTCAGGATGCAAAGTTATGTCGATTGCATATTACAGGTTGTTGAGGAGTGTTCCTGTAGTCCTCTAATTCTGTGAAAAATTAATTCTCATCACTTGCAGTCCTCCAGTTTTATGAAAAATTTAGCTCTTATCATTTTGAATTTATTTTTTAAATGAAATTTTCAGGTAAATTTTTCACTATGAATAATACTAATGCTTTTGAATCAAATCAAATCAAAACAAAAACCCAACAGAATTATTGAGGGAGTTCTGATGGCCTAGTTGCAAGAAGCTGTGCTGCAATGGCATACACCAAAAAAAATGCTTATACCCTGGGATTGTAAATGTTGCCCTCCAAGTTATGAGAATTAATGGTCTTGATAACAGTATTTATTTGTGGTACCAAGTAATAATGTCAGTCTAGGGACTAAGGAGTGACTGATCCAAGCAATGATCTTTGCAATTTCTTGTTATGCATCAGAGTTGGACAATGTCTAAGGACAATAGAAGAAGAATTAATGCCTTTGAGTTGTGATTCTGGAGAAAAGTATCGAACATACCATGAACAGCCAAGAAAACAAACAAGTCTGTCTTGGAGAGGGTGAAATCAAGTTTCTCCTTTGAATCATGGATTTTGAAGCTCCATCTCACAAACTTTGGGTACATGGCCAGGAGGGATCAGTCCTTGGAGAAGGACATCATGTTTGGAAGGATGGAGGGACAGTGCAAGAGAGGAAGACTTCAGATGAGATGGATTGACACAGTAACTGGAGTAATGGGAGTAGGTGTGTCAGAGTCAGTGAGACTGGCTCAAGACAGGGCAGGATTCAGAGCTATTGTGTACATAGGCTTGCTACGAGTCACAGGTGACTCAATGTCAAATAACAACAATCAAGTAACTGAGTTTTCATTTTAGAATTATCTAAGGGGACATAACATAACATAACATAACATAACATAACATAACATAACATAACGAACATAACATAACATGACATTGAGCCAGGCAAATTCTTGATGCTTTGTGAAAATGGACTTAAATTAGCTTCATTCAACTTGCGTTCAAAGGACAGATTTTGCACCATTGTCTGTGGGATGCTCTTTAAGTAAATGTAAAACTTGAAAAGCTATTTTTGTACATATCATGCCTGATTCTTTTTAAACAGTAGCCCAGAATAATAGGTATATTGGAAAAAGGACTGGATGGGGGAGATTATTATGCAACAATGAATACAAAATTTTTTAAGTGAACTGACTGAGGGGGAGAGGAGGGACAGAAGGTAAAATTATGCAACAATGAATGAATGAAAATATAAATTTTCTGTAAACTTTCATTAAAACTACAATTAAAATAAAGCAGTTTACTCTTATATATATAGTAAAAAAAAACCCCAAAACCCAAAAACTTGAAAAGCAACTACATGGGTCCCCAACTTGCTCTGCAATAGGGAAGCCTGTATAGCGCTTAGATATCTGTGAATGCATTATTTTACTCAACAGAAAGCACTAAGGGTAATTATCATTGCTTATATCTTAGACTTGCTACACAATAAGCTTACCTGGAAAGCTTAACTTACTTTGACAGTCTCCAACTTATTTCTGTCAATTTGACTACCAACTGTCCTTTGAGATAATCATGTTTCCCCCAGTTTATGCCACTATACAAATTTATATAATGATAAAGCAACTAAAATTTCTGTCACCTAATCTTATTTTTATGCATTAAAAAGGGAAAAGGGAAAGAAATGGGATTTTTCAGAATTGAATTTTAAAATAATTGATACCATTTAATATATTTTTATTACATCTGCTAGGCATAAATATTGTGGGGGAACCAAATGTTTTTAAAAATAATGCTTCCAAGTAAAAATGTGAACCATACCAAGCCAGGAAGTACAGCAGCTGCATGTGCATGACGATGCGTGTGCACACAGATTCAAAAACGCAAGTGCACATTCTTTCCTCTTTTACAGGAAACAGAGAACAAATTGTAGCATCTCTTCATTTAGAGATTATGCTAGATTTATAGCCTTACAAAACTATAAAGATATATTAAATAATGGTTCACTGTTATAGCAGCACCTTATTTATTCTCATTGTTTTGTCTCATCAAGGTTAGAACACCAGAACATGAGCTTAAATTGTATTATTGGGATTAATCCAACATGAGAAAGAATCACCTCGGATGACCAAAAGGGTAGAATGAAAAGCAAATTCTGTGAATTTTTATGGACTAGAGTGGTTTCCAAAAGGCATTATTTTCTCTAAGAAATCCTTATGATTATTACAGGCAACTTTGTGTATAAAGGCCCTGGTGGTCTAGTCTGTAGGCAGTTGTCTTGTTAAGCCAAAGACCGACGACGACATAGAGCTACTTTGGCCTATGGACAGAAAGTTTTACTACCAAGCCGAAGGTGGGTGATTTTAATCTGAGACTCTCAGGCCGGGATCAAATTGCTTTCCTGTCAAACATTCTTCTAGGTGGTATAGCACTGGTCTGTGCATTGCTGTACAGATAACTCATGGTTTCTGTGGTGCTGAACACTGTGACAGTGATGTGCCAAACGTAGTAATGGTTACCCATGGTGGACAGTGTTGGCTGGAGCTTCCCGACTGAAACAAGCCTGGAAGCAGGAGTGCCATCCACTTCCGAAATAGCTTGCCTTCGGAAACTCTATGAACAAGGCTCAGGCCTTTCATTCATAGGTCGCTATTAGTTGTCTATGACTTTACAGCACCTACCAACAACAACAACAGCAACTGTATTAGAGAAAGATGAATAATCACCTCCCAAGCAAATTACAGCATCAGAAACCTGCTGGATGATCAGCCAATGAGAGAGACTGTATGTTCTCCATGTTCTTTGGACAGTACTGTAGAATTGTTCACATAGAACTTTGTGGTGAAGAAATTGAAGTATTTAGATGGAAGAGCACAGTAAAGTATAAATTTAGCATATGGTTGTAAACATCATTTAAGGTTTGCAGAAAACAACAGTGGATAATGAATGCAAATATGCTTTGCTAGTGATATTTACCTGACTTTTACTATGTGAACTACAAAGTTGACTTTTTATCTATTTTAACAGGAACATATTTGTAAATATTCTGTGGAGACATTTTCAAAAGTGTGAAAAGATAAATTTAAATACTGACATTTTCTTAGGAATTCTTACATGTTTCTAATATATGTGTTTACAGAATGAAGCATGAGTAAATTGGTTTAGAATATTTGTATTGGACCAGCTTATGAAATAACAAAGTTGCTTATTTTACTGAGATTCAACTCTGGTCACATTATATAGAACTTTTTTTTCTTTTCTCTAGTTAGGGATAAAAGTGTAGATGCACAATGAAAGCAAAGTGACTTAAATGTCTTCCATTTTCCAAGCAGGAGTTTTGTTTCTTCCCTTTATGGCTAAGGTGAAATCAAGAGTTCTCCCAACACAAGCTGAGCTTAACTCCTCACTGAAAAGAACAAAAATAGTTAGGCATTGTTCATAGAAATCACAGCCCTTTTGTTCACTGACTGCCGAGTACATTGTTTTTCCATGAGAGAAGCCTAGTGGGTAATTGTATTGGAGAAGAAGTGCAGTGCTATCACATTGTGCTAATTTGTTATACTTTCAGTCCAGTCAGCAGAAAACTCACTAATTTTCTTTTCCTCTTGAGCATAAACAAATCTCCTACAGGGTTCTGGAAGACACAAGCTTTATATAGCACACTGATGGCTGAAAATATAAGGATATTAATTACAAATTACCAGTGTTTTTATCTGACCAAGTTAAATATTTTTTGCACAAAAATAACACAATTTAGGATAACTTATGTCATAGCAACTGTAAAACTATTTCTAAAGTCACAGAAAAACTCTTATCTATATTAAGCCTTGTTTTTATTCTATGCCATTGTGTTGGAACAGACCCACCGCTAGCCTTTCAGCAAGTTTTCAGAGGCAGTAAATTGCGTGGGAGAAGATTGCCCATCTTTCTTCTACGGAGCAGCTGGTGGATTCCAACTAAGTACTTTTGCATTAGCATTGCAATTCCTATCCACTAAGCCAATTCAGCCTTGTTGTGTTGTTGTTATGTACCATCGAGTTGGAACTACATATAGCTGACCCTCCCTTCAGCAGGTTTTCAGAGGCAGTGAATCACATGGGAGGAGAGAATATCCATCTTTCTCTCACAGAGCAACTGGTGGGTTTGAACCACGTGCCTTTGTGTTAACAGTGCAATTCCTTACTACTAAGCAACCAAATCAACAAACACGAAACTGAAAAACTGCAGAGAAACATGCAATTCTTTTTGCCTATACCCTACAAAGTTCCTCAGCTTTGACGTTATACTCATTTCTAAATGATCTTCTCCTGGATTTTATTAATAAGAATAGACATCTCCTACTGGCCAAATCACTATGCCCTGTGTATACAAAGACTTTTTAGATCCTATTGTGAGCAAGGGTCCTATTTTATTTTAAGATTGAGAAAACTTATGTTCCGAGCAGTGAATCTGTAGGACTTGCTATTCTCAGGGACGGGACCAAAACATAAATCTAACTGTTATTGAGGGTTTTTTTTTTTTACTGTCTTTCACAGTTTTCAGTTATCAAAGAAATAAGACATTCATCACAACAAAAATTGTATACTGTACTTTTTCTAGATTTTTGTTTTGTTTTTGTTTGACATTGGAAAAGGTTATCCAAGTCCCTGTCTTCTTTTCCTTTCATTTTCAAACACTTTGCCTTTTGTACAAGTCTAAGCAAAGAATAGAAATGAACTCTAGATTCATTATCCTGTGAGAAAGGAATAAATCAGGGTAGCAGTTCAAATTTAGCAGAAACTACAGCATAAACAAAAATGAATTAGCAGTATTTTGCTGCTAGTTCTAAGTTTTCCTTCAAGCTAAGGGGGTGAAAAAAACCACTCCCACACTTTTATTTAGGTAAAATGAAATAGAAAGGTTTTAGTTTGTTTCATTTCTTCTGTTACAGTAAAAAGTTTCTGGAACTCTCTGGAGAATAATCTGTTTAGATTCTGCAGAAGAGCTAACCAAGATGGCAGCAAGAGAGGTGTTCTCAGCCAGTGTAAAAAGTCATTCAGTTACGCTGCCCAATGCCACAGAATTAGTTAACTATTAAAATGCTCCAGAATGCATTTTCTGATTTTTTTAGCACTTTTATCAAAGAATTGTATTAAAACTTGAGGTTTGAACTTCACAATAAGAAAAATCTTAAAATTAAACTTTCCCAATGTTGCTAATTGCCCAGCAATTAAGTTTAGGTAGACAGAACTGGAGATAGTTGATTGATTTTAGTGTATCCATTCACATTTAATATGATGAAAGGGAAGAGATTCTAAAGAAAAAGATCTGAGCAGGAGAGTCCAAAGGGAAGCATGAGAAGACGAAGCAAAGTATTATAATGGGATGTGTAGAGAGCTAGAATTGAAGAATAAAAAGAGAAGAACTCACTTGGCATTTCTAATGATGAAGGAACTGAAAAACGAATTCAAGCCACAAGTTGAAAACTGAGAGGTGCTATGAGCAAAATCCTGAATGATCCAGGAAACATCAAAAGAAGATCAAGGGAGTACACAAAATCATTGCACCAAAAAGAATGGGCTAACACTTAAATATTTTAGGGAGTATCATATGAGAAAGAGATAAGGTTATGAGGGAAGAAGTTGAAGCTAAACTGATACCATTGGCAAAAAATAAGGCCCAACAAATCTATGAGATGCCAGTTGACATGTTTCAAATGATAGATGCAGCCCTGAATGTGCTCACTAGACTATTAAAGGAAATTTGGAAGACAGCTGCTTGGCCAAACAACTGGAAGAGATTTGTATGTGCCCTCATTCCCAAAGTGATCCAACAGGATATGAAATTATTAAAAAATCATTAATATCACATACAAGCAAATACAGCTAAAAATCATTAAAAAATGGCTAGAGAAATATCAGAAGTTCAAGCTGAATTTAGAAGAGGCCATCAGTTGGATCTGGTTGAAAGCAAAGAATACCAGAATAATGTTTATTTGTGTTTTATAGATTATGCAAAAGAATTTGACTGTGTGTGTCATAACAAATTACAGCTGACATTGAGAAAAATGGGAATACCAGAATTTTTAATTGTGCTCATATGAAACCTGGACGTAGACCAAAAGGCTGTTGTACGAACACAGCAGGGAACAATACTATATGATTTAAGAGAATGATCTGCATCAGCATTGTACCTTCTCTCCATACCTATTTAATCTGTAAGCTGAGAACATTATTTGAAAAACTGGACTATGTGAAGAAGACTGTGGCATCAAGATCAGAGGAGGACTCACCAATAACCTGCATTATTCAGATGACAAAACCTTAGTTGCTGAAAGTGAGGAGGACTTTGAGCACTTGATGCAAGAAGTTAAATACTGTAATTTTCAATATGGATTGCGTCTCAATGTCAAGAAAACAAAAAATTCTCAGCAGTGGACCAATAGGCAACATCATGATAGATGGAGAAAAGAGTAAGATTTTCAATTACTTCATCCTACTTGTTGGATCCACAATCAATACATTTGGTATCAGCAGTGAGGAGATCAAAAAACAATTGCATTGAGAAAATCTGTAGTCAGGAACCTCTCCACATTATTGAGAAGCAATGATATCAGTTGAGGACTAAAGTGAGCCTGATTCAGGCCATCGTATTTTCAATCACTTGTTATGCATCTGAGAACTGGACTGTGAGCTGTTTGATGTTGTAGAATACTACTTAATATCTCAGGACATCCAAAAGAACAACAACAACAACAAAAATGTCTTGGAAAAGGCTCCACCAGAGTGTTTCTTGGAGACAATGATCATAAAGCTTTGTTTCACATATTTTGGGCACATTGTTAGAAGAGGTTATTCCTTGGCAAGGCACATTATTTTTAGAAAGATGAAGGATTGGAAAAAGAGAGGAAGAGCAGGTGAATTGACAGTGACTGCAGCAATGGACTCAAATGTGTGGGAGATGGTGAGAACGGCACAGGATAGGACAGGGTTCAGATCTGTTTTTCATCGGATTGCTATGGGTCATACTCAACTCAATGGCACCTAAAGACAACAAGACAATAACATTTACCTTTAGGATTTGAAAGAAAATTACAGTGGTTTGGTTTGCAAATGTGCTTATTTATTTTGCATTTGGACTCCCATTTCATCTTCATTGACAAATCTTTGATTTAGGCATGCAATTATTGTTTAACTTTGAGTGTCATGTGAGGACATCAATTTAGTTACCTGTACGTTGACCTAATGAACAGAAAGTTATGCTACCAAGCCCAAGGTGGGTGATTTTAATCTGCAGCCCTCAGGTCAGGTTCAAATTGTTTTCCTGTCAAACATTCTTCTAGGTGGTAATAACACTGGTCTAGTGCATTGCTGTACACTGTGACACTGATGTGCCAAATGTGATAATGGTTACCCATAGTGGACAGTGTTTAGTGGAGCCCCTCGATTAAAACAAGCCTGGAAGCAGGAGTGGCATCCACTTCCGAAATGACTTGCCTCTGGAAACCCTACGAACAGTGCTCAGACCTTTCATTCATAGGGTCTCTATGAGTCGTCTATGACTTGACGGCACCTAACAACAACAACAACATATCAAAAACTAGATGATGTGCACATAATTTGAAGTAATTTTACCTCTTTGTTCTATAAACATCTTTGGCACAGCAGAACAATTTACTGATTATTGAGATGTTTTCTAGCAAATAAGAATTTGTATAAAAAAGGCAAAACACTGAGAAAGAATAAATATGTTGTTGTTGTTATTATGTGCCGTCAAGTCGCTTGTGACTCATAGCGACCCTATGTACAACAGCCCTAAACTCCTCTCTGTCCTGTGTCAATCTCACTGTCTCTGACACTCCCATCCCAATTATCCCAGTCACTGAATCAATCCACCTCATAGAGGGCCTTCCTCTCCTGTGCTGTCCCTCCACCCTCCCAAGCATGATGTCCTTCTCCAAGGACCGGTCTCTCCTCACAACATGTCCAAAGTATGTTAGACAGAGCCTCAGAATCCTTGCCTCCAAGGAGCCACCTGGTTTAACCCTTTCCAGGACAAATCTGTTTGTTTTCCTAGCAGTCCATGGTATTCTCAATACTCTTCTCCAGCACCACAGCTCAAAGGCATCAATTCTCCTTCTATGTATTGAAATTTCATTTCAGCACCTTCCCACTAAATTTTTGGCTAGTGTGGGACACAGCGACAAACTTTATTAATCACCTGTGAGTACTAGAGAGGCTCTTGTCCCAGAAAAATAGAAAAGCATATAGAATGCTTTCATTAATCCACACATCTGATTCTTAATATATTCAATGGATATCACCAGGTTGTGCTCCTGTCTTGTAAGGAAGGACAGAAACCCTAGCAGGAGGCCAGACCCCAGCCACAGGCTCTGTGGAACACTCAAAAGCTTCTATCTGGGCAGCATGATGGCTGCATTTTGAAGAGACCTCGATGAGAAGAGAAAAATCAATTTTGGTTTCTTTTACATATCTTTGGAAAATTCTTGGGCATTTCTCCCCAAATGCACACATTTTCTGGAACTTTGAATGATTTTCAAACCATCTTAAACACCTCCTCCTTAATACCTGCTGAGAAAGGTGATTTTGATTCCTACTTTATGAGAAGAGAGTCTGCCATAATAAGTTCAATAGAATTTTAGAAAGTAATTTAAAAAGAAAGCAAATCAATTGATTGAATGGGTTTCCCCTTTTTCTAAATGCCAAGCACTGTGATTAATCACCGGTATAATGCTTGCTTCAAGATTACTGCACCAGTAGGAAGATGTGCCAGGGAACTCCATGCATAGCCCAGACCCAGTTGCTGCAGTGACTGAGACACTTCTTCAGGACTCTCAGACACTTAATTTTGTTTAACCTTGTTTCATCCTTACACCACATATATAAAGTAGGTATAGGATAAAAACAAAAACACAAAAATACTATCCCTGAGTCAGTTCTGAGTCATGACGACTGTTCATCATCTTCACAGGACTATAAACCTTGACAGGAGGACTCTGCACATCTTTCCCCTGGTAAGTGACTCATGGATTAGCACCACAAACCTTTTGATAGTAACCTGTTAAACTATGCATTATTTATCTACCATTGTTTTATGAATAAAGAAACAAGACCCATAGGTAGTAAGTCACTTGCTCTATTTTAGGGGCAAACAGTGAATGGATGGAGGAGTCAAGGTCTAAACACAAGTCTTTGGACTCAAAATCCACTTCTCTTTCTAGACCACATCCCCCTCCAGAAAATTTTGACAAGGAGAAATAACAAGGCCAAGCAAGACCAGGGGCAAGTAATCACGTTCCTGGAGCTCAGACAGCCTAGTGGATAGAAGGATGTGCTGAGAATCCAAAGTTGAAATCCACAGCTGCTCCTCTGGAGAAAGATGGGAAGTTTCGTCCTTTGTGATTCACAGCCTCTGAAAACCTACTGGAGGGTCCACTGTGGGTTTGTTCCAAATCACTGGCAATGAGATTTTTTTTTGGTTTGTTTGGAAATGGAGAGGTGAAGATACCACTCCATTTTGGCTGATTCCACCATCTGAGCATTAATATTTCACCAATAATATTTTCTGAAGTCTGACTCACACCATAATCTTCACACACAATCTTCATGGCTCCAAAAGGAGTGCTCATGACAAAGCAAATAAAATATTAGGCTGCTAACCCAAGTTCAAGTTCACTGGGTGGTGAAGACATGGCAGACTGGCTCTGTAAAGACTACAGGAGGCAATCTTGCACTACACTCACTCAAGAATTTTGGTTAGTGGCTTGGATGCCACCAACAATTTCTTTACCAGCCTAACACTTCATAGAACTCAAACTCAACTACCTGTTTTGAGTCAGAACCAAGTCATAGTTGACCTTCAAGTGGGTTTTTGCAGGCTGTAAATTACATGGCAGGAGATTGTCCATCTTTCTCTACTCAACAGAGAGGAACCACTTTTGGGTTAACAACACAACTCCCTACAAATTATATCACCAGAGCCCCCTAAAGCTTTATATCAATCATCAAGCTGGACCTAATTCATAGCTTATCATTCAGCACATTTTTAAAAAATATGTTCAATGATTTATTCTTCACAAATACCTTTAAAAAACCCACCAAAAAACAGGAGAGGACTTTACACATGTACTTCACCAGATGGACTGCATAGAAATCAGATTGACTACATCTGTGAAGGAAATCATTGAAGAAGCAGTCAAAACCAGACTTGGTTCTGACTGTGGAACAGACCATCAACTTACTCATGTGCAAGTTCAAATTGAGACTGAAGAAAATGAAAACAAGTCCATAAGAACTAAAATATGTTCTTGAGTCTTTTGCACTTAAATTTAAAAATCATCTTAACAGATTTGAAGCATTGAACACCAACGATCAAAGACCAGAAGGGGCCTTAATTTTTGCCAATGCCTTCATTGCAGCTTGAACTTTTTCCTTCCTTACCAATGGCTCTTTATTATCATATGGTATTTCCTGAAATACTTCAGTGTTGGCTAGTTCTTTTTGGTATAATGACAGCGTATTCCCTCCATCTTCCTGTGAAGTTTCCTGGACAATTCAAGATTTTGCCCATAGCATCTCTAAATATGGCAACTTGGTGCTTGAATTTGATTTTCAGTTTGAGAACTTATGAGAAACTTTCCCTTTTTTCTAATTCTCCAATTGTAAGTCTTTGCACATAATAGTTCGCTTTGTTTTCTCAAGCAGCCCTTTGAAATCTGTTCAGATCTTCAACATATCTTCCTTTTGTTTTGGCTCTAGTGCCATTTTCAGGGTCCTGTTTGGCTTTTTCTTCCTCTTCTCGTGATCTTTTGCTCTTTTTATGCGTGATGTCTTTTATTTCATTCCACAACTGGTCTTTGATCCAGCAGATTTTAGAGGCAGTAAATCATATGAGAAGAGTTTATTCACCTTCCTTCTGCAGAATAGTTGATGGATTGCTCCCAATTGCATCGCTTCGTCTGACAGCACAGCTACTTATCACTAGGCCACCAGAGCTCCCTAATTAACTTTATATTTATGTATTGAGACATAGGGGGAAAATTAATCATTTTCATACATCAAGTAAAAGAGTAAAAATTTCTTGAAACCAGAAGGAGTCAAATTATAATGCACAATTCAAATCTTGCTGATGTCATCTTATTCCAGCATCAGTAGCTAAGTTTAACAACACAAAGTACTATAACTTTTGGAGAGGATGCAGGGAGTTTGGAACTCATATGCGCTGCAAATGGGATTGTAAAATGATACAATCACTATGGTAGGCAGTTTAGTGTTTCCTCAAAAAGCTGAACATGACATTCCATGCTATAGTTGTTATGTATCATCAGTTTGACTACTACTCATAGCAACCCTATGAAAAACAGTTCTAAACCGTGTCCTATTCTGCACAAACCTTACCATCTGACACATCTGATGCAATCGTCAAGTCACTGTGCTGAAACATATCATTCAGGTTTTTTCTCTTCTGCACTGACTTTCTACTCTTCCAAGCATAATGTCTTTCTCCAAGGACTGGCCCCTTCTGACAACATGCTTAAGTATGTGAGACAGACTTTCAAAATCTTTGCCTACAGGGAGAAAATAGATTTTATTCTGTCTAGGATGGACTTATTTGTTCTCTTGGCAGTCCATGCTATGGTCAATATTCATCTTCACCATAACTCAAAGGCATCAATACTTCTGTCAGCCTTATTCATTGCCCAGCTATCAGTTGCAAGGAAATAATCAAGAAAACTATAGCCTGGATCAGGCACACCTTAGTCTCCAGACTGACATTATTCTTCAGCACTCTGAAGAAGTCCTTGAAAGCAGATTTTCCCAGTGCAACTCATCTTTTGATTTCTTGAGTGCTGGTGCCAAGGACATTGATTGTGGATTCAAGCAAGATGAAATATATTACAACTTCAATCTTTTTTCCATCTATCATGATGCTGCCTATTGGCCCACTGGGAAATATTGTTGTTTTCTTGATTGTAAGATACAATATATATATACTGAAGTCCTTGATCTTCTGCAAAAACACTTTGAGTCCTCCTCAGTTTTGGTGATTAAGGTTGTGTCATCTGCATAACATAGGTTGTTGATGAGACTTCCTTCAATCCTGATGCCACATTTTCTTCATAAAGTCTAGCATCTTGAATGATCTGTTCTGAATATAAATTGAAAAGCTATGGAGGAAGAATAAACCTCCGAAACACTCTTTTCTTGTTTTGCAACCATGCAATATTCCCTTGCTCTCTTTGGACAAAAACTTATTGGTAAAAGTATAGATTTCACATAAACTCAATCAAGTGCTCTTGGATTCCCAATTTTCTTTATATTAGCCACAATTTATTGCAATCCACACAGCCAAATGCCTTTGCATAGTAAATAAAACATAATAGGCATCCTTCTGATAATCTGCTTTTAGCCAAGATTAATCTAACATCAGAATGACATCCTTAGTGCCATACACTCTTTTAAATCTGGAAATCCCTGTGTGGTTGTTTTAATGTGCCATTGCATTGCTTGCAATAGCTCTCAAGCCTGCTCTATCCTGGGCCAATCTCACCATCTCTGACACACCTACCTCCATTTCCCCAGTCACTATGTCAATCCATCTCATCAAGGATCTTCCTGTCTTAGCCTGTTCCTCCACATTTCCAAGCATAATTCTCCAAGAAGTGTTTCCTCCTGGCAACATGCCCAAAATATGAGAGATGGGACCTCAAAAATCCTTGCTTCTAAGAAGCAGTTTGATATCACCCTCTCCAGGGCAGACCTGTTTGTTCTCTTGGAAGTCCACGGTATGTTCAATGTTTTTCTCGAGAACCACAACTCAAAGGCATCAGTTCTTTTTCTGTCATCTTTAGTCATTGTCCAACTTTACGATGAGTAATAATCAATTGTGAAGACTATGGCCTGAATCAGGTGCAATTTAATCTCCATTCTGATATTGTTGTTCTTCAGTACTCTGGAAAGGTCCCTGACAGCAGATTTTCCTAATGTAGTTCATCTTTTGATTTTGCTGACTCCTACTGCCAAAAGTTCAAGAAGGATTTAGAAGAGGCTGTGGCACCAGGGATATCATTGCTGATGTCAGATGAATCCTAGCTTAAAATAAGGACTATCAGAAGAATATCTATTTGTGCTTTACTGACTATACAAAGGCATTTAACTGTGTGGATCATGACAAGTTGTGGCTGACATTGAGGAGAATGGGAATCTCAGAGCACTTGATTGTGCTCATGCGGAATCTACACCTGGATGAGGAGACTATTGTGCAAATGGAGTAAGGGAGAATTGCATGGTTTGGAATCAGGAATGGAGTGTGTCAGGGTTGTATTCTTTCTTCATACCTTTTCAATCTGTATGCTGAGCAAATTATCCAAGAAAGTGGACTCTATGAGGAGGAGTGTGGCTTCAGGATTGGAGGGAGACTTATCAATAACCTGTGCTATTAGATGACACAGTCTTACTTGCTGATAGTGAGGAGGACTTGAAACACTTGTTACAGAAGATCAAGGAATGAACCTTCCATATGGGTTGCATCTCAATGTCAGGAAAACCCAGATTCTTATCACTGGACTGAGTATCATGTTGGATGGAAAGGAGATTGAGACTGTCAAAAGCTTCTTCTTGCTTGGAACCACAATTAACATCCTTGGTACAAGTAGTCAGGAAATAAGGAGACACATTGCACTGGGAAAATCTGCAGTTTGGGACTTTTCAAAATGATTTAGGAGTAATGATGTCAGTTTGAGGACTAAGGTGTGTCTAATTCAGGCTATTTTTGTTGTTGTTGTTGTTATGTGCCATTGAGTCATTTGCAATTCATAGCAACAAACAGCCCTGGTACCTGATCTATTCTGTGCAACTTTACTGCCTCTGACACATCATTACCCAAGTCACTGACTCAGTCCATCTCACCGATGGTCTTCTTCTCTTTTTCTATCCATAGTCTTTGCAATTAACGGCTATGCATCTGAGAACTGGGTAATGAAAAAGGATGACAGAAAAAGAATTTATGCCTTTGAGCTGTGGTGTTGGAGAATAGAATGAACAGATATGTCTTGAAGATGATGCAGCCAGAGTGCTCTTTGGAGGCAAGAATGATGAGGCGTTTCCTCACATACTTTGGATATGTTGCTAGGAGCTTCTATTCCTTGGAGAAGGACATGATGTTGGGAAGGGTACTGGGTTAGAGAAGGAGAGGAAGAACTTCAACAGGATGGATTGATATGGTGACTGCTAAAATAAGCCCTTGTATGTCAGGAAGTATGAGGATGGCACAGGATAGAGCAGGGTTCAGATCTTTTGTTCATAAAGTAATTATGAGTCATGCTTGACTCAGCAGTACCTAATAACAACAACAACAACAACAAGTACAAAGAGTGTTCATTGTGGAGTCATCAAGCTGAAATTATTTATAATCTCAATCTTTTCTCCATCTGTTATGGTGCTGCCAATGAGCACTGTAGTAAGAATCTGTGTTTTAGGGGTGTTTTGTTCAGTTTTGTTTTGTTTATGCGTAGTTTAAAAGCATACTGAAGACTGAAGTCAATGACCTTTAGCAGAAAATGCTTCGTCCTCTTCAGTTTCGGCTAGCAAGGTTTTATTATATGCATAATGCAAGTTTTTTGATTAATATCCTTCAGTCCTGATGTCACATTCCTTCTCATCAAGTCCAGCCTCTCAAATTATCTGTTCTCTATATAGATTGAAAAGGTATGGAGACAGGACATATCCCTGACACACTCCTTTCTTAATTTTGCACCATGCAGTATTTCCTTGCTCTATTCTGATGGCTCTTCCTGATCAGGTATAGTTTTGCATGAGCACAATCAAATGTTCTGGGATTCTCATTCATCTCAAAGTTAGCCACAATTTTTTTATGATCCACACTGCCAAATTCCTTTGCATAGTCAGGGATATGCAGCTAGACATTCCTCTGGTTCCCTCTGATTTCAGCCAAGACTCCTCTGACATTGGCTATGGTGTCCCTGGTGCCATGGCCTCTTCTAAACCAAGCCTGTATTTCTGGAAGTTCTCCATCAATGTACTGTTCCAGTTGTTTTTGGATAATCTTTAGCAGGATTGTGATTGCATATGCTATTGCTCAGTAATTTCCACACTCTGTTGGATCCCCTTTATCTGGAATGGCTATAAATATTTATCTCTTCCAGTCAGTTAGCCAAGTAGCTGTCATCCGGATTTCTTGGCACAACCCAGTGAACAAGTCCATGGCTGAAATATGTCAGTTGGTATTCTATTAATTCCTGGGGTATTTATTTTTTCTAATTGCTGCAGAGCAGCTTGAACTTCCTCCTTCATCATCATTGACTCTTGATTATATGCTATTTCATAAAATTCTTCTGTGTCAGTCAAGTCTTTTTTGGTACAGTGACTCTGTGCTCTTTTAATCTTCTTTTGGTGCTTCCTGAGTCATTCAATATTCTGTCCATAGCATCCTTAAGTATTACTACCAGAGACTTGAATTTGTTCTTCAGTTCCCTCAGCTTAAGAAATTCTGAGTGAATAGCCAACAGACACATAAAGAAGTGTTCTAAATCACTGTGAACAAGAGAGATGAAAATAAAAACCACAATGAGATGCTATCTCACCCCAGTAACAGTGGCAAAGTTTAATGGACCATAAGCAACAAATGTTGGAAAAGATGTAGAGAGATAGGAACTCTAATATAGTATCGGTGGGATTATACAACGGTACAACCATTCTGGAAGGCAGTTTGTAATTTCTCAAAAAGCTAATACGCCATCCCCTTTTCCTTATGAATCAGGGTGAAGTCTCTCTCAGGGAGGAGTGATACGGAATGGCAAGGGACACACTGACAAAGGAGATTAAACAGAACTGGCTTTGACAAGCACTATGGCAATTGGACAATTAAAACAGACATTGAGGGGAGGAAGAAGAACGAACTGGGGATGAGGGTGGAGAAAACAGT
>NW_006399847.1:7122219-7141485 GCF_000299155.1 Elephantulus edwardii
AATATCCTGTACATGTACAAAACACTAGGTATATGAATGGTATGCAAATACATTTTTTTTTTAAAAAAAGCAGTTACACTAAAATGCAGGCATGCTCACTCAGTTAGTTAATGCTGATGGCTGATGGCTGCATTTGTCCTTCAATGACAAGGTGGAATAGTTGTGACAGAGGCCTGAGGCCCACAATCCTGAGACATTTACTATTTGACCCTTTACAGAAAAGCTTGCTGACCTGTTTTCAAATGTAAAGAAAGATTATATAGGAATGAATATAAAGGAAGAATATACCGAGAAAGACGTTTACCTGTATTTTACTGACATTTGACAAAGGCATTTGCTGTGTTGATTATAACAAATGATATATAATTTAATGTTGTAAAGGAAAAAAATTCCAGAACATCAAACTGCTCATGCAGAACCTACACACTGGCTAAGTGACAATCATTAAAACACAGGAAAGCTGTAGTGGATGGTCTAAAATCAGAAAAGGTGTGTGTCAGGCTTGTGTTCTTTCTCCAAATTTTTCAAAGTGTTTACTAAGCATGTAATCTCAAAATATTGACTAGAGGAAGAAGAATGCAGTATGAGGATTGGAGAAAAACCCACTAACAACCTGAGATATGAGGATGACACAAGTCTTCTTCCTGAAAGTGAAGTTTGAAGAACTTATTGATGAAACACAAAGATTATAATCTTCAGTATGGAGTAAATCTCAACACCTGAAGAGACCGGGTAACAGTGGGCGTGACTAATTTTATAAGACACGATATAAAAATAGTTCATTATATGGAACAAAATATAATGTAAATGGAAGAGTGTATAAAACACAATTTAAAAAGTTAAAAGTATCTATAAAACTGGAACAATAAGCAAAAGTAGGATAAATAGATAAAAAATTGAATTATTGAAGATTTCATTTTATTTAAATTCACAACAAATGTCTATAGATACAGGACGAAATAAAATGGTATGTTTCTTTGGACTCGTCTGCTGCAAAAGATCTTTTGAAATAAAAAACAAAGATGTCACATTGAAGACTAAGGAGCTCCTGACTTGCATTTTCAGCAAGGCAGACAGTGAATAAGAGGAAGACCAAAGAATTGGGGAATTTTATTTATGGCTTTAGTGAAGAATATTAAACATCCCATGGACTTTCAGGAGAATGAACAAATCTATCTTGTAAAAAGTGTAGCCAATATGCTTCTTAGATAAGAGGATGACAAAATCTTACAGTTTCAATATGTTATTAGAAGGATATCATATTTATTAAAGCAGGGAATCAAGAACAAAGAAGACCTACAACAAAATGGATTTGCAACAATGAGTTGGAACAGTGACAATGTAAGGTTGACACAATCGTCATTAGGTACATTTGAGTCCACTTCACTCATAGTGACCCTGTCTAAGGACAGCAGATCTGAGCTTTGCCTGACCGTGCATCATCCTCATGATCTCTTTGAGGCCATTGTTACAGTGTCAATCTATTTTGTTGACAGTCTTCCTCTGTTTCTCTTACTCTCAACTTTCTCCAACACATTGTCTTTTTCTAAGGCGATTCTTAGAGGCAAGTTTGGTGAAACTTCATCTCACGTACTTTGAGCGTGTTGTCAGAAGTCATCAGTCCTTGGAAAAAAGACATGTGATGGCATCTACCAACAACAATTCTTCCCCTAACTTGCTTTAATATTATGTGCCTTTGAGTGAGAACTGACACATAACTGACCTTCTGGTGGGTTTTCAGAGGATGTAGATTGTATGGGAGGTGATTGTGTTTTTCTCCAATGCAGCAATTGGTAAATTTGAACTTTTTGCCTTTCAGTAGACAGCACAACTCCTTACTACCAGATCTCCTTCCAAACTTCCTTGTCAACAGTATGTATGTATAACTTAAGGATCCCTGACAGTGCAATGGTTAAGATATTGATTAACTATTAAACAAAATCTTGGAAGTAAAATAAAAAAGTTGGTAATTTGATCTCATGTAAAGATCCAAGGGGGAAACACCTGGTACCAACAGCTAGGAAATCAAAAGATAAATTTCATTGGGAAAATCTACTGTCAGGGACCTCACCAGAGTATTGAAGAGCAATGATGTTAGTCTGGAGACTAAGGTGCACCTGATCCAGGCCATGGTCTTCACAATTGCTTGCTATGCATCAGAAAGCTGGACAATGACTAAGGATAATAGAAAAAAAGAATTGATCCCTTTAAGTTGTGGTGCTGGAGAAGAGTATTGAATACACCATGGCCTGCCAACAGAACAAACAGACTAATCCTAGAGAGGGTGATACCAGACTGCTCTTTGGAGGCAAGGATTTTGAAGCTCTGACATACTTTGGGTATTTTTCAAGGGGGAACCAGTCCTTGGAGAGGGGCAACATTCTAAAAAGGGTGGAGGGAAAGTGCAAGAGAAGAAGAATCTGGAAGAGATGAATTAACTCAGTGACTGGAGAAATGAGGGTTGGTATGTAAGAGAGGATGAGGTTGTCTCAAGATAAAGCAGGGTTCAGAGCTGTTGTACACAAGTGACTCGACATCACAAAGCAACAACAACAACAACATTTGATCCAGTAAAGATTATAACCTAGGAAATCTTATGAGGCAGTTCTTTTCTGTCATGCAGAGTTATGTGAGTTTGAATTGATTTGATGTCAGTTAACAATCATTATAACAAGACTTGAAAGGCAAGCATTTGCTTTAGATTCATATCTTTTTAGATGAATTTTCCAAATTCATTTAACATTTCTTTGTGTTCTTGCTGCATACATTTATAACAGAGCAGATAAAGAAAGCAGCTATTTGAAGAGATAAAGGAAGTGCTATGGGATTTGTTGTTGTGTATCGTTGAGTCAAAACAGACCCATACCTATCCCCCCAGCAGGTTTGCAGTGGCAGTTAATTGCACAGAGGAAATTTCCCCTCCTTCTCCCAAAGAGCAGCTGGTGGATTTGAATCTCATGCCTTAATACTAGGCCACTGGAGCTGAATAATTCTGCTTGACATAATGATATTTCTGCTTGAAATATGAGAGAGATTAGAAATAGCTTTCAAGAAGAGATAAGTTTGAATGAGACCTCAAAACAAATTTTGGTTTTGGGTATCCTTAAATCACCTGTGACTCATAGCAACCCTGTGTACAATAGCTCTGAACTCTATCCTGAGCCAACTTCATTGTCTCTTGACACACCTACAGCCATTATCTCATCTAATCAAGGTTATTCCTCTCTTGTGCTGTCCTTCCACCCTCCCAAGCATAATATCCCTTTCCAAGGACTGGTCCCGCCTTGCAACATGTACAGAGTTTGTCAAATGGAGTTTCAAAGAACAACTAAAAATCTCAGTACATGCATATTTCCTTCTGTTTGTAGTGATACTGTAAGACAGCATAGAAGTGCTCCTTGAATTTTCTAGACTATAAAGCATCTCATCTTTCTTCTGAAAGAGTGGCTGATGTCAAGTTTATTAAGACATAGCTACAGGCTAGTCTAGAAAGCCCAAGGAATGGGGTAGGGGTAATTCCTAGGGAGTGGCAATGCAAACCTAAAGGATGTCCCTTTCTAGTATTTCAAATCCATGAGGGGTTCTGAACGAGAGAGACAAGGATTCTCCTTCTAGGTGATTGTTGTTGTTTTTGTTTGGTGATTACACCCTTGGAAACACAATTATGCGTCTGTTTTGACTCAATAGCTGTGAGTAATGAGTATGGTCTATGATACAGTTAAAATGAAGTATTAGATCTATTTGTATAAAAACGATAAATTTTCCATGACATTGTTAAATTAAAGGAAACATGGTGCAAATTACAGAAAATGAATAATAATTTTTTAAAGCAGAGTTACTGTCTATATGTATATGTGCAGAAACCTAGAAAAGGTATAAAGTTCAGGAAGCAGCAACAGAGTTAAGGGCCAGAAATAGTGTTAAATTTTAAATATGTTACAATATTTTATTATAGATGCTTTTAGATGCCATCAAGTCAACTATAGCTCATAGTCGTCCTATAAGCAACAGACCAGAGCTTTGCCCTATCATTCACCATCATCCACAATGAGGTACCATCTCACTTCAGTAGTACTGGCAATGTTTAATAGGACAGCAAGTAATAAATATTGGAGAGGATGTGATGAGAAAAGAACTTTTATACACTCTTGGAGGGGGGGATTGTAAAATGGCACAACCATTCTGGAAGACAGTTTGAAGCTTCCTCAAAAAGCTGAACATAGAAATTCCACTACTTGGAATATACACTGAGAAAATTATAACTGAGGCACTAATTGAGATCTGTACACCAATGTTTATAGCAGCATTATTTACCATTGCAAGAACATGGACACAGTCCAAATATCCAACCACGAACGAATGGATTGAGAATTCATGATACATTCACACAATGGAATACTATGCAGCACACAGGAGCAATCACTTTGTAAATTATTACCTAACTTGAGAGGGACTACAGAGTATTATGCTGAGTGAACTAACTCAGTTCCACAAGGATAAGTATTGTATAAAACCATTATTTTAGAATAAGCATAAGGATCCAAGAGTGGTAAGAGAGGTTGGAAGAGGAGGGTTGAGGATGTGCAGGGGGGGTGGGGAGTGTGTGTGTTAATCATGGGGATCTACTATTTGATGGGTGGGTGGGGGGGTGAAGGAAATTGAAAGAATTTGTTCTTAAAAACAATGTATTCAAATTTTGTAAATAAACTAGTAGAAATTTTAAAAAAAAAATACTAGCCTCCAAGGAGAAATTGGTTTCATATCCTCCAAGACAGACCTATTGGTAGTCCATCGTATGTTCAAGATTCTTCTCCAGAACCACTACTCAAAGGCATCAATTCTTCTTCTGTCATTGTCTGGATCAGATGCAACTTAGTTTCTAGACAGACATTGTTGCTTCTCTGTACTCTGGAGAGGTCCCTGACAGCAGATTTTTCCAGTGCAATTTGTCTTTTGATTTCTTGACTGCTGGTGCCAAGAGTGTTGATTGTAGAGTTGAGCAACCTGTAATTGTTAACAACCTCAATTTCTTCTCCATTTGTCATAGTGCTGTCAAATGGCCCAGTGGTGAAGATCTTTGTCTTCTTGATGTTCATGATAGATGGAGAAAAGTTTGAGGTTGTTAATAATTTTATTCTGCTCAGATTTGTAATCATCACCATTGGCACCAGCAGTCAGAATATAAAAAGACAAGTTGAATTAGGAAAGTCTGCTGTCAGAGGACTCTCCATAATCTTGGAGAGCAACAATGTCAGTCTGGAGACTAAAGTGTGCCTGATCCAGGTCATGGACTTCTCGATTACTTGCCATGCATCTGAGAGCTGGACATTGACTAAGAACAACAGAAAGAGAATTGATATCTTTGGGTTGTGGTGCTAGAGAAGAATATTGTGGACTTCCAAGAGAAGAAACGGGTTTGTCCTGGAGAGGGTGAAACTTGATTGTTTCTTGGAAGCAAAGATTTTGAAGCACTGGCTCAGATGCTTTGAGAGTGTCAACAGAAGGGTCCGATTCTTGGAGAAGGACATCAGAGTTGGAAAGGTCAGCGCAAGAGAGGAAGATTCTAGATGAGATGAATTGATACAGTGACTATGACAATGGTATCAAGTGTACCAGAGATGGTGAGGTTGTCGTAGGATAGTTCAAAGTTCAGAGCCATTATTCATGGGGTTGCTATCAGTCATAGTATATGTGATGGCACATTACAGCAGTGACATGTTTAAACTTTTCAATGTGTAAAGTCATTTACATAAAACACATACAATACATCCAGATAAAGCATACACTTAAAAAGGAAAGTTGCCCATTGGTGATTAGACAGCAAAGCTTTGTTTTTCTTGAGTCCAGTACACCAACCCTGCCTGTGTGGGCACTCAGACATTTCTGCACACATTGTTCCAAATAATTTAATTATCAAGAGCAGGGCCACGGCAGAATTCCAGAAATCTCAAGATCCACAATAAGTAATAAAATAACCTATGAAAATCAACTCAGAAAAGAAATTTCTGAAAACCTTTTTGAGTTATATACTGGTGATTTCATAACATTTTGGCAAAACTGTCATTTTGTTTAGAAAATACAGTATTATAATGAAGGTACAATGTTGCCAGTGTGATGGAACCCCAGAAGAGAACAAGTGTTTAGTCTTACACAGTTTCTGTCTCTATCTCTGAGCTATATTGACACTGTTTATTTCACCATCAGTTTGCAAAATGCTCATTTCTCCTCCTGATGACATGAGTTTGCTTAGGGTCTCAAGGATCTTAAGATAGTTAGTAGCAGAAAATATTTCTAGTTTAACTCCACTGGACCACCAGCCACGCTAAACCTCCAGCACCTCCGGACCACCAGCTGCACCTGCCCTGCTGTGAGCCTGCAGTGCTCTGCACTGCAGGGCCCCTGTAACCTGACCGAGGTCCTCATGCATGACCACTCAGAAGCCAGCCCCACTGAGCACAAGCTGTACAGCTGAACCTGAGTGAGGTCCCTGCAAGTCCACACATGAGCAGGTAGCCCTGTCAAGCACAAGTAGAACAGCTGCAAAATGAGGGAAGGCCTCACACATGCCAATCCAGAAACTGGCCCTGTCAAGCACCAGCCAGACATCTGCAACCTGAGTGAGGTCTCTGAACATCCCTACCCAGGCAGGTAGCTCCACAGAGCGTGAACAGGACATCTGAAAATTGAGTGAGTTGAATGGGTCCCCATGCATCCCTACCTGGGCAGGTAGCACCGCTGGGCAAGAGTGGGACAGTTGCAAGCTGAGTGATGTCCTGTCAAGTGGCCATCTGGAAACTAGACCCACTGGGCACCAGAAGGACAGCTGCAACTTGAGTGAGGTCCCTGCACATCACACCTAGGCAGATAGCCCCCCTGCCGGGGGTGAGTGGGACAGCTGCAAACTGAGTGAAGTCCTCTCACGTGTCCACCTGGACAGCTAGCCCCACCAGAAGGGAGCCATACAGCTACAACCTGAGTGGGGTCTCCAAGTTTGGTGTCTGAGCACACGCCCACCTGGCATACGCCTGTGCTTGTACCTGCCCCACCAGTTCTCCTTTCCCCTGCAGCCTTGCATCTCCTCACATCCAGTCAACTAACTGCCTTTAATCCAGAGCATCTTGGTCTGACCTAGCTGTAACAATTTTCCAGCAGAGGAGGCCACTTTCATAGGTCATGAATGAACAATTCCCTTGGTTCAGAAGTTCAGAGAGGAACACAGCCAAAATAACTGCTATGCCCTGTTCTGTAGCAATGATTTCAAATAAAGAACTTATCATCACCTTAGGCATGCAAAACCCTACCACAGCATCACCACAAAAGAAAAAAGCCACTTCACAAGTTACACAAGCACAAAGCAAGATGTCACTCCCCAAAAGTAACAAAATACAAATGAATTTCCCAAAGTCAGAAAGTCTGATGGAAATTTCTGACACAAAATTAAAAAGAACAATTATTGAATATTTTCAATGAGTGAAAGACAAACTTGAAGAATTACAGGACACTGCCAGGAAAAACCAAAAGGAGCTTTAAAGAAAATCCAAAACAATGCAGATAAAACAAATAAGGCATTAGAGGCTCTGGAAAAACAAGAAACCACAATCCAAAATATGAGGTCCAATGTTTCAGATGTTTTCAGCATGATAAAGGGACACATGAACAGAGTTGAAGAGATGCAACACAGAATTGTCACCACTGATCTGCTAGAACAAAAAGCAGAATCAAAAAGGAAGGAAAAAGAAGAAAACCTAAGAATAAAGTGTGGAACACCATCAAGAAAAATAACATGGGCATCATTAGAATCCCAGAACAGGAAGAAGCAAGTAAAGGCCCCGAAAAAGTTGTGGAAGAATTATTAGAAGGAAACTTCCCAGGAATAATGAAGAATGAGAGAAGATATATTCAAGAAGCTGAGAGAACACCATATAGAAAAGACATCAAAAGAAAAACACCAAGGCATAACATAGTCAAATTTTCCAGAACCAAAGATAAGGAGAGAATTCTGAAATCAGAGAGAAAGGAACAAAGAGTAACCTTTAAGGGAGAGCAGATAAGACTAAGTGCCAATTTCTCAGCAGAAACCATGCGAGCAAGAAGACAGTGGAATGACATATATTGAACACTGAAAGAACACAACTGTCAATGAAGAATATTTTACCCAGTGAAATTGTCCATCAAATATGAAAGAGAGACCAAGATATTCCCAGAAAAACAACCTAAAGGAGTTTGTAAAAACAATATCAGCATTGCAGGAAACACTGAGAGATGTCTTTCTTACAGAGTTGCAACAGAAAGCAGAATGGACCAAAGTAATTAGCAACAGCATCAAAAAGAACTCAACACAATGATAGCAATAAAACCGTGCCTCTCAATAATTACACTGAATGTGAGTTGTTTGTAAGTGCAACGGAAGAGAAAAAGAGTAGCAGATTGGACAAAAAAACCCCAAATCCATCAACATGCTTTCTACAAAAGACACACCTGAAAGTGAAGATAAAGAAAGGCTAAAAAGAAAAGGATGGGAAAAAATATACCAAGCAAATGGCAACCAGAAAAAAGCAGGTGTAGCAATATTAATCTCTGATAAAATAAATTTCAACGCCAGAACCATCACACAGGACAAAGAAGACTGCTACATAATGCTTAAAGGGTCAATAGAACATGAAGAAATAACAATAATAAATATCTATGCACCAAATTATCGGCCTGAAAAATATATAAAACAAACATTAACAAAAACAAACAAGGGAAAAGACAACTCTACTATAATAACTGGAGACTTCAATCCACCCCTCTCAAGGAAAGATAGAACTACCAGAAAGAAACTCAACAGAGATGCTGAAGAATTAAACAACACAATAATCCTACACAATCCCATAGATATTTATAGGCTAGTGCACCAAAAAAAGTACAGTATACCTTCTCCAATGTGCATAGATCACATCTTGGGCCACAAGGCAAGAATCAATTAATTGAAAAAACAGAAATAATACAAAGCATTTTCTAAGACCACAATGATACAAAGTTAGAAATTGATTACAAAAAGATAAAGGAGAAAAACCATATATTTGGAAGTTGAACAACGCCTGGCTTGAACATGAGTGGGTCCAACAAAAAAAATAAAAATGAAATTAAAAATGTATTGAAACAAATGACAATGAAAACACATCAAATTCTCTGGAAAATAGCCAAAGCAGTAGTCAGAGGTCAATTAACAACAATGAGCAAATACATCTAAAGGCAGCAAAAATTATCATTGACTCTTTAATAAAACATCTCCAACAAATTTAAAAAGAACAGCAAGAAAACACAATACTCTCTAAAAAAACAGAAATATAAAAATTAGGGCAGAAATAAATGAAATAGAGAACAGAAAAACAATTTTAACCATCACAAAACTAGGAATTGGTTTTTTTAAAAGGTCAATAAAATCAACAAACCACTAGCAAAACTAACAAAGAAAGTGATACAAATAATCTGAATAAAAGATGAAATTGGCAACATCATAACAGAACCAAGTAAAATAAAAAGACTGACAATTAAATATTATTAAAAACTGCATTCAAACAAATAAGAAAACATAGAGGAAATGGACAAATACTTAGAAATTCACAATCTACCTAAACTGACACCAACTGAAATTGAACACCTGAACAGACCAATTACAAAAGAAGAACTTGAAAAGGTAATAACATAAATTCCAGGCCAAAAAAAAAAAAATCCCTGGACCAGGTGGTTTTACAAGTGAACTTTATCAGACCTTCAGAGAAGAATTGTCACCAATTCTACATAAACTATTTCAGAAAATAGAAAAAGATGGAATTCTCCCAGACTCATTCTATGAAGCAAACATATCTTTGAAATGAAAGCCAGGTAAAGACACCACCAAAATAGAAAACTATAGGCCAATAGCTCTCATGAACATAGATGCAAAAATCCTGAATAAAATCTTGGCCAACGGAATCCAATGTTACATCAAAGAAATAATTCACCATGAACAAGTGGAATTCATAACAGGTATGCAAGGATGGTTCAACATAAGAAAAATAATCAATGTAGTTCATCACATTAACAAAGCAAAGAACAAGAACCACATGATTCTATCAATTGATGTAGAAAAAGCATTTGATGAAATCCAACACCCTTTCCTGATTAAAACACTCAACAAAATGGGACTAGAGGGGAATTTCTTCAACATAGTAGAAGTATTTACACAAACCCGAGAGCCAACATTGTTGTCAATAGGGAGAGTTTAAAAGCATTCCCCTTTACAACAGGAACTAGATAAGGATGCCCACTATCACCTCTCCTCTTCAATATGGTATTGGAAGTCTCAGTGATAGCAATAAGGCGAGAGAAGTAAATAAGAGGTATACAAACTGGCAAAGAGAAGGTAAAATTATCTCTATATGCAGATGATATGATAGTATGTTTGTTGTTGTTATGTATGTCAAGTCCCCTGCTACTCATAGAAAGCCAATGTACAACAGTCCTAAACTCTGCCCTATCCTGTGCCAATCTCACCATCTCTGACACACCAATCCCCATTACTCTAGTCACTGACTCAATCCATCTCATCGAGGGTCTTCCTCTCCTGCTCTGCCCCTCCACCCTCCCAAGAATACGTCCCTCTCCAAAGATTGGTCCCTCCTTGCAACATGTCCAAAGTATGTCAGGTAAAGCTTCAGAATCCTTACCTCCAAGGAGCAGCCTGACTTCACCCTCTCCAGGACAAACGGGTTCGCTTTCTTTGCTTTGGTATATTCAATACTCTTCTCCAACACCACAGCTCAACCGTAAATACTCAGCAGGAAAACCACTGGACATAGTTGACCAAGTCAGCAAAGTGGCAGGATATAAGATCAACATAGAAAAATCTGTTGGATTTCTCTACAGTGACAAAGAGAATACAGACTGGAGCTAAGAAATACAATATCCTTCACAATAACTAATCACAAGATTAAATACATGGGAGCAAATCTGACCAGAAATGCAAAGAATCTATTTATTCAAAGAAAATTACAAAAAGTTATTATTACAAGAAACAAAAACATACCTGGAGAAGTGGAAGAATATCCCTTGCTCATGGATAGGAAGACTCAATATTGTGAAAATGACAATACTACCAAAGGCAATTCACACATTCAATGCAATCCCAATACAAATACCAATTCCGTTCTTCAATGAGATGGAAAAGGCAATCTCCAATTTCATTTGGAATGGCAAGAGGCCCCAAATAAGCAAAGCACTCCCTAAAAAGAGAAACAAGGTAGGAGGCATCTCACTTCCTGATTTAAAATCCTACTACACTTCCATGGTGCTCAAGACAACATGGTACTGGTACAATGACAGACACATAGATCAATGGAATAGAGTTGGGAACCCGGAAATCAGCCCATCTACCTATGGTCAACTGATTTTTTACTAGGTGATGAAATCATTTAAGTGGGGAAATGACAGCATTTTTAACAAATTGAGCCGAAAAAAATGAAAAACTATCTGTAGAAAACTCAAGCAAGATCCACACCTCACTCCATACACAAAAACAAACTCAAAATGGACCATGGACCTAGGACTAAAACCAAGGACTATAAACTTTATTAAAGAAAATCTTGGAAGAACTCTAGAAATCCAATCCACAAAATGAAAAATCTACAACTAAGAGAGGATAAAATAGATGAATGGGACCTTCTAGGAATCAAATCCCTATGCATATCCAAAAACTTCTCCTACAAGGTAAAAAGGGAAGCCACAGACTGGGAAAAAATTATTTGTTAATGACATGTCAGATAAGGGACTTATAGCTAAAATTTGTAAAATACTTGATCACCACAGCAAGATAAAAGTAAATAAGCCAACTGAAAATGGGCACAGGATATGATCACTTTACCAAAGAAGACATTCAGATGGCAAACAAACACATGAAGAAATGTTCCAAATCCCTAACTCTAAGAGAGATGCAAATCAAAACAATTATGAGATATCATCTCACTCCAGTAAGAATAACAAAATATAACAGAACAGCAAACATCAAATGCTGGTGAGGTTGCAGAGAAAATGGAACCCTTATTGATTGTTGGTGGGAGTGTAAAATGGTGCAGTCACTATAGAAGGCAGTATGGCGCTTTCTAAAAAAGTTGCAAATTCCATTTGACTCAGAAATTCCACTACTGGGAATGCACCTTAAAGAAACCAGAACTGCCACTCAGGCTGGTATATGCACATCCATGTTTATTGAGGCTTTGTTCACAATAGCAAAGAGTTGGAAACAACCTAAGTGCCCATCAACAAACGAATGGATAGTGAAGCTCTGGTATACTCACACAATGGAATACTATGCTGTACTGAAAAACAAGGAAAGCATGAAATATTATGCAAAATGGATGACCCTGGAGTATATTACGCTGAGTGAAATCTCAGCCACAAAAGGACAAATATTGCATAGTGCCACTGTTGTAAAATGGGACTGACATCAGGGTAGAGGGGAGACTGAGAGAGAGGGGATAAATAATGTATACGCATTGAAACAAATGAAGGTGAGAACTGTTTAAAAGTGATATATGATTAGGTATTATTACCATAATAGGAGTCCAGAATGAAGGCTGAATAGTGGAGTCAACTTAGAGGGATGGATTCTATAACAAGGAGAGACTTTTTCTTTTACTTTTCAGAGAAGGGATGGATGGGCAGGGAGAAAAATGAAACAATGAATAAATGGAAATCCAAAATCTCTGTAAATGTTCATTAAAATAAATAATAAAAAAATTAAAAAACACCAATCTTTGTGAACCTTCACTAAAATAAAAAATATTAAGAATAAAAAAAAATATTTTGAGTCTACTTTTTTTACCTGCTTGTTACTCTTTCATGACAATTATTATGCACTATCATTTTTGTTTCTTTGATGGTTTACTTTTTTCTTTTGAAAACATGCTTCAGTTAAGGATGAAACTGTTTTTGGTGTTTTTTTTGTTTTTCATCACCGCATCATTGACACTTAACACATCACTTGCTACTACTTGAAGCTTCCTGTATTTGTTGAATAAACTCATGTTCTTTCAATTAGTGGATCAATATGCCTATTGCTATGTATGCAAGGATCAGACTCTTCCCAATTGATTTGAAATTCTTATTCTGTCAGTTTGAGGATTTTCCTAATCTCCAAATCTAAATTTAAGGAGACAAAGATTTCTACCTGTTTTGTTCACCATTATAACTCTTGAGTTTAGAATAGCACCTGTTCTCAACACTTGTTCTCTGAACGAATGTGAAAGAGCTATTCAATGAATGAACAACTATATCAGATTTCAAGACCCAGCTGTGGCCACAGTCCTGAATTCAATAAAATATTATTGAATATTATTCAGTTGCCTACCTTTATTATGTGAACTGATTCTACTTTCTTTTTATTATTATTATTAAGTTTAATGAAAATTTGCAGAGATTTTGGATTTCCACTCATTCATTGCTGCACTTTTCTCCCTGCCCCCGTTCTCCCCTCCCCCAGTTTGATCTTCTCTTTGAAAACTAAAAGAAAAATTCCTTCATTGGTATACAATACCCCTCCCCTCCTCCCTGTCCCGAGTACACTCAACTAGGCAACCTTCAGTCTGGACTCCTATGATAACCATAATACCCTATCATATATCTCTTTTAACTGTTTTCTCCCTCATCTGTTTCAATGCAGTATCCAGTTTTTCTCATTCTTATCCCAACCCTGGTTTCAGTCCCATTCTGCAACAGTGACATTATGCAGTGTTTATCCTTTTGCAACAGATATTTCACTCAGAATAATGTCTTTCAGGGTCACCCATTTTGAATAATATTGCATGAGTTCCTTGTTTTTCAATGCAGCATAGTATTCCATTGTGTGAATATACCTCAGATTCTCTATCCATTTGTTTGTTGATTCTACTTTCAGTTAACCGTAAGAGTTCAAGTTCAAATAGGAATAGGATGGAAATCCTAGCTGTCAGTGCTCTAGGGGTTCAGAAGCATGGAGTCCCATGGATTGGTGTCTTTATTTGTATACAGCGTTAGTGATGTGAGATAATCTTTCCAGTTCTTTCTCATTGTAAAGTGTAGGAGTTAAGATTCCTCAGAGTCTAATTCAAAGTAGGATATTAGAACTTCTCTGAATGCCCTTGGGTTTTTTGTCCTGCCTCAAACCCCTGTCTCAACCCCCTAGGAGGACTCTGAGTTTTCCTGCATCTGTATCTCTGCTCACTTGTTTGTTTCAATACATTTCCAAATGTGGAGATATATTTCAGACTAGATAATTAAAGTCTGAATTTCTATGCTTAGGACACAGATTTAAAATCAAAAGTACTTCTACTATGTCACAGGTCTGTAGTGTCGGTATTAACTGCTGTTGAATCCATGTATCTATATCATGTCTATCTATGTCTATACTCAAATTTTTTATAACATTCATAATTTATATCCATTTTATAGGTGAAAAAATTAAGAGCGTAAAATAACTCTTTCATTCACTAACATAAATCATTTAGACTTTCTAAGACCCTATCACGTGAATTCTAGGAAAAAAAAAGCAAAAGCATAATAAAACTTGGTGCTTTTCCTTTAGCTGCGTATAGTCTAGTGAGAAAACAAAACATACACCCAAGAAGTATTAAAAGGACACACAGGAAAAAAACAAACTATTAGCCAAAAGCAGAACTTGAGACTAAGAAAAGAGATTTTGCATTCAAAAGCCAAATACAGTTCCTTGCACAGAGTGGTTACTCAGAAGACATTTCATCTACTGAATGCCTATCACACACCAGCTGTCATCACAGATCTTAGAAGTACAGACCACCTCACAGAGGCTAATAGTAGCACAGAAAGTGATTAACTTGGAAGAAGGGAAAGATTCAGGCTAAAGGATGGACAAAGAATGGGAACAGACGTGTAAGGTCAGGAATGAAAACTATGTTATGATTGATGAAGAATGGATGTAGACACTGACCAGATGTTAACTGTCATAGCAGCAGGACTTATGTAGAAAGAAATGAGAAAAAGAGGATGATAGATTAAAGGGCACCCACTTAATGAGTTGGAAAGTTTAATACATGTAACAACCAAGTAACACTCCTATAATTCTGAGGCTAGACCTCATAGATGGTATTTATGTTTCGGCTAATTTAAGTAGTGGAAATAAACTAGTTTGCCTATGGCAGTGCAATTTATAATAAAGGTCATTAAGGAATTATTCCACCACATGTCATTCTCTCTGATTACCATAATGTTCCCCAACCATTTCTATTAACAACATAGGCCTTAGAGAAATGCATAAAATGTGTATAGTCAGCATTAGGAAAATAGAGCCAGCTTTGCTAGGTATTTTCTTAGATTTTCTTAATATTAGTGATTGAATATGACAGATATTTTAACTAATGGTAGTTCTACCATTTGTGTAAATTAGAATACATTAAACATTGCTTTTGGGAAACAAGTTATTAAAAAATACTCAAGTAGGTGGAAAATACTGAAAACATGTTCTCCGTAAGACTGAGGAAACCAGGCAACAGACAACTAGGGTGGGACAGTTACAGTGCATTGTCATTTTCTCTAGGATGAACCCATTTTGATAATTTTATCCTCTTTTCACAGACAAATAGAAGCCTTTACTATATTAGAGTGATTATATGTCTAAGGTGGAAGATGTTGGAGCACATGTTGTTGTTGTTGTTGTTATGTGCTGTCGAGTCGCTTGTGACTCACAGCGACCCTATGTACAACAGCCTTAAACTCCGCTCTGTCCTGTGCCAATCGCGCCATCCCCAATACACCCATCCCAATTGCCCCAGTCACTGAATCAATCCACCTCATAGAGGGCCTTCCTCTCCTGCCCTGTCCCTCCATCCTACCAAGCATGATGTCCTTCTCCAAGGACCGGTCCCTCCTTACAACATGTCCAAAGTACGTTAGATGAAGCCTCAGAATTCTTGCCTCCAAGGAGCAGCCCAGTTTGACCCTTTCCAGGATGAACATGTTTGTTTTCTTGGCAGTCCATTATACCCTCAATACTCTTCTCCAGCACCATATCTCAAAGACATCAATTCTCCTTCTATCCTCCTTAGTCATTGTCCAACTCTCTGAGCACATATGTACTTTAAATAAAGATAATGAGCCTGGAGGAAACATGGTAAGAGTCTTCCCAATAATAATAGCCCCATTTTCACAAAATACAAAGTGAGTGTGTCACAAAATGAGTGTGAGCACCTCAGAAGAACAAAGTGGTTAAAGTTAAACATAGGCAGTTTCAAAGTCTTGAACTGTAATTCTTTTGACAGATAAATATAGTTCAAATGTGCACAGGATTTAGAGTAGGGTAGTTCAAATACCAACTTTGTTTCTGAATCACTGTATAATCCTGGAAAATGAGTCAAATCTCTCTGAATCTCCTGGTTTCTGAATTTACTATGAGAATAATAATAATACTACATGTAGGACTGTTGTTAAGGATGAAAAGAACTAAGCAAGATATTTAATTATTAAGTATTATGAGAAATGTCTGATATAAATACTATATATTTTTCTTATTTCTGTTGTTCTTTTACTAGTTTACAGTGATAGAAATGACACAGTGATTGCAACAACGGACTTGAGCTTGGTCGAGATTTTGAGGAGGCACAAAATAGGGCAAGATTTCAATCTGTTGTTCAAAGGCTCAAATGAGGCATAGCTAACTTTATAGAACCTAACAACAAAGATGAAAACACACTAGGTCTAATCATACTTTGAGCCTCTGATTGACTACTTATTAAGACTGTTTATGTCCTCACCTATAATAAAAAATGGCAATATGATGACAATAATGCCTACTTTATCTAGCTCCAAAACTATGAAAATTTCAAATTACGCAAATTAAAAGTATTTCTCTTCCCACAGTACATCAGACATAAAGTCACTGGCATCCACCTAACATGTGACTATATTAACTGTTCTTGTTTTTTGTTTTTAGCCTTCGAGTTGAGCACAACTCATAGTGACCCTATGAAGAAAAGGCCTTAAGCCCCTCTACAACTATCGACATTTATCAAAGTTCATAGAGTTTCTGTAGGCATGCTGTTAAGAAGTGGATCCCACTCCTGCTTCCAAACCTGTCATAAAATGGTATTGGTTGAGTTTCCTGCAATGCATAGCATACATAGGTACAGCAGCCCTGTATCCTTCCTTGTCCTGAGCCAATCTCACTAATTCTGACACACCAACCCCCATCGCCCCAGTCACTGTATCAATCCATCTCAACAGGGTCTTCCTCTCCTGCGCTGTTCGTCCACCCTTCAGAGCATGATGTTCTTCTCCAAGGATCAATAGCTCCTGGCCATGTGTCCAAAATAAGTGAGGCAGAGCTTCAAAATCCTAGCCTCCAAGGAGAGACTTGGCTTCACCCTCTCTAAGACAGACTGATTTGTTTTCTTGGCAGTCTGTGATATTATTAATATTCATGAACATACTTTTACTTATTCTGTTATTCATATAAAGGTAACCTATTATGAATCATGCAGAACTTATACCTGGATCAGGAGGCTGTTGTGCCAATGGAGTAGGGGTATGGAATTGGGAAGGGAGTGTGCCAGGGTTGTATTCTCTCTCCATACCTGTTCAATCTATAAGCTGAGCAAATTGTCCAAAAGCTGCACTCTATGAAGAGGAATGTGGCATCAGGATTGGAGAGAGACTCATCAGTAACCTGTGTTATGCAAATGACAGAATCTTGCTTGCTGATAGGGAGGAGGACTTGAAGCACTTGTTGTAGAAGATCAAGGTATGCAGCCTTTAATATGGATTGTGTCTCAATATAAAAAAATTCTGACCACTGAACCAACTGGCAGTGCAATGATGGATGGAGAGGAGATTGAAATTGTAACAGCTTCCTCTTGCTTGGATCCACAATTAACACCCATGGTATGAGCAGTCAGGAGATAAGGTGACACATTGCACTGGGAAAATCTGCAGTTAGGCACCTTTCCAAATTATTGAGGAGTAGTGATGTCAGTTTGAGGATTAAGGTGTGTCTGATTCAGGCCATAGTTTTTCCAATTAGTAGTCATGCTTCCATGACCAAGACAATGAATAAGGATGCCTGAAAAAGAATTGATGTCTTTGAGCTGTGGTGTTGGAGAAGAGCACTGAATAATAGCCCATGGATGGCCAAGAGAACAAAGAGATATGTCTCAGAGATGATGCAGCCAGAGTGTTCTTTGGAGGCAAGAATGATGAGGCTTCGCCTCTCATACTTTGGACATACTGCTACATGGTACTATCCCTTGAAGAGGGACATGATATTGGGAAGAGTGGAGGGTGGCAAAGGGGAGAAAGAACCTCAACCAGGTGAATTGACACGGTGACTACAGCAATGGGCTTTTGTGTGCCAGTAAATGTAAGGATGGCACAGGATAGAACAGGGTTCAGAACTTTTCTTCATAGGGTCACTATGAGTTGTGCTCAACTCAGTGGCACCTAACAACAACAACAATAGCATTATGAATCTGGCTTTTAAAGTAAATATAATATATGCATTTTGTATTTATAAAGATGAATCTTATAAATTTATGTTATTATTAAATACCACCATGTCAAATACAACTCATAATGACACATGATCTCAATCCTGCCCTATCCTGTGCCATCTTCACAATCACTGATATACTTGAACCAATTGCTGCAGTCACATTGCTAAGTCATAGTGTGAATACATAAAAACTATCAATAACACCCTTCTCTACAAAAATAAATATGAGAACAAACATACTTCATGCAAATAATGACAAAATTTAGATGTGATTTAAAGAGAGATAAGAGTGTTCTAATTGCTGGATGGTGTTTACTTAACTTTAAGAGAATTTCCAAAAAAAGATTACTTTTTTCATTTTGTTCATTTTGTAGGAAACAGCCATTACTAAGGTGGCACATTTTGCTTGTGAAACAAAGGATAAAGGCTTGTCTGGAGTTTAGTGATGGGGATACTGCAGTTTTAATTACCACTTGCTCTTGACCATGAAACAGATAAAAAATGTATTTTGATTCACTGTGCAAGAAAGAGGAGATGCCATCTAAACATTCTTTTCTATTTGTACCTGTCCTTCAAAGCAGCCTGAACTTCTTCTTTCATCACCATAGGCTCTTGCTCATATGTTGTTTCATGAAATTCTTCTGTGTCTTCCAATTCTTTTCGATACAGTGACTCAGTATATTCCTTCCGTCTTCTTTTAATACTTCCGGGATCATTTAACGTTCTGCCGAAAGCATCCTTAATTAGAG
>NW_006399847.1:7143219-7144954 GCF_000299155.1 Elephantulus edwardii
GGATGGGAGTGTTAGAGGCAGTGCGATTGGCACAGGACAGAGCAGAGTTTAGGGCTGTTGTACATAGGGTCGCTATGAGTCGCAGGTGACTCGACGGCACATAACAACAACAACAACAACACTTGTACCTGTTATCCCTTTATTTTAAAGGCAGGAGTTAGAGGAAAAATAAGCCCCAGGAAAGAACTATTTGAGGAGAGTTGAAATACCTTTCATCTGGTCAACATGGTTCTTGTTGTTGTTGTTGTTAGGTGAAGTCAAGTCGAGAACGATTCATAGCACCCCTTTGAACAACATATCTGAACCTGATGCTATGTTGTTCCAACCTTACATTCTCTGACACACTTGAACCTGTTGCTACCATCTGGTTGATGGTCTTCCTCTCCTTTCCTGTCCTTCCACCTTTCCAAGTATGATGTCCTTCTTCAAGAAATAACTTCTCTTAGCTACCTGGCTGAAATGTGTAAGACGTAGCTTAACCACACTTGCCTTGAAAAAGCACTCTGGCTTGACCATCTCCAAGACATATCAGTTTGTTCTTTTCCCAGTCTATGGGATATTCAGTACTCTCCTCCAACACCAAAACTTAAAAAGCATTAGGTTTTTGGTGTTTTTTTTCCCCCTGTCATCCTTACTTGTTTTCCAGTTCTCAGCAGCATAGCAAGTGTTTGAAAAGACAATGGTCGGAATCAGCTGCACCATAGTCCTAAATATAACATCATTGTTCCTCAGTAATATGGAGAGATGATTGAAAACTTTCCCAGTGCAATATGTCTCCTGATCACATGACTGCTGGTTGTTTTGCACCCATTAAGTAGGCTGGCCAAAAAAAAAAGATCTATTCTTTTTCTATATGATTACCAGCTTACGTTGCCTACTTTTTTCTTCTGATCTGAAGTAACTATGTTTATCTGAAAAATTTCGGTGCACAGCATTTTCAAAACGATAAAATATAGAGTAATATATTAAGATTGTTAATTGGAAAAATATACATGTAGCTTTCTATATTATACATACATACGTTGTTGCTGTTGTTGTTAAGTGCTATTGAGCCATAGATGACTCATAGCAACCCTATGAAAGAAAGACCTGAACACTTGAATAACTTTCACCATTTTTCTAAGTTCATAGAGTTTCCGGAGGCAAGATACTTTGGAAGTGGTTGCCACTCCTGCTTCCAAGCCTATTTTAATCTAGGAGCTCCACCAAACACTGTCAACTGTGGGTAACCATTACTGCATTTGACACATAAGTGTCACAGTGTATAGCATCACAGCAATCACAAGTTACCTCTGTACAGCAAATTGAAAGAGCAATGTTTTATCACTTAGAAAGATGTTTGATCAAAAACAATTAAAACCAGGCCTGAGCGTTGTAGATGGTAGCATAACTTTCTATTCACTAGACCAACAGAGCTCTCTCTATGACTTAGAGCAATTCTGTAAACAACAGATCTAACCCTTTCCCTATCTTACTGCATCTTTAAAATCCAAAATATCCTCAAGCCCATTGTTACAGTTACCTTATCAATTCATCATGCTGAGGATCTTCTTTTCTTCTCTGACCTTCTATTTTTCTCAGCATGATGCCATTTCTCAAGGCTTGGAACCTTAACTGTTGTTAAGTGCCGTTGAGTCCATAGTCAACTCATAGTGACATATATACATATATACACATATGCCATATGCATACAAACACACACACACACACACACACACACACACACACACACACA
>NW_006399847.1:7145586-7154316 GCF_000299155.1 Elephantulus edwardii
CCGCATCGCCTCTGACACACCCATCCCGATTACCCCAGTCACCGAATCAATCCACCTCATAAAGGGTCTTTCCCTCCTGCGCTGAGAAGGAATAGTAGTTGGAAAATATGGCCTTAGTGATAAAAATGAGGCTAGAGATTGAATCATAGAATTTTATACATCATAGCCAGCATTACTTTTGTCTAGCACCTTGAAATTTATTACTGACAGTAAATAAGTTGCAAAATGTCAGCTAGTAGATATTTTATTATTATAGATGTGAAAGGTCTGATAATAAGGAGGTCAGTCAGAGAGAAATAGGTGCAGTACATACAATATATTGAAATTCCTAAAAGGAATTGAAGAAGGAGGAATCTGTGTTTCCTGGAAGGAACGAAAGGGTTCACTAACCTTTGAGTATGCACCACAGTGGATTAATTTTGAAAAACTGTTCAAAGATCTGTTTACTGTCTCCAACACTGGACTTTAAAGAGGAAAGTCTAAGTACTTACTACAGAGATTTACTCAATTTTCAGTTGGAAAACAAAGGCAGTAGATACAGGAAGGAGGTAAGAGAAATAAACGCACTCACTTCTATAATTCTGGAATAGCAAATAAAGAAATTCTGTTGCTTGGGAAACTGTTAAACGAAAAGAAAAGGGGGAGGGGAATTAACCTTCCACCAGTAAATGGAAGGGATGTTCGAGCTCTACTTACAGTTGTAAACAGTGTGGGTGTGAAAGTGCAGTAAAGAACAACCAGACCCTGTGAAGTTTCAACAAGAGGAGTGGGTGTAAAACCAACAATAAAATACAAGACACAGCTACAGAAATAGAGGCGTGCATGCGTACCCGTACCCATAGGAAATAGATAATGCCAAACAGAGAGGAGCGCTCATTTGCATAGCCATGCGTGGGACCATCAAAATGACTATAAAGAGTCTGACAAAGATGAAAGTTCACCCAAAAGCTACGTAACATCTGCACTAGAAAAAAAATGCACCCAATCTGGAATGTAAAAAGCTACAGGGTTCTTGCATCATGTAAGTCAAATTCTCTGGATGGACAGATTCTTGGGGAGATCCTTGCCGGGAGAGAGGTATTCTAGCCAAAATTGCTCTCCTACAGAGAAGCATGCAGGCCTGCAGTTTGCACATGAAAACTGAGGGGGGGGGGACAGGTTCTGGAAGTTTGAGAGGAACAGCATTCCCTCTAGCAGCAAAATGTGCACTTGGGAGGGGTCTACAGTCCTCCAAAGGTTGACAACAATTGTCTGCCTTGTGGTATGAAAATCATTCACTTCTCAGCTTACTGGGCTCAAATTGGAACTTACTCAATGGCAAAGAGCTTGAGTTCTGAGGAAAAGGTATTATTTTGATGATCCACTCATTTGTTAAAAAATATGAAGTGGAAACCTTAAGCAAAAGCTTAAGAAAGCTTAAACATAAAACATTTTTTTTTAAAAAAAACAAAACAAAAAAACAAAAAATAAAACCTTTTTTTTTTAAATCTTAAGTTTTATATTTAGGAAAGATGAGGATGTTGTGTTATCAAGAAATCAAAATGGAAACTATGCAGAGTAAGGAGAAACAACTTGTTGGATATATTTGGATTAAAGAGAAAAAAACTACAAGTAGCAGATAAGAGAGGAAATCTTAATATGACGAAGACTGTCCATGTGCCAACAGGTGCCATCAACGAAATGAATCCCAACAGCCTAGGTACATTTTATAAAGAAAAAATGGATCCACAAAAACTAATAGATAAAATAGACTCTCTATTGTTTATACACAATATGCAAATTCACAAAGAGGAAAATTTTAATTTTTGAAGAAAAAGTAATAGAGTGTACTATAAAATGAAGATCAAAGCTTGGGTAAATTCTCTATCCTAGTAAATATACTAATATTAAAAAATAGAAATACTTATTTTGGAGAACTATAAAGAACTATTATCATTAACAAACTGGTTCTTTGACTATGTTGCATGGCTTATTTTCTGGTCCACATTTTCAAAAAGTTTCTTACCTGCGGTGACTGTTCATCTTTTCATGATTTCTATTGAAATTCAAACTACAGAGACTTTTCGATTTTGAATGTGAACAGTCTGATTCCATATTTGCCTGTGCTTGTTCTCTCAGATGATCATGAGGTGTTGCCTTCTTCCTTCCAAGTTCATGTCTGAATACAGACAGCCAAAAGCACTGGTTTGTATAAAAAAAAACAACAGAGCTGTCAGTTTATACAGATAAATCAGGGATCCTCTGTCATTGGAACAGACTTCCAGCCAATATTTAAAAATTGAATAAAGACATTTTTCTCTCATTGGACATGCTCAAATAATAGTTTATTTCCACACTGCCCTTTGTCCAAGTAAGCTTCACCTAGACCACAGCCACTGGTCAGGAAAGGTAGCTTTTAGTACAATTTATAGCTTTTGTAGTTTTGGAAACTTAACATTTTAGCATAAAGTTGTGTTTCCAATGAAGCAGTGGATTCATGTCATGTAAATATGGAGCCCAAGGCTACATCCTTAACTAAACATTGTATTCATAAATAATTATACCCTGGCTTGGCCACAAAATACTTACTAAATGTTTGCCAGTGTCAGAACACTATGCATTAGTTTTAAATATTCTCTATATTTGTTCACACAGCAGTGTTACATACGCACTTCAGTTTTGACTATAGTGAAAAGTATTTCTTAATCCTTCCAAAACCTGCGTGAAGGAATAGTTTCTAGGTGAAAGTGGAAAGTCAAACCCAGGTTGTCAGGAGCTAGATGCTCTTGTGGCAGGTAACAGGCATAAGATGTATCTGAGCAAACTTCCTAATACTTTCCCAACCTATCAGCAGTCTCTGTGAGATTTTTTTGGCTTCTTATTCCCACAGCTGTTGTTGTTATTTGGGTGCCTTTGAGGTTAGTGTGAACAATGACTTTATGAATAATCATTCTGAATCCTATCCTATCCTCATCATTTCTGATACATTTGAGCCCATTGCTGCAGTCACCACATCATTCATTTCAATGGAGGTCTTCCTCTCTTTTGGTGACCCTACACCCTTCCAAGCTTGATATCATTTTCCAAGAAACAGCCTCTTCTAGCAATAAGTCCAAAGTATAAGAGACAAAGTTTTACTTTCCTTGCCTCCAAGGAGTATTTTAACTGCACCTTTTCCAAGAAGTATCTGTTCAATCTTTTAACAATTCATGGGATATTCTCCAACACCACAATTCAAAGCCATCAATTCTTTTGTGATCTTTATTCATTGTCCAATCCTCTAATGAGTAGCAGGTGATTGAAAAGACCATGACCTGGATCAGGCTCACCTTAGTCTTCAAACTGAAGACCATCTTTGCTCTTCAGTATCTAGGAGAGGTCCCTGACAGTAGACTTGCGCATAGAAATACATCTCCTTATCTTTTGAATGCTGTCAGCAAGCATGCTGATTGTGGATCCAAGCAAAATAAAACCACAAAGGCCAAATCTCCACTGCTTCTGGAAATGAGGCAAATAGCAACATAACAGGAGATCATCTGGACTGCACTCTGGGGAAATGTGAAGTGTGACTCTGAGATTCACTGTTTCCCACAAGTGAAATGCCAGGAAAATGAGATATGTTCCATACAGATTTGTTATTAATTTAAAGAATCATCCCTCCCCAGGTACCCCCACCTCCATCACTCTCTCTCTCTCTCTTAACTGGTAGCTGTTACCATTCTATTATTATAACCACCTCCTTATCTTCATTTCCATATAGGAGAGCCCCAAGCCAAACCTACAACACCTTGGCAGTTTGTATATTAGAAACTCCTTACCTACTTACTACAAATTTCTTGACAGATGTTGTTGTTGATACCATCTAACTAGAACTGACCCATAGCTGACCCTTCGCATGGGAAGAGATTCTCGATCTTTTCTCCACTGAGCAGCTTTGTGCTTTTGTGTAGCTTCTTGACCACCAGATCCCATGGTGTAGTTTAAATTCTTTCTGTGTAACTGAGTATTTAATTTTGCTATTTCAAGTTTTAATGAAAACAAGGACCAATGTGAGTTTTCCTTTAGTTTAGAGTAGATTGAGGTTTTCAGAGAAAAAGGGAGTTATAAGCAATCCAAGTACCTTTATTCAGAATAGATGACTAGAAGATTGAGAGATGGAGTGGTCAGGATAAATACTAGCTTGGCCCCCAGTGGAGGGTGAACCTGTATCATTGTATCAGCACCATGGTAGAGATGCAGGCTTTGCTACAGAAAAGAGGATCTTTTTATGTGCATGCTTTGTAGTTAATTAATAATTGCCATTGGTTCATCCATTTATTCAGTTTTTAATTCAACAGTCTGCTATATTCTATATTCTATAGTCTGATGGTGTAGTCCACAGAGATGTGCTGCCTCAGAGGCCTCTGGCGACTGACATCCACAAACAACTCCAAGGGGGAAAGATGGACCCTCACCTCCCATGAAATTCACAGTTTCCAGACCCCATGTGTTAGTTCCAACTCAGTAGCAAAGAGTTTTGTTTTTGTTGATTTTTAAGAAGATATTTAGAGAGAACACACACACATACATATGCCAATAAAGACAAGTTAAGTAAAAAGCTACTATCTAATGAATGCAGCTCTGAGGGAGAAACATGGGCAATCTCCTCCCATGAGATTTACAGCCTCCAAAATCAAACACAACATCAGTTCTGAGTTTGTTCCAACATGACAGAAACGAGTAAGTGAGTTATCGAGTACATATAACAGGTCATTAAAGCATATTAAAGATGTTTTGCATCTGTTATTCCTAATGCATATTAATAAAAACCTGATGATGACACTATTATATCTGTTTTACAAATGAGAAGACAGCCTTGCATAGGACAAAAATTTTCCTAAGGCCTCTTGGCAGTTTTCTGGGAAGCTTCAAAATAGATCATCCAATTTTTAGTACCAATTAGACTAGAAGAAACAAAATAAGGTTTTTAATGCCTTCAAGTGAAAGGAAATTGAGGAAACCATGTCATAATTCTTGTGCAAAGAGACTCAGAAGCAAGTGTTTACAAAGAAAAGCAGTGCTTGGTCGGCTTAGTTTAATGTGAGAGGAAACAATAGTAATATGGATTAAGAGGTGGTGTTGTTGCTATGTGCCGTCGAGTAGTTTGCGACTCATAGCGACCCTATGTACAACAGCCCTAAACCGTGCTCTATCCTGTGCCAATCTCATTGCTTCTGACACACCCATCCCGAGTACCCCAGTCACTGAATCAATCCACCTCATAGAGGGTCTTCCCCTCCTGCACTGTCCCTCTACTCTACCCAGCATGATGTCCCTCTCTAAAGACCTGTCTCTCCTTACATGTCCAAAGTATGTCAGACGAAGCCTCAGAATCCTTGCCTCCAAGAAGCAGCCTGGTTTAATCCTCTCTACGATGAATCTGTTTGTTTTCTTGGCCGTCCATGGTACATTCAATACTCTTCTCCAGTACCACAGCTCAAATGCGTCAATTCTCCTTCTATTCTCCCTAGACATTTTCCAACTCTCTGATGCATAACAAATGATTGCAAAAACCATGACCTGTATCAGGCGGACCTTAGTCTCCAGAGAGACACTGTTGCTCTTGAGTATTTTGGAGAAGTCCCTAACCGCAGACTTTCCCATCGCAATACATTTTTTTTTTTTTATTTCCTGGCTACTGGTGCCAAGAGTGTTGACCGTGGAGCCGAGCAAACTGAAGCTGTGAACAATCTCAATCTCTTCGCTGTCCATACTGATGCTACCGATTGGTCCAGTGGTGAGAATTTTTGTCTTCTTGACATTGAGCCTCAGTCCATATTGAAGGCTGCAGTCCTTGACCCTCCGCAGCAAGTGCATGAGGTCCTCCTCAGTTTCAGCAAGCAGGATTGTGTCATCTGCATAACGCAGATTGTTGATAGAGCGTCCACCAATCCTAACGCCATGCCTCTCCTCATAGAGCCCTGCCTCTCGGATAATCTGCTCTGCATACAGGTTGAAAAGGTATGGAGACAGGGCACATCCCTGACGTACACCCTTCCCAATTTTGAACCGTGCAGTGTTGCCGTCCTCTTTTCTGACGACTGCCTCTTGATCCAAGTATAGGTTTCACATTAGCATGATTAAATGTTCTGGGATTCCCATTCTTCTCAGAGTCAGCGACAGTTTGTTATGATCCACGCAGTCAAATGCCTTTGCATAATCAATGAAACACATACAAACATTCTTCTGGTATTCTCTGCTTTCAGCTAAGATTCATCTAACATCAGCTACAATATCCCTAGTACCACGTACCCTGGTGCAAAGTCCTGTCTTCATTGTGAGTAAGGAATCTGCTACATCATAGTGTGGAAGATTTAGGTGTTGAACATAATGATTGAAAGACATCAAGGATAACCTAAAGGAGAAGGTGATGTTTATTTCTAGCACTACTGAATTCTTATTATGGTTACATTAGTTAGAATTTTTGCTAAAAGCTATGCATCTAACATGTACTTCCATTAGAGAGTTTTTAATGATAGTTGTGGCCATAGACTTTCTTTTCCATATTTCATATCATCATTCCCCCATGTACAACACTAAAGCTATCTGAGCACGTATTCAACACTTGTGGGAAGCGTCCACAGATCCTTGTGCTCCAGTTGTGAAATCCTATTTCCCAGTCAGACCCTCTATTTATTTAACCATTCTCTGCTTCCTCCTTGGAGCAGGAGCTCCTCCTTATGACTCCAGCCGTAAGGCATGCAGCATTAAATACAAGGCCTCTCATGCCACTAGGTTGGAATTTCAGCTCCACAGAGGGAGGCTCAGAAGGACCATCTCCAGAGTATACAGACCAGAACATAATCAGAGATTGAAAAGAATCTATTAAACAATACAAATTTCCTTCGCAGATGCAGATGCTGGTGAAGAATCTAAAGAAAGTAATGGGGTGGGGTGTATGGAAATAAAAGCATAGAAGAAAAAGGGAAGGGTTTTTAATACAATTCAATAGCTTTTATCCTTGTATTCTGAAATTCTATTGTCAACAAGTTTCTGCATTCCAATGCTATGTTACTAGCATTAAGAATGAGAAACAACACATTAAAGAGATGGCAGCCTAAACCTTGATTTGCCTTCTTGCAAACTCAGAACCTTATTCCTCTGTGTATGTGTATGTGTGTGTGTGTGTGTGTGTGTGTGTGTGTGTGTGTAAGAATTATATGATCCAAATACAAATCTAACCACACAAGAAACAGTAAAAAAAATAAATAACTATAAAGTTTAAGTTCTACGGGTGACAAAAGGATTTTAAACTTACTTTTGAAATTTTCAATTTACTTAGGTGTTGGGGAAATGTGATTCTAAAAGATAAAATCTCTTTGAAAAATTTCCGACATACCTCAGAATTTCTATGACTTAACTCTTTATTGATGAAGGTAAGATGTTGAGTCCTGACCGATAAAATGAAATTGTATTGAAATGCAGTTTTCTATAGGCCTGGATGAGTCAGTTTAAAGCCCATCAGCTGAGAAGAGTGTCTTGAGCATCAGAACTTTTGCTGGAGGCTCAACTCTTGTTGACTGAACAAACTCTTACCCCAGTTCTCTCTAATTCAATTTGCATTTGTTGTCTGTATGAAAAGAAGAAATGAAAAGAATGGTTACGTCAAGTCATATGAGATGGTAGTTGTTAAAAGTAAAAAAAGTAATAGCGTATCTTCATTTTCATAAGTAGATATCATATTCAAACCAAATATTGTACCAAAAAAATGAGAGCAGCAAATTCAAAAGCTGAGCCAGATGAACAGGTGTGACATGATCAGCGAGCAAAGAGCTGTCAGACACTTACAAACTAAACTGCGGTTCTGGCAACAATCTAAATCTATGACAAAAGAAAATATTTTAAAATAGTGGAAAAAACTGCTTTTGTTTGTTAGGCTACTAAATATAATTTTTTTAACAACTAAGGATAAATGAAACAGTTAATTATCAGTCTGGTGTTTTAGTCAAAAGCTAAACCATTTGACAGCGGCTTTGACTTTTGCCCCATGGCTAAGTGGTGTAATAATATGAATAGGGTAAATAGTACCTTCTAGGTGGGAACATATAAACAGCTAACGATGAGATTGGACACTCTTCCTATACTGTCAGGTTTAAACTGCAGGTTTAGAGGAAGAAGATAAGAATCTACTATCAACAAGATCAAAGAAACAGAGATCACAATGTATGTCTTTGGGGGCAGAGATTCCAATGAGAGACAGAGATGCCATTAATAGCAAGACTAAGAGCAGTGAGCAAATAATTCAAGAAGTTGGATTATATGAAGAAGAATATGACATGAGGAAGACTATCAGTTATCTGTGATATACAGATGATACAATCATTCTTTCAGAAAATGAAGATGACTTGAAACATTTGCTACTGAAGATCAAAGACTACAGTCTTCAATATGGATTACATCTCAACATCAAGAAAACAGAAATCTTCACCATAGGACCAATGGGCAGAATTATGACAGATGGAGAAAAGACTGAAATTGTCAAGTATTTAATTTTAATTGGATCCAGTATCAACACCCATGGTACAGCATTCAAGAAATCAAAAGATATATTGCACTGGGAAAATCAGCTGTCAAGGACTCTCCAAAATGCTAAAGAATAATAACATCAGCTTAAACATTAAGGTGCACTTGATTTGTTGTTGTTGTTATGTGCCATCGAGTCGTTTCCGACTCATACCGACCCTATGCACAACAGCTCTAAACCCTGCTCTA
>NW_006399847.1:7157646-7159300 GCF_000299155.1 Elephantulus edwardii
TCCAGCACCAAAACTCAGAGGCATCTATTCTTCTGTCATCTTTAGTCACTGTCAGCTCTCAGATGCATAGCAAGCAATTATGAAGACAACGGTCTGGATCAGGCACACTTTAGTGTCTAAACTGACATCATTGTTTCTCTTTACTCTGGAGAGGGTCCTGACAGCAGATTTTCCCAGTGCAATTCATCCTTATTTCCTGATTGCTGGTGCCAACAGTGTTGATTGTGGAGCTGAGCAAGCTATAATTGTTAACAACCTCAATCTTTTTTCCATCTATCATGGTGCTGCCAATTGACCCAGTAGTGAGAATCTTGGTCTTCTTGGTATTGCAGCAAATGCTTCAGGTCCTCTTCAGTTTCAGGAAGCAAAGTTGTTCCATCTGCATGCCATACATAGCATGTTGATGAGGCTTTCTCCAATCCTTATGCCACATTCCTCCTCATAAAACTCAGCCACCCAGGTATGGAGACAGGATGCATCCCTGATGCACTCCTTTCCTGTTTTTGAACCGTGCAGTGTTTCCTTGCTGTGTTCTTAAGACTGCTTCTTGATCTGAGTATAGGTTTCACCTGATCACAATTAAGTGGCTGGGTGGGTGGCTGGGGGGGAAGAGGGTGCTACAGATGGGGCATGTAGGAGTGCAAGGGATGCTGGTGCAGCAGGGAAAAAGAAGGAATAAGACACACATGTCGGGGGTGGGGGCACAGAATATATTGGTTCTCTCTATGAAGGAAAATGTCTTTCAGCTGCTGCTTTTGGTAAAATGCTTGCATGTCAAATATTGTTTGAAAGCTAAGCATCCAAATTAAGACAGACTAGGGAGAAGGATTGGCCTTGCACTAAGATGTCACTGATTCAAGCCATAGTTTTCCAATCACCTGCTATGCAGCTGAGAGCTAGAAAATGAATAAGGATGGCAAGAGAAAAATTAATACCTGTGAGCTGTGATATTAGAGAAGAGTGCTGAACATTCCATGGACTGCTGAAAGAATATATATGCTTTATTGATTGTAAAGCCAGAGTACTTCTTGAAGGCAAGGATGGCAATGTTTCATCTCACATACTTTGGGCATGTTACTAGGTGAAGATGTTCTTTGGAAACAGACATCATGCTTGGAAAATTGGATAGTCAGTGAAAGAGGAAGCCTTTCAAAAAGATAGATTCAAACAGTGATTACAGTAATGGGCTTGAGTATGTTAGAAATGATGAAGATAGCACAGAGTAGGACAGGTTTTAGCTCTATTTTATGAGTTGTACTCTAATTGATGGCACTGAACACCACCACCAAGCTGCCATCTGCCTTGTTATTTGATCTCACATCCCTTCTCTATTAACTCAGCTAGAATTCCGATGACCTTCAATAATTGGAAGCCTTAAATCTTCACTTTTTTCCTTAATTTCCCCTTCCCATGAGAAGACATCTGCCTCCTAATTTTAGCTTCAGAACTAAGGCTATACTTTGCTGAGGTCACCCAACTGGTCTTCTATGTACTTCTCACACTGAACTCCCCCTTAATGTGCTACCTCTCCTTTTGATCTCCAGTTTAATCTTAAGCACCTCTGGTGGCATACTTAGGAAAGCGCTGGACTGCTAATTAAAAGTGGAACTTCAATGAGGGAGTTTTTCTTTTGCTTTTCAAGGAGAGGAGCAAA
>NW_006399847.1:7160120-7163328 GCF_000299155.1 Elephantulus edwardii
TCCAGCACCACAGCTCAAAGGCATCAATTCTCCTTCTGTCCTTCCTAGTCATTGTCCAACTCTCTGATGCATAACAAGTGATTGCAAAGATCATGGCCTGTATCAGATGCACCTTAGTCTCCAGACTGACACCATTGCTTTTCAGTACTTTGGAGAGGTCCCTAACAGCAGACTTGGCATTGTAGCCTATCCACCAGCAGCTTCCTAGCCATACACAGACTCAGGATTACCCTGAGGGGCCTGAGATACCTGCAATGCAGGCCAAGCTTTCCTGCTGAAAATGGACTCTTCCAGAGCTGTAAATCCTCTCCTTCTTCCAAACACTGATTTTTTTTTTCTTCTGTAACAAGATATTAGAAATTCTGGAAAACATTATAAATTTAACCAAAATGTCTAAGAAAAAAAAATAGCCTATGGAGCACTCACTTTAAAATATCAATGAAAAATTAGTGTCAGCAGTAGTTCAGGAGTATCAAGTGGTTGACAGCCTCCTTCCTGACGTGGTTAAGTGAGTTTCTCAAAATAGACAAGCAGATCCCAAAAGGCACACTCACTCAGGAAAATGTCCTCACATCCCAGGGATGAGTGGTGCTTGTAGATGCTGAGGAGTTCTTTTAGAAATGCAGCTAACTCAACCGTACAGAGTGGCTAATGTATTTTATATTCAATTCTTTTCTAGCCACTTTTAAAAATTAATTTTATTTGAAGTTTACAGAGACTTAGGGTTTCCATTCATTCATTGTTGTACTTTTCTCCCTGTCCACCTTCTCCTCCCAAGCCCCAATTCGCTCTTCTCTTTGAAAAGTAAAAGAAAAATTCTTTCATTGTTATACAGTCCCTCCCTCCAAGTTCACTCCACTGTGTAACCTTCATTCTGGACTCCTGTCATGATAATAATACCTAATCATACATGGCTTTTAAGCAATTCTCTCCATCATCTGTTTCAATGCCCATTTTTATAGTCTTGATATTGCACCTAACATATTTCAAGCTTGCATTTAAAGAAAAAGGAAAAAAACCCCTCATTTTAAGCAGCAACCTCATACTTTTAAAAATAACACCCATCTATTGTATGAGAGTTCATGGTCTTGTTTTTTGGTTTTACTATCTCTAAACTAGGTTGAATTAGAAGTCAACCTGAAATGACTCAAGCGACTTTCTTCCTGCCAGGTTGGATGTCACTTAGCTCAGTCCTGCAAAATCTAGTTTGAGTGTCGACCTTGGCAAAACAGAACAAGGACTAGCCAATCACTTACCCTGCCTAAAATCTAGTTAAGAGTCATATCACAGCTGAGAGGTTAGAATTCTGAAAGTTTCTTTGTCATACAAAGAGAACTGGTTGAAAGAGATGGGGTCTTCTTAATTTGTAAGCATTCGTCAAATCCAACTTTTTGGTAAACTTTCATTAAAATCACAATAAAAAATGTAATAAAGTACTCAGCTTTGAGCAATGTATCAGAGAAATGCTGTATGTGTAATCTAAATTCAAGCAAATCTGACTTTCTTTTTGAAAACAGGTGGTAGAGTTTCACTTCTTTTATTAGTTTGTCTTGCAGTCACAGAATGTGATAGTTTCCTACGATAGAGATTTATACTTTTTTGGGGGGGCGGGCGGAAGGGAGAACCAGAGATAGGGGATTGCCTCACACAGCCAGAGGGCCGCAAGGAGGCAGTGAATGCAAGATACTAACAAATGAGTAAGTGCTGGGGCTAGGTAGAGTGAGAGGCCCAGCAGTGAACAGGGGAAGCTGCAAAATATGCAACGTACAAACATGGCCTGCCTCACACGTGGCATGGGACAGGGAGGCAACAAGACCCATCCTTGTGGCAAGTGGCCTTCCTCCGCAGGAAGAACAACAGTACTTTCAGCTCCACCGTGGATCCGCGTAAGAGCTAAACACTGTCTTAACTGCCATTTCTTTTCTAAAAATAACTCACTGCTTTTTGGAATTTTATTGTCTTCAATGAGCAGGTAGTCTAAATTTACATAGTAAAAGAATGCTAAATGACCACCTTTTATTCTTAAGAAAACACTTTTTTCTTAGACAAACAGCATCAAAAGATATAAATACAGAAGTTATAGTCACAATACTTTTCATAATAATTTTAAAAGCTAATATATGACAAATTTCTACTGCTTTTAATTCTCAGACGATTAAGAGCAAGTGCACATGTTTTAATACAGAACAAAAAGGAAGTACCATCACAATTTTCTATTACCTGCTGAGGATGTGACATAATTTTCATCACATTATTCTCAAATATAAAAGATGGGTAAAAACCAATCAGTATATATACAATTCTAGGATCTCAGGGTATATTTTATGAAAATTCTTGTGGTTTTAAAATCAAGATACAAAAAATATATTTATTATTAGTATATTTTCCTAACTTATGTCCATAAAATAGTTTTATTTAATCTATTTGTCATTTTTAGTTCTATAAAAGTTAGTTAGTGGGAGAATTAGTGACTATAGAGCATTCTTTTTCTTTATTCTTTCTGTAGTGGGAGGTCGGGAAGTCTCCTCTTGAGGGAGTAATATCCAAAGATCACTTCTCTCTGGTGGTTCAGATCAACCAGTGACTTTGAGGAAGAAAGATGTACAATCTCTTCCCCTGCCATTTACAGCCTTAGATAACCTGCTGGAATGTCAAGTATGAGTTGATTCTGACTCTCCAACAATGAGTCTAAGTTTCAATCAAACTATATGCTGAGTAAATAATTTGAGAATCTAAAAGAAGCTTTGCTGCCAACCTGAAGCCTTGCAGTTGAAACCCACCAACTGCTCTGCAGGAGAAAGATGGATCATCTCTTCTCATGGAATCTATTGCCTCTGAAAACCCACTCGAGGGTCAGCTATGAATCAGTTCCAACTCAATGACAAACAACAGGAGATATATATGTTGTTGTTGTTGCTATGTGCTGTCGAATTGCCTGCGACTCACAGCGACCCTATGTACAACAGCCCTAAACTCCACTCTGTCCTGTGCCAATCGCACTGCCTCTGAAACACCCATCCCGATTACCCCAGTTACTGAATCAATCCACCACATAGAGGGACGTCCTCTCCTGCTCTGTCCCTCCACCCTCCCAAGCATGATGTCCCTCTCCAAGGACCAGTGTCTCCTCACAACATGTCCAAAGTATGTTAGATGGAGCCTCAGAATCCTTGCCTCCAAAGAGCAACCCGGTTTAACCCTTTCCAGG
>NW_006399847.1:7166040-7171919 GCF_000299155.1 Elephantulus edwardii
TATATATATATATATAAAGAAAGCAGCATTAAAAAGTGAAGATGACTTCTTAACAGACAGAGAATGTTTTAGAGACAGTGCAACCAGAGTAGTCCTTGAAGGCAAGGAGGGCAAAGCTTCATCTTTCTTATTTTGGTCATGTTACTAGAAAAGGCAACATTATCTCCTTGGAAAGAGATTATGTGCTTAGAAAGGCGAAGGGTCAGTGAAAGGAAGATCCTCAGTGAAATGGATTGTTACAGTGACTATGGCAATAGGCTCAAGTGTGTCAAGGATGTTAAGGATGGTGCAGGATAGAACAAAGTTCTGTTGTTCATAGTGCTGCTTGAGTTGTAGAAGACACAGCGGGACCTAGCAACAACCACCACCACCTTAGCAACCTGGGAGATGTAGATACATAGCACCTAACTTGCTGAAACTGAAGAAGACTTGAAGCACTAACTGATAAAGTTTAAAGAGTATAGTCTTCAGTATGAATTACATCGTTGTTGTTGTTGTCATAGTGACTATGAACAAAAGGCCTGAAGCTTTCTCTAACTATGTACATTTATCAAAATTCATATCAACGTTAAAAATATACTCCTCACAACTACTAGATTAATAAGCAACATTGTGATAAATGATAAAATGCTGAAGTTGTCAAGGATTGAATTTTACTTGGTTCTACTCACACTGAAAGTTATAAGAGCAGCAGTCAAAAAAATCAAATTGATTGCACCATTTAACTACCTCACTCTGGAAGGCAGTTTGGTGTTTCCTCATAAAGCTGAACATAAAAATTCCATATGAGCCAGCTATTCCACTACTAGGAATATACCCCAAGGAAATTAGAACTGAGTCACAAACAGAGGTCTGTACACCAATGTTCATAGCAGCATTATTTACCATTACAAGAACATGGAAACAGTCCAGATGTCCAAAAACAATTGAATGGACTGAGAAGTTGTGGTACATTCACACAATGGAATACTATGCAGCACTTTGGAGCAATGATTTGGAAAAACACTACATAACTTGGGAGACACTGGAGAGCATTCTGCTGAGTGAACTAACACAAACTCACAAGGGCAAATACTGCATAGGATCTTATTGTAAAAAAAAAATAGAAGGATAACTAGTAAAATATGTATAGGAACTCAAAGGGGGAAAGGGATGGGAGCAGAGGAGTAAGGATGGATAGGGGCAAAACCACAAGGTTGCACAGTTTGGTGGGTGGAGGGAGAGAGTGAAGGAAATGGAAATGGGAAGGATGCTGTGGGCACTTGGAAGGACAAGGTAATGATGGGTAAGGTCCAATGGTGGTTGACTTTATAAAACATAATGCATGGTAATGACTGTATAAAATACAAAATAAATGAAAAATAGAGTGAAACATAATGTATATGAACTTTGTAAGCAAACTAATACAAAACTAAAAAAAGAAAAAATCAAACTGGATAAATGTGCGGCAAAACGACTCCTGGAAGTCTTCAAGAGTACACCCATCACTTTAAGGACTGAGGTGTACCTGACCTAAGCCAAGACACTTCCAGTGGCCTATTTGCATATAGGAAGCTCTAGTGGCTTGGTCTATAAGGATTCATGTTTCTAATCCAAAGGCTTTTCCTCTCTGGCAGTTCAACTCCACCAGTGACTCTGTGGGATGAAGAGAGCCAATCCCCTTTCAAATGTTTTTATAATTGCTTAATGAATTCCGTTTCTATTATGGCTACTTTAAAAGTCTTGTCAGACAATTCTAACAGCTGTGCCTAATGTTGTGTCTTTGTTACTATCTCTTGACTGTCATTTTGTTTTGAAATTGAAATTTTCCTGGTTCTTGCAATGGTGAATAATTTTCCATTGAAGTCTGCACAATTGTGTTAACTCCAGGTGAGGGAGAGACACACTGCTTTGTTATCGCCAAATGGAAGCAGAAGTCCAGGTCTCCCACTAGGTTTCCAGATATCAGCCTGCCTGGGAGGGGAAGGCATGCCTCCCATTGGTGTATGTGGCTCAGCAGACACCACAGACTATGTATCTTTTTAACGGTTGGCCTTGGTAAATCCTTGACATCATACTAGGTCTTCTGTGGGGATGTGAAGGGAGTGGGTGTGTAAGGCCAGGCAGCCCACGTGGCCTCCACAGAAGGAAGAAGGACTTGCTCATTGGAGTGTGAAGGAAAGCCTTGGCCCCCACTCTGCTTTCCCAGAGAGGCCAGAGAGAGAATGTTCTTGGAAATCTTTTAACCATCCACACTAGGTTTCCAGAATATGCAGAATCAAATCTTGGGGAGCTCACCACAGTGTTGTTCTTCAAGTTCTAAGTTTCTTAGTTGATCTGCCTTCTAGATTCCATTCAGAGACTTAGGTTTATTATACTATATAATGCCAAGGTTCTCGTGTAAGAAATGGAGAAGAGAATGACTTCTTCTCTTTTACAGAAGGAGAAATACCCTAATTATTCTTTCTTTTAAAACTGATTTGCATGTACAGTATGGTTCTTTCGTTTACATTGTGTTTTATATAATCATTCATATTTATGTAATCATTTATTTTGTGCCATAATTTCTATATATTATGTTTTATACAACTAATTACTATTGATCTATGAATTATAGCATGCTTGTCTATTCTTTTATACTCCCCATCCACCCACTCATCTCTGCTGTCCTAGTCATTTCATTTTCCTTTTTCTATACTTTCTTCCTTCCTTCTTATGAACAGTTATACATATTTTTTTCCTCTTTTCTTAGGTGTTTTTCTTTTAATTTTATACTGATTTATTTATAAAGTTTGAATACATTGTCTTTCACAAAAGATCCTTCCCATTTCCTTCACTCCACCCACCCACTGAATTGTGCAACCCTATGATTAACATTGCCCTCACACTGTCCATCCTCATCCCTCTACTTCCACCCTCCCCTCCCTTGGATCCTTATATTCATTATACAATAGTGGTTTTATACAGTATGTGTCCTGTGGTACTGAGTTAGTTCATTCTGCGTAATGCTGTCTAGTTCCTCTCAAGTTAGGTAGTAATTTACAAAATCATTGCTCCTGTGTGCTGTGTAGTATTCCATTGTATGTACCACAACTTCTCAATCCATTTGTTTGTGGTTGGACATCTGGGCTGTTTCCATGTCCTTGCTGTGGTTAATAATGCTGCTATGAACATTGGTGTACAAGTTTCTATTTGAGCCTCAGTTCTTATTTTCTTAGGATATATTTCAAACAATGGAATAGCTGGGTCATATGGGATTTCTGTCTTCAGCTTTTTGAGGAAGTGCCAAACTGCCTTCCAGAGTGGTTGTACCATTTTACAATCCCACCACCAATGTATGAGTCCCTATCTCACCACATCCTCTTCAACATTTATTACTTTCTATCCTATTAAATTTTGCCACTGCTACTGGAGTGAGATGATATCTCATTGTGGTTTTGATTTGCATCTCTCTTATTGCCAGTGATTTGAAGCATTTCTTCATGTGTCTGTTGGCCATTTGAATATCTTCCTCTGTAAAAATTCTTTCCATGTCTTTTACCCATCTTGTAATTGGATTATCAGACTTGTTGACAAGAGAACTGCCAGAAGTTCAAGCTTATTTTAGAAGACGCTGTAGTATCAGGGGTATCATTGCTGATATCAGATAGATTTTATTTAAAAGCAAGAAATGCCAGAGCAATGTTTATCTGTGGTTTTGTTAACTATACAGAAAATATTTAACAGTGTGAATTTTAGCAAATTATGCATATTATTATGAAGAAAGGCAATTTAGGGAATTACTGTATTGTACTAATTGAGCAGAGCAAGGAGATATTTCAAGGTTTAAAATCAGGAAAGCTGAGACTTGAGGTTGTATCATTTCATTACATATATGTTTTGTGTGCTGAGTAAAACCTGAGAAGCTAGATGACATGAAGATGAGCATTGTATGATTATTGGATATTACCACAACCTCTCTTAATTTAAAAAAAGAATACTTGAAGTAGTTACTATTGAAAATCTAGGCCTTTAGCCTAGATTAAAACTCATACTCAGAACATATACTCAGAACTCAACGAATAAAAATTATGAAAAAATCAATAAAAAGGGGACATTTTCAAGAAAGTTGCTAAAAATGTCCAAGGAAGCAGCAGTGATGAAATGATAAGATATATGATTTGGGGAAAATATGCTCAAAGTACCATTTTAAATTGTCAAAGAGTAAGGGTGTCATTTGGGTTAAGGTATAACTAAGAAGCCATAGTATTGCCAAGCATATGAAGAGTTACATTGTTAACCCAAAGGCATATGGTTCCAATCCACTAACTACTCCATGAGAGAAATATGAACAGTCTCCTCTTGTGAGATTTGTTTTTGATGTTATTATTGTTGTTAAGTGCTATAGAGTACTACTCATAGCAACTGTATGAAAAATAGATCTGAAACATGTCCTATATGGTGCTATCCTTGGACTTACTAACACATCTGAAATCATTGCCACAAACACTGTATCAATCCATCTCACTGGAAGTCTTCCTCTCTTCAGGTGACCCTCCATATTTCTGAATATGATACGCCTCTCCAAGGAATAGTCTCTCTTACCAACATACCCAGAGTCTGCAAAATATGCCCAATTAGCTTTCACCATCCTTATCTCCAATTGGCACCCTGGTTGCACTTTTTCCAAGACATCTGTTTGTTCTTTTCGCGGTCCATGGGATATTCAGCACTCTTCTCTAACACAACATCTCTTAGGCATTAATTCTTCTCTTGCCATCCTTATTCATTGTTTACCTCACAGATGTATAGTAGGTAATTGGAAAGACTGTGGTTTGCATCAAGTGCACCTAAGTCTTTAAACTGACATCATGGCTTCTCAGGACTTTGGAAAGGTCCCTGACAGCAGACTTTTCCCAGTGTTATATGTCTCTAGACCTCCTCACTGCTGATTTCAAAGGTGTTGATTGTGGATCCAAGCAAGGTTTGTTGACAATTTCAGTTTTCTCCATTTGTCATGATTATTGCTGTTAGGGACCTTTCTAAAGTACTCAAGAGCAACGATGTGTCTCTGGAGACTAAGGTGCGTCTGGTATAGGCCATGGTCTTTGCAATCACTTGTTATGTGTCAGAGAGTTGGACAATGACCAGGGAGGATAGAAGGAGAATTGATGCTTTTGAGCTTTGGTATTGGAGAAGAGTGCTGAGAGTGCCATGGACTGCTAAGAAAACAAACAGATTTATCCTGGAGAGGGTTAACTGGGCTGCTCCTTGGAGGCAAGGATTCTGAGGCTTCGTCTGGCATACTCTGGTCATGTTGTAAGGAGGGATGGTCCTTGGAGAGGGACATCATGCTTGGGAGGGTGGAGGGAAGGCGCAGGAGGGGAAGGCCCTCTGAGAGATGGATTGATTCGGTGACTGATTCGGTGATTGATCGGGATGAGTGTGTCAGAGACAAAGGGATTGGCACAGGACAGAGCAGAGTTTAGAGCTGTTGTACATAGGGTCTCTATGAGTCGCAAGTGACTTGACGACACATAACAACAACAATAACAACAACAATAACATGTCTATTGGTACAGTGGTTAGCATTTTTTTCCCTTGACATTGAGATATAATCAATATTGAAGGCTGTAGTCTTTGATGTTCTGCAAAAGCCCCTCAGGTCCTCCTCATTTTCAACAAGTAAGGTTGTATCATTTGCATAATGCAGGCTGTTGATGTGTTTTCCTTCAATCCTAATGCCATGGTATTCTTGATAAAATCTAGCTTCTTGAGTAATTTTCTCAGCATACAGATTGAATTTATTGTGATGCATGCCTTTACGGATTTTAAGCCATGCAGCACTTAATTATGCTCATATGAAATCTATACCTTTCCTTTTCCTTTCTTTCTCCTTTTCCCTTCCCTTTTCCCTTCCC
>NW_006399847.1:7172456-7180963 GCF_000299155.1 Elephantulus edwardii
CTTCCCTTCCCTTCCCTTCCCTTCCCTTCCCTTCCCTTCTCCTCCCTTCTACATAGTAGCCTGCTTCTTGAAATTATAACCTTGGAAACCTGAAGAGGCAGTTCTGTCCTCGCCCAGGAATCCGAGGAGGCAGTTGTGCTCTCACTTAGGAGCCCCAAGAGACAGTCCTACCTCCCCTTGGGAGTCACCAGGTGTCAGTCCTGCCCTTACCTGGGAGTCCCCAGGAAGTAGCTCTGTCCTTACCTAGGGATCTGGGGATGGGGAGTGAGGGTGAAAGGGGGCTAGGAACCCCCTAGGAGTTCATGTTGACTCGATGGCAACATGATTATACATAAATTATTACTGTCCTATTCTCTTTTTACTATTTTGGTTAAGTGGTAAAATATATCAAACATACTTTCAAAGCTTAATTTGTTAAAAACGTTTTAATTGAAATATCCTAATTTGAAATGAAAATTTGAAATTCAATTTCCAGAAAGGTTGTGTTCCCTCTATTTTATAAATATGCATTCTTTTTTATGAACTATCACACAGCAGTGAAAGTTTATTTGTTAGGACAAAAGCCCTTTGTGCATCTAGTAATGACTCTATTCGTGGTACTTTAGACCCAGACAAGAGCACCTATACACACAAATTTATCCAAGAGTGAAAGACATACATTTTTTACTCTCAAGCCATAATATAACATTCCTACAACTGTCAAAGATTTTATCTTCCTTGGACACACAACCTTAATATCAGCAATCAAGAAATCAAAAGACATGACATTGGGAAAATCTGTTGTCACAGACATCTCCAAAATGCTGACGAGTAATGACGCCAGTTTAAAGACTAATGAGTGCTCGATATAAGTACTTGCTATGCATCTGAAAACTGGACAGTGACTAAGGATGGCAGAAGAATGTATCGAGGCTTTTGAGATTTGATGTTAGGTAAGAGTACTTAATATCCCATAGAGGACTAAAAAGAATAGATAAATAAATCTCAGAGAATGTGCAACCAGTGAATTCTAGGAAGTAAGGATAGTGAAACTTCATCTCACATGTTGTGTACATGTTGTTAGGAGGGACCAGTTATTGGAAAAGGAGATCATGCTTGGAAAGGTAGAGGGTTAGCAAAAGGGTGGAAGGTCTTCAGTAAGATAGACACAGTGACTGTAACATGGTTCAATTATATCAGAGACGGTGAAGATGGTACAGGAAAGGGCAGAATTCAGCTCTGTTAACCAAAGGGTCACTGTAACTTATAATTGACTACACAGCACATAACAGCAACAACCACAACCACTTAAAAAGGTGGAAATTCTAGTTGTTGTCGAGGAAGCTCAGAAGCCTCCACAGTCACCACTACACCATCACTGCCACCACAGAAACTGAATTATAGAGACCATCAGCACCACAGAAATCTCTGCCACAAGCCACAGCTCATTCTTCAGATCACACGCAAAACTCCAGAGGAATTAAACAAGGTAATAAAACATAAATCAGACAGAATGAGTGAAATACTAGAAATCAAAGAAAAGCAGGAAACTGCAAGTCAAAACTATAAGCTTAATATTTTAGAAGCTGTCAACATGTTGCAGAGACAGAATGGCAGAATTGAAGAGATAGTACACAGAAGTAGCAAAGAGAAAACAGAGGCTTCAGTGCTACCTGCTAAAGGAAAACACCAAAAATAAGAAGGGATAAATGAGGAAAGCATAGAGTCAATATCATTAAAAGGAAGTATGCATGAGTAAATGAAATCACAGAATACAAAGAAGTAAAAAATAAAAAAAATGGAGACACCTAGAATATACTGGAAGAATTACTTGAAGAAAACTTTTCAAATGTCATAAAAAATGAGAAAATATACATCTTAGAAGCTAATTAGTGATCAAATTACTGATCAAACTGCAGACTTCAGTGCTGTACAACTCCCGATTTTCTGACTGCTAGTAAGTATTAAAGATGTTAATTACAGAGCAAGTAATATGAAGTTGTTGACAGTTTCAATCTCCTCTCCATCCATCATGACACTGCCTATTGGTCCAGTGGTAAGACTCTTATTTAAAAAAGAATCTTACTGTAAATATATATATATTCAAATATATGCTCCTACATCTACAGCTTAACTGGAAGAAATTGAGAAATTTTACCAAACTGGCAAGAATCTTTGTTTTCTTAACATTGAGATGCAATCCATATTGAAGTCTGTATTCTTTGACCTTCTGCAGCAGGTGCTTTAAGTCCTCCTTACTTTTAGCAAGCAAGGTTGTATCATCTCCATATGCAAGTTACTAATGTATCTCCCTCTGATCTTGATGCCACATTCCTCTTTATAGAGTTCAACTTCCTGAATAATTTGTTGTACCTATAGATTAAATAGTAATAGAGAAAGATTACAACCCTAATGTACTCTTTTCTTAATTTTACACCATTTAGTGTTATCTTACTCTGTTCACACAATAGACTCCTGGCCTAGATATAGCTTTCACATGATAAAACAGACTTCAGGGTAAAAACTAACACAAGAGACAAGGAAAAACTCTAGAAAATGATAAATAAAGCAAGAAGATATACATTTAATTAATAACTGTGCACCAAATGTTAGGAGCTGAAAAATACACAAAACAAACATCAACAGACTTAATGATAGAAATAGACAACATCACCAGAGTATGTAATGTGCTTTCTCGTCAGACCCTATCCATAGCTGGCCCTCCTGCTGATTTTCATGGCTGTGAATTTCATGAGAGGATACTGTTCATCCTTCTTCCACAGAGCAGCTGGTAGATTTAAACAACAGGACTTCAAGTTAGTAGTGGAATACCTTACCACAAAAGCAGCAATATACCACTCTTAATGAAAGACTCAGCACTAGAAACTAAAATAATTAATCAGTCTACACAATTAACCAACTTGACCTCATAGACATATACAGAGGACTGAACCAAACAAAATCTCAATACACATTTTCTCCAGTTAGCATGCAACATTCTCCAGAAGAGACCATATATTGGGTCACAAAGCAAGTCTCAAAAAAGTAAAAAAACAAAAACAAAAAGTGAAATACTACAGAGCATCTTTGCAAACCATAATCTTATAAAATTATAACCTGGTAAAAGGTAAAACAGAGAAGAAAAACAAACAAACAAAATAAACAAACCCCAAACCCTCTCAAAACTATGCATTTGGAAACTAAATACTCTCCTACCTTGTCACTGTGGAGTAATAGAAGAAACAAAAATTGAACTTTAAAAGTTCTTAGAAACAAATGAAAGTGAAAATAACGCATTCTAAAACCTCTGAGATAAAGGAAAATCAGCACTCAGAGTAAGATCATAGCAATAAGAAAACACCAGAAAGAAGATAAAAAAATCAATTGCTTAAGCAAATAGTAGAAGAATATCTCCAATAAATAGTAAAGAATAACAAGAAACTCAACAAACCCTAGAAGAAAAGGAATTATAAAGATAAAGGCAGAAATAAGTGGAATAGAAAATAGACAAACAATCAAAACTATCAAATAGACAAGGCGTTATTTTTGGAAAGAGTAAGTAAAGTCAACAATGACTAGTAGACCTAACAAAAGAAAAGAAAAAAAGAACAAACCCACAACACAATAACTCAAATAAGATATGAAAGGGGTACTGTCACAACAGAACCAACAAAGCTAAAAATGATAGGATCAGAATGCTATGACAAGCGGTACTCCTCAAGTTTTGAAAATCCAGAAGGAATGGACAAATTCCTAGGAACATCTTACTGAAACAGAAACAGACTGAACTAGAACACCTTAAAAGACCTAACAGAAAAGAAGAAATCACATAGGTCATTAAAAATCAAACAAGCCCCAGATCAGCCTGCTTCACAGGCAAATTCTATCAAACATTCAGAGAAGAACTGTCACCAGTCATACTCAAATTATTTCAGAATATAAATAAAGTAAAAACACCCTCAGGATTATTCTATGAAGCAAACATAACTAGGACACCAAAGTCAAGCAAAGGCACCACCAAAGATGCAAACAATAGACCAAATCCCTCACGAACAGTCACATACATCCTTACTCAAATCCTACTCAATAGAATCTAACAGCATGTCAAAAGAATAATTAATCATGATCAACTGGAATTCATAATAGGTATGTGTATGTCAAGGATGTGTCCTGCCTCTATACCTTTTCAGTCTACATGTGGAACAGATCATTTGGGAGGCTGGGTTCTATGAGGAAGAATGTAGCATCAGGATTGGAGGAAGACTCACCAACAACCTGTGTTAGGCAGATGACACAACCTTACTTGCTGAAGGTGAGGAGGACCTTAAATGCTTGCTTCAAAAGGTCAAGGACCGTAACCTTCGTTATGGATTGAAGCTCAACATTAAGAAAACAAAGATGCTCACCTCTGGGACAATTGGCATCATCATGATAGATGGAGAAGAGACTGAGATTGTTAACAACTTCAACTTGCTTGGATCCACAATCAACACTCTTGGTACCAGCAGCCAGGAAATCACAAGATGAATTACACTGAAAGAATCTGCTGTTAGGGACCTTTCTGGAGTACTGAAGAGCAGTAATAGTAGTCTAAAGACTAAAGTGTGCCTGATCCAGGCCATGGTCTCACAATTACTTGCTATGCATCAGAGAGCTGAACAATGACTAAGAATGCCAGAAGAAGAATCAATGGCTTTGAGCTATTGTGCTGGAGAATTGTGTTGAATATACCATGAACTGCTGGGAAAACAAACAGGTGTGTCTTGGATAGGGTGAAACCAAGATGCTCCTTAGAGACAAAGATTTTGAGGTTTTGTCTTACACACTTTGGGTATATTTCCAGGAGGGACCAGTCCTTCAAGAAGGACATCGTGCTTGGAAGGGTGGAGGGAGAGTGAAACAGAGGAAGACCCTGGGTGAGGTGGATTGACCCAGTAACTGAGATATTGGGGGGATAGATATGTTGGAGAAAATAAAATTGGTTCAAGATAGAGCAGGGTTCTGAGCTGTTGTATGTAGGGTCTCTATGAATTCCAAGCAACTGGATAGCACATAACAACAAAAAAATGTGAGGTACGTGGTTCGAATCCACTAGATGCTCGGCTGGAGAAGGAGGGGCAATCTCTTCCTGTACCAGTCAGATGCAATTTGATGGTACACACATAAAAAATAATAAAATAAAAAAACAAAACAAACAAACAAACAAAAACAATCCAAGTGTGGTCAAATACAAGCAAAAACAATCACTATAATCCACCATATCACAAAAACAAAGGGCAAGAACTACATGATCATCTCAATTGAGGCTTTTTTTGGCAAAATACAACATAATTTTCAGATCAGAAAGCTCAACAAAATAAGAATAAAGTGGCATCTTCTCAACATAATTAAGAACATATTTATTAAATCAATAGCTAAATTTATTTTCAGTGGAGAAGTTTCAAAGGCATTCCCATTGTGAACAAGGAACATGCAAGGATACCCATTATTACCACTCCTATTCAATGAAGTATTAGAAGTTCTAGCAAAAGAAGATAAGGAATTAAGAGGCATTCAAACTGGCAAAGAATAAGTAAAACTAACTCTATTTAAGGACAATATGATAGTATTCACAGAAATCCTCAAAGATTTAGCAAGAAAACTACTAGACCTAGTAGAGCAAATTAGCAAAGTGGAAGAATACAACATGAACACACAAAAGTCAGATTTCATTATAGTAACAAAGATATTGTGGACAGAGATATTCTAAGAAAAACAATAACAATTATAATAGCCAATCATCATATTAAAAATTTAGGGAGAAATATAACTAAAGGGAGAAGGGCATTCATAAAGAAAACTACAAATCATAACTACAAGACAAAAAAGAATCTTTATCAATAAAAAATGTATCATGTTTTTAGACAGGAAGATTTAATATTGTGAAAATGACAATCTTATCAAAACAATCTACAAATTCAACACAATCTCAATACAGATTCATTGCCATTTTTCAGAGGTAAGAAAGCAATTTCCAGCTTTATCTGGAATGGAAAGAGACCTTGAATAAGCAAAATTCTGGTGAAAATGAAAAAGAAAGGAAGAACCATATACCCTGATATAAAAACCTGCCACACAACTATAGTAATCAAAACAGCCTGGTACTGGTATTGTAACAGACACGTAGACTAATGGAATAGAGTTGAGAATTCAGAAGTTAAGGTATCCACTTTTGGTCAACTGATCTTTAACGAAGAGACAAAGTCCATTAAATGGGGAAATAAAAGCCCCTTTATCAAATAAGCCTAGAAAAATCTGTCCACAGAAAACTGAAATGAGATCCACATTTCATACCGTACACAAAAACTAAATCAAGCTCTGTAAATGTTTATGAAAATTAATAAAATATAATTATAGAAAAAAAACTAAATCAAGGTAGATCAGAACGTTAGGTGTGGACAGGGGGCCAAGAGGAGTATGAAGAATTCAAAAAATACACATGTTGACAAGAAGAGTGAATAGCCTCGTCCACCTGGCAGAACTAAGAGATGAACTAAATCATGATGGAATGTCCCTCCCTTCCTTCCCTAAAGACCTTGTTATAAAAACCCTCCACGATATACTCAAAATTGCAACTTCCTCCTTCTGCATCTTCAGAATGAGGAACCTCACCTTTGAGGAGCCCCGCTAATAAAGCTGCTTTTAAGATTCTCTTCTTATTCTCTAATTTCTTTCTTAAGGTGGCAAGCTTAACATCCGGTGCATGAAACCCAGAAGACAAGTTAAGGTGTGCTGTACTCCGTCTTTCTTCAGGGTGAGTGTGGTGCACCTCCTTACTCTCGAACCTACTAGCCCGCGCAGTGTTGAGGCATTCAAACCCTTCTCTCCTCCTCTCCTATTCTGTATGTGGCTGCTGACCGGATAATCGGATAATCTCTGTCCCCTTTGTTCCTCTGATTTCTATATTCTTCCCCTCCCCACCCCCCTTTTCCTGGAGGCTCCTAAAGCTAGATTCAATTGTTCATAAAAACGTCTAGGTATTCTAGGCTCCATTCCAGGTGTTCCAGCCTTCCAGTCCAGGAATTTTGGACTCCTGTGGTATTCATATCTGTCTGCGCATACCCAAAAATCACAGGCCAGAGTCAGGATCCCATCCAAGAAGTTCTAGGTGTTTCTTCCCAGGCTATCAATTGTGCTATGTGATGTCCATGCCTTCCTTAGCCTCTCTCCATTTCTGAGACTCCTGAATTCCAAGGGACACCCTTGAATCTCAGTTGTCTCAGCCATATAGACCTTAACACCATGGGTAGCCAAATATCTATGCCCTCAAGGAATAGTCCCTTGGATCTCCTTCTCTTGAATTGTTCAAACCTGGGCCTGGCACCCAAGACATTATTAGTCTTTTATTGTAATCAGGGATGGCTACAACACCAGCTAGATAATGACTCTCGATGGCCTGAGATTAGAACTGATTTCAATACCATTCAAGATCTTGACAATTTCTGCCAACAAACTCAGAGAAGCTTTCTTTTGCTTTTGTTCCTGTCCTTCGTTCTCTGTAAAGCCTGCCAACCTGTGCAGGTTCTCTTAGCCCAAACCCCTTTGCCAATGATTAAATCTCCCAATACCAAATCATCCCTTTCCATTGCTCCTTCACAGGAATCATCCTCCTCCCTACTGGGAGAATTTGCTGTTTCAGATCCTGTAGACTTCCTTCTACTCCAACCAATCTAGATTCAGACACTCTTACTCCCACCCCCACCTCTCCTGTTTATAGCCACACCAAGTCCCATCAGATGAAGTCCCTCCTCTGTTCTCTCAGGAAAGCTGTATGTGTTAAAGGTCCCATTTGCTTTCATGTGCCTTTCTCCCTCTCCAATCTTTCACAAATAAAAAAAGTCTAGGCTCATTTTCCAAAGACCCCACAACCTATATCAAGGAGTTTGAGTACTTGACTCAGACCTATGATCTCACCTGCCATAACCTTCTATTTTGTACTGTCCTCTACTTTAACACCAGATGAAAAAGAGCATGTTCTCACTGCTTCCCAGCAGCGTGCACACCAACTGCATTTAACAGATAGCACCAGTTTGCCCCCAAGCTGTCCCCCAGCAAGAGCCACTTTAGAAATACCGCATTAATACAGCAGTAGGAAGGGACAGTTGAGCTAGATGTGACCTTATGCTTCAGTATCTGTTAAATGGTTTACATGCTATCTCCATAAGGCAGTCAATTTTGACAAACTCAGGGAGGGAGTTTACCTAAACAAGAGATGAGAACCCAGCTGATTTTATTAACTGTCTCACCAAAGCCCTGACTCAGTATACCCACTTAGACTCTACCTTCCTAGCAGAGGCTACTGTCATAGATACTTATTTTGTCACCCAATCAGCCTCTGACATTAACAAGAAAAACTGGATGAAATATGTTTACGGCATTGAAGTCTATGGGAGAGAGAATAGTCTAAAAGTATTATATTTTAGGGCATTATTTTTATCGTAGGAGTATGCAATGAGGGTTGCAGAGTGGATTATATTTGGGGGTAGGGG
>NW_006399847.1:7181070-7198550 GCF_000299155.1 Elephantulus edwardii
GGGGTTTGTGCGGGAAGAAGGGTGCAACAATGAATGAATGGAATCCCAAAATCTCTGCAGATGTTCATTGAAATGAAAAATAAACAACCTAAATTTTAAAAAAAGATATTATAAAAGACTGAGAACGGCCCTCACACACCTATTTGAGACCTAGTAAAATGGCCTTTAAAGTTTTCAATGCCCGAGAGGAACAGGCAGAAGCCGATAGGAAGACTCGTGTCTGACAGAAAGCGAATTTGCAAGCCCAAGCCTTAATAGCTGTCTTGCAACCAGCAGTGGTGTAGGGTCAGAAAACACCTGCTTGTTCAAAGAGCCAGTTACCTCCTTGTGCATGCTTCAGGTGTGGCAAAGAGGGTCATTGGGCTAACTACTTCCTTTACCCTCTCCCTCCAACATGGCCATGCCCTATCTGTGGGACAATGGGCCATTGAAAGACTGACTGCCCTTCAGCGCCTAGCTGCAGTAGGACAGCCCCTCTACAAGATGCAGTCCCCAATCCCTAAGGTGTGCCATTCAAATCCACCAGGTGCTTTGCTGGAAAAGGAGGAACAATCTCCTCCTGTACCAGTCAGATCTGATTTGATGGTACACACGACACAAATAATAAAAAAAAATAAAAATAAGATCCAGTCCCTATCCTGGCTGATCTCCTGGGCCTAGACACTGAAGACTGAAGATTCCCAAGCTCAATGACCCCTATGAAACTTGCCTAATTCAGAATATTCCTTCAGGTAGTGGTTAAATCAGTTTCCTTTCTAGTTGACACAAAGGCTACCTTTTTGGTACTGCCTTCCGTCTTGGGTCCTGTTTTCCCTTCCTAGGTCTCAGTAATGGAGATTGATGGCCTCCCTTCCAAGCCTCTTACCCCTCAACCTCTCATTACTCTCAACAAATGAGTACTCACCTATTCTTTTCTAATTATCCCTACATGCCGAACTCCATTACTTGGCAGAGGCTTCCTGTCTCAACTTGGAGATCTGTTTCACTGAGAGTCAGTTGAACCTAGTTCATCGGACCAGCCTTTAGTTTTATCCCTCTTAGTGCTCCTTCCCTCCAAGTCCCCTCCTACGTTACCTCTACCACCAGATGTTGTCGACCCTGTTGTAGGGGCTACTTCCACCCCATCTGTAGCATCTTACCACCAATCTTTTCTCAATATTCTGAAAGACTCCTCCTCTTTTCCTGCTAGGCCTCAATTCCCTATCTCCACACAATACCACAAGAGCTTAATCTCATTATTGCTCACCTACTTTGCAATAAACTTCTTATCACTACAAACTCTCCATGTAACATTTTGTTCCTACCAGTTAAAAAAGCTAAACGCCATCTATTCTTCCTCACAACCCCTGCCTTTTCTCTCTCAATAACTATCCCTTAATCCAGTTACCCTATGGGCTCTGCTCTTTCCTCCCTCTCATATCAATTCAACCCTAACCTAGACCATACTCTGTTGATGGCAGCCTTTGCTGTAGTCTCCATAAGCAGAGTGCAGAAAACAGCAACTTACATCCTATTTCCTAAGCCCATAACCAAGCAACACCTCACTAATCATCCTTTCTGAGCCTCTTTGAGCTGACATATGACTGACTGTTCCTGCTTAACCATAACTTACCAACTAAACCTCCTTTTTTAGCATCATATCTTTCTCCTTAGACAATTACTCTAGGAAGACACAGACTGCTGTATACCCAGACCCTCACCTGAAAGTCTAGACTAGACAGCTGGAGTCACCCCAGGAGACACCGTCCTCATCAAATGATGTGCATCCAAACTTCTTCAACCATGCTGACAAATCTTATACAGTCATCCTGACCACCTCCACAACAGTTAAAGTCATTGGTAAACCCATTGACACCATCTTTCTCAGGTCAAACATGCTCCTCTCACTGAACAAGTTTCCTACACCTCTCAGATGGTAGGTCTCACTGCTCTTCACTTCACTCAGAGTCCAAGCCATAGGTAATTCTTACATATGTAAGTTTAAAGGAAGATTCATTTTCACAGTAGTCTATTCCAATCATACACCTTATTAGCTCAGTATACTGCTTTCAACAAAGATGCCAAGCAGCAATCACCATTTCAATATCAAGGAGATACTGCATGTTTTGAAACTGGGAAAGGGGTCGGCCAGGGATGTATTCTGTTTCCATACCTTTTCCATTTGTATACAGAACAGATCATCTGGAATGCTGGGCTGTACAAGGAGGAATGTGGCAACAGGATTGGTGGAAGATTCATCAACAACCTGCGTTATGCAGATGACAAAACCCTGTTTGCTGAAACTGAGGAGGACGTGAAATGTTTGCTGCAGAAGGTCAAGGACTGCAGACTTTAATGCAGATTGAAGCTCAACATCAAGAAAAACAAAGATTCTCACCATTGGGCCAATGGGCAGCATCAGTATGGATGGTGAAGAGACTGAGATTGAGATAGTTAACAGTTTTAGTTTGCTTAGCTCCACAGTAAACACTCTTGGTATCAGCAGCCAAGAAATCAAGAGACGAATTGCATTGGGAAAGTCAGCTGTAAGGAACCTCTCCAGAGTACTGAAGAGTAACAACATCAAGCTGGAGACTAAGGTTTACCTGATCTGGGCTATAGTCTTTGCAATTGTGTACTATGGATCGGAGAGCAGGACAGTAACTAGGGATGATAGAAAGAGAATCAATTGCCTTTGAGTTGTGGTGCTGGAGAAGAGTGTTCAATATACAGTGGACTGTTAGGAGAACAAACAGGTTTGTGCTAGAGAGGGTGAAGCCAGGCTGCTCCTTGGAGTCAAGGATTCTGAAGTTTCGTCTGACATACTTTGGGCATGTTGCAAGGAGGGACCAGTCCTAGGAGAAGGACATCATGTTTGGGAGGGTGGAGAAACAGCACAGGAGAGGCAGACCCTCAGTGAAATGGATCAATTTAGTGATTGGGGTACTGGGAGTAGGTGTGTTGGAGACAATGAGGTTTGTACAGGATAGAGAAGGATTTAAGACTCTTGTACCCAGGGTTGCTATGAGTTGCAAGGGACCCAATGGCACGGGTCTCTAAAGACATTCTCCAAGCTGAGCAATGATAGAACAAGTCTCTAGAAGGTCACAAACTATGCAGCCCCCAACTTGGGTCCAAATTATCCAGAGCACATTATTATTCCTTAACCAGAGTCAGTTTGTGACCAACTTTTCCCATTGTTTCTTGTGAACCTCTTTACAATGACTTTTGCTAGCAGCAGTACCAATCAATATCTCTATACCACACTCCACCTAAACATTTCAAGCCATTCCATCAGCCCAAACTTAGTGCTCTGACATTCCTGAACACAACCCCCTCTGGAAACCAGAGACTGATAAACAAACTAAGCCCTGTTGCATCTGTTACATAACTTCCTTGTTTTCACTGTCTGCAATGAAACACGGGAACTGTATACACAAACGTTAGTGTAAACAAGCACACACTCTGTAGCTGAACCAAGACAATCCTTTTGGTGCAGTGGGACCCTACACAGGTGCATAAATTCCACCACAATGCTGGGGGGAGGAGAGAGCTGTTTCTCTGTAACAGTCGTACCCCAGCTCACCTTGTATAGTCCCTTTCTAGGACCAATAGTAATCTTAAACATATTGTTATTAATCACTCTATGTCTCTTTAAATTATTACTTCACAGGATCAAGGAGATGACTAACTTAATTCTCCCTTGCCACTGATCCCATACCAATCAAATCCAGCCTCTGAACCCCAGATCTTTGCCCCAGATCAGCAGGAAATAGCTAGAATAAAGCTTTGTTGCCTTTTTTTATCACTAAAGAGGCTGTGAGTTTAGGTTCTGACAAGGTGCCAAGGGGGAGTATAAAAAATTCGAAGAATACACACGTTGACAAGAAGAGTCTGCCCACCCGGCAAACTAATGGATGAACCATAAATCACAAAGGAATGTCTTTCCCTTCCCTCTCTAAAGACCCTATTATAAAAATTCTCCCCAATATGCTCAAAAGTGTGACTTCCTCCTTCCACATCCTCAGAATGAGGAACCTCACGCAGAAGCCCTCCCAATAAAGCTGCTTTTAAGTTTATCTCTTGTTCTCGGATTTCTTTCTTAAATTCACAAGCATAGCACAGAGACCAAAGTTTAAAATTTAAGAAGTATAAAGATCACTATAGAAAAGATTTAGAAGTTCTAATCCACCACATTTCAACAAGAGAGCTCTGTTGACCTAGTGGAAAGAGGAAAGAAAAGTGATGCTTGCCTCCAGAAACCCTATGAACCTGGAGAGAGGATGAGAGACACCCAAGAGTTGAGGACTCTCTTTCATAGGGTTGCTATGAGTCGCCTGCGACTCAACAGCACTTAACAACAACAACAACAACAACAACAACAACAATCCATTAGCAAGGGATATTTTTCCACTTCTCCAGGTCTATTTTTGTTTCTTGTCATGATGTTTTGTAATGTTCTTTGAATAGATCCTTTTTGCTTCTGATTAGATTTACTCCCAGGTATTTAATCTTTTGATTAGCAATTGTGAAGAATATTGTCTTTCTAAGCTCCAGTTCTGTTATCTCTTTGTCACTATAGAGAAATCCAATTGATTTTTCTATGTTGATCTTGTATCCTGCCACTTTGCTGAATTGGTCAACTATGTTCAGTAATTTTCTTACTCTTTACAGTTTTCTAAGTATATTATTATATCATCTGTGTACAGAGATAATTTTACCTCTTTTTTGCCAATGCTGGCGAGGTTGCGGAGAAACTAGAACCCTTATTCACTGTTGGTGAGAGTGTAGAATGGTGCAATCACGTTGGAAGGCAGTGTGGTGCTTTCTCAAAAGGTTGCAGATAGATATACCACTTGAGCAAGAATTTCACTTCTTGGAATTTACCTTATAAAGAAGCCATAACCACTACCCAAGCAGATATATTCACACCCATGTTTATTGCCACCTTGTTCACAATAGCAAAGAGCTGGAAACAACCCAAGTACCCATCAACAAATGAATGGATAGAGAAGCTCTGGTATATTCACACAACAGAATACTACTATGTAACATTGAAACCAGGAACTCATGAAATATTACGCTAAGTGGATGACCCTAGAGGACATTATGCTGAGTGAAATATCTCAGTCACAAAAGGACAAATATTGCATAGGGCCACTATTGTAAAACAAAAGTGACATTGGGGTTTAGGGAAGACAGAGAAGGGGAGAAATGATGTATAAAGCATTGCAACAGATGAGGAAGAGAAATGTTTAAAAGGGATATATGATTAGGTATTATTGTCATGTCAGGAGTCCAGAATGAAGGTTGCACAGTGCAGTGGACTTGGGGGGAGGGACTGCATAGCAATAAAAGATCTTTCTTTTACTTATCAAGGAGAAAAAGTGAATGGGGGGGAGGGAGTGGGCAGGGAAAAAGTGCAACAATGAATGATTGGAAACCCTGTAAACTTTCATTAAAATTAATAAGAAAAAATTTTATAAGGAACAGTTATTGATGATAATTATTAATATTAATTAATAAATTAAGGAATATTATTAATAAATAATATTACTAACTGGAGGAAAATAGTGGCATCCACTTCTGAAATAGCTTGCCTACAGCCACTCTATGGAATTTGAGAAATGATGAAAGTTATACAAGTGTTTAGGTCTTTTATTCATAGGGTCACTATGAGCTGTCTATGACTTGATGGCACATAACAACAATAACAATAATCCATAACATAACCAAGAATCTGCAAACAGACAAGGGCAAAAATAAATAGATAGATAGATAGATAGATAGATAGATAGATAGATAGATAGATGATAGAACCTTCTAAGATCATATCTTTGTGTTTATTGTAAAACTTCTACAACAGGGTAAAAAGAAAACCCACAGTTTGGGTAAAAATATTTTATAACGACATATTCTATATCAGATACAGGGTTCATATCTAAAAATCTACAGAGTATTTGAGCACTTCAACAAGAAAAAGACAAGCAGTCTAATTGCAAAATGGGCAGAAGATATGAAGAGATTCATCACCAATGAGAAAATTCAGAAGGCCAACAAACACATGAAGAAATTTGTTTTTTATACTGTTGTTGTTTTTTATTGCCTTTGAGTCAAGAATGACTCAGAGCTACCTTATGAACAAAAAGCTTGAAGTCCCTCTACAACTATCGACATTTATCAAAGTTCATAGAGTTTCTGGAGGCATGTTATTGAGGTAGTGGATGCCAATGTTAGGCACCCTCAAAATGATCCTATGAACAACAGATCTGAACCCTGTCCTCTCCTGTGCCATCCTCACAATCTCCAACAAGCTATTAGAGACATGTAAATAAACATAGCAATAAGATATTGTATCAGCAAACATAGCAAAGTTCATCAGGACAGGAACTAAAAAATGCTGGTTAAGATGTTGAAGCATCGGAACTTCCCCTCATGCACTATTGGTAGGAGCACCAAGTGCAGCAGCCGCTATGGAAAACTGAAAGCAGTAAAACCATTTGGCTCACCTATCTCGCTAATAGGAGTATATGTCAAAGAAAACAGAGATATGACACAAATAGACATACACATATACATATTTACTGCAGTATTATTCACAATAATAAAGATATGGAAGCAGCCCAAATGCCCATGAACAAACAAGTGGATAGAGAAACTGTGGCATATTCATATAATGGAATCTTAGGTAACATTTAAAACCAATGAACTCTTTAAACACTAAGCAACAGATATACATCTAGGACTAGAGAATATTACTGTGGCTGTTGTGTGCTGTTGAGTCAGAACCAACTCTCAGCTGACCTTCCAGCAAATTTTCAGAGGAAATAAACTGCATGGGAGGAGATACCCCATCTTCCTTCCTCGAGCAGTTGCCTTTGGGGTTACAGTGCAGTTTCTTATCACTAGGCCACCAGAGCTTCCTCAAGAGGACATTATACAGGGTAAAGGAATTATTCACACAAAACACAAATGTTATTTTAAAACTGTTATAAAAATAAGAGGGTTTGAGAGGAGGTGGGGAGAGAAGAAGAAAATAATTGATAGCTAAGGAGAACTGAATTAGAGTAAGTGAAAAAGTTAACCTGAAAAGAATGGAAGATCAGGCACCATGAGTCATGTGACTAACAGCCTGAAACAAGGCATGCATTGTGAAATGAAGGTGGAGTGAGCTACAGTTTGTGTAAATGAGTGAATGAAAATAAATTTATTTCTAAAATCTGGCTCAAGCTACAATAAAAAATTAAAAGGTTTTAAATCAAATATGTTTAACTTAGAAAGCTCCGCTGTTGTGGTCCACAGTTATATCATTAACCCACAGACTGCATACATCTCTGGCAGTTTGAGTCTCCACAGTTCCTCAGGAAAAAAATGGACAATCTCCCCCCTTAGGGAGCACCACTATAAGTCAGAACTAACTCAGAGCAGTGATTTTGAGTATATGTTGCTTAAATGAAATTTTAAACTGTTATTTGAATATGTATGACTATATGTATGCTTATGTTTATATTGGCATACAGCCAGAGCATGAAACACTTGTGTCAAACGCAGATACTGACCTCAGTATGAATAAAGGTACCAAAATATTCTTTTTGCATGTTATTGTATAAGCTAACATATTTGCAATCAACCTGACACATATATGTGTCAGATTATGAATACAGTCCACTTTTATGTAAAAAGCAAAGCTGAGAAGTTCATGTAAGAGAACAAAGGAGACATTAGTTTTCTGAGCAGGAATCCCAAACCCTAATAGATATCTGAGGGTCTGTAGAAATCTTTCCTTTCTCTGTCCCCCATAAGTGAGGGCCTCACAGGCTTTTAAGGTGTTACATAAGCATGCATTCTGGATCTCTGCTTAAGGGCTGGCTTGTCACTATTCTACATTCTGCAAATAAAAACTCATTTGTAGCTTCAAATATGTATAGGCAGGTTCCACATTAAAGAAGTTGATAGCCAATTCTATTTCCTCTAAATTAGTTAAGATAACAGGCCAAAGGCAAATGTGTTTTGTCATTTAGTAAGGATAAAACAAAATTGTCTTAATTAGAAAGAAGTGACATTAGGAAAACATTAAGCCTTGAAAGAACTTGTTTAAAAACAGTTGTTACTTTTGTTTTTAAAACAATCAGGAGATACCAAAGATTTAGGAGACACCTACTTCTTTTTAAGTATGATGAAAATTGCCTTTTGTGATATAACCTGGTAGTATTTTAAAATATTTCATGTACTAATTCTCCATAACAAATTGTTAAAATAGAGATTATTTTAATAATATTTTTCCTCAGTGATTCCGAAAAGCTTCTTGATTGTTGGAATCCAGCCAGAGGTGCCTTACAAGACAGATTGGTGACCCTACAGCCTGGAAAATTCTGGAGCAATTCTTCTCTGAACACATGTGGTCAACATCAGTCAGAATAGAACAATGGCTGATTCTCACTTAACGACAACAAACAGCCTAGAATATATACAAGGATAACTTTATTTCTAAGTAAAGTTAGGTAATGAAATCATAACACATCTAAAGATTTCAGAAAAGCACAAGTGTATTATTTTTAGGGAACTCAGGGGGCTTAGTGGTCAAGAGTTGAGCTGTCAACCCAAAAGCACACAGTAAGAATCCAAATGCCTCTGAAAACCCATTGGAGAGTCAGCTATAGGTCGATTCTGACTTGATGGTACACAAGAAAAACATATTGTCATCTAGGAAGCTCTGAGTCTAGTGATAAGAAACTACATTGCAATCCTGAAGGCATGCACTCTGAACCCACCAGTTACTCTGGGAGAAATAAGGACAATCTGACTTACTGCCTCTGAAAATCCACTGAAAGGTCAGTTATGAGTTAGTTCCAACTCAATAGCACACAACAAGAAGAAGAAGAAGTAATTTATAACTCACAGCAACTCCACGAAAAACAGACACAAATCTTGCCCTATTCTATGCCATCTTCACCAAATGATATACTATAGCCTATTATTAAAATCACTCTGTTAATCTTTTTGAGACTTTTCTCTTCCTCTGATCTTGCACATTATCTAGGGTGATGCTTTTTTCCCAAGGACAAACATCTAACCACATGCTCAAAGTATGTGATATGAAGTTTCACCATCCTTGCCCCATGCTTGTCTTTCCTTTAAGACAGACTTGTTTGTTCTTTTGGCTGTCCATGGAATAGTCAATATTCTTCTCTAACAGCACAATTCAAAAGTATTAAAAATAACATTAACAAGGACGGCAACTTTATTTCTAATTAAAGTTAACTCTCAAACTCATTGTCATTGGGTCTGGACCAACTCATAGCTGACCCACCATTATTTGGTTTCTGAATATGTATATCACAGGGGAGGAGACTGTCCATCTTTCTACCTCAGAGCAGCCAGTGAAATTCAAGTGTCAGAGAGATAGTCTTTGAGTTAACAAAACAACTCCTTATGAATTCTACTAAATATCCCTTAATTAAAGGTGGTTGTTGTTGTTGTTATTGTTGATTGCCTTTGAGTGAAGCACAACTATTCATAGCGGTTCTATGAACAAAAGGCCTAAAGCCCCTCTACAACTATCAACATTTATCAAAATTCATAGTTTCTGGAGACATGTTGTTTAGGAAGTGGATGCCACTCCTGCTTCCATAATTAAAGGAAGTGTAATTAAAACAAGAAATTCCAACTAAGCTGCACCTTAACTAATGTAATATTAATAACAACAGCAACAACAGGCTATACTTATATTTTTACTACACGCTTTAGGCTTGGAGAAAGCGCAACCAGGGTGTTCCTTTGAGGAAAAAAAATGGTGCAACTTCATATCACATACTTTGAGCATGTTGTCAAGAGGGACCAGTCCTTGGAAAAAGACATCATGATGTGAAAGGGGTATGTCAATAATAGAGAGGAAGATCTCCTGTATGAAAGATCGACACAGTGACCATAACAATCAGAAATTATGAGAATGAGGCAGGTTAAGGCAAGGCTCAAATTTGTTATTCACAGGGTTTCTGTGAATCATAGTAGACCTGATGATACCTAACAATAACAAAAGGATTGCCTGGGAACTCTGCTGACATAGTCTATAGGGAGTTGTGCTGTTGAATCTGCTAAGGCCATACTTTTCCAGTCTTTCTAATCCATCGGTGGCTCAGAGGTAGAAGGATGTGCAATCTCCTCTTGTACAATTTAAAGCCTCAAAACTCAATAGTGAGTGAGCAATGAGTTGCTTATGACTTGACAAACTTGAGTTTGATTTTTTTTTAAATAGGCTTGCTGTACATTAACCCCTTAAAGTCACATAGCTAGGAAACTGTGGTGTTAAAATTAGAATCCAGCCTGACACCAGGTTCTGCTTTCTAATCTCAGTGCCAGTCTGCATCTGTGGTTAAATTTTCTGTGAATACATGAGAAAAATTGTACGTGCTAGGTGCTTTTCCACATGAACACTGAGGATATTAACATATATTATATATTTAGCAATGTTAGTTCTAGATAGAGAAGAAGATAAGAGAAATTGGAATATGTTGACAAGTTTAAATTGTTAGATGTTTTGGTTTTTTTCTTTAGATTCTTTCCCAAATGCATTGAACTATCAGAAGAATAGAGCATGTGGTAAAGAAGAGATTCTTTAGAAACAAAGACCCATTCTCTGCACGGAAATAAATGCAATGTGAAGAATTGGCCAAAATGTAATGTGAAGAACTGGCCATCTGGGTAATTTTTTATTGGGACAAGCTGTAATTTATAAAATTGTGAGAAAAGAGAATAGAGGAAAATGAGAGCCATGACTTTCTGCCAGGAAAAAAAAAGATTGTATAGTTCAGCTGAACATTTGTCTTAAAAAAATAATAGGGGATAATATTCAAGATTAAATGAATCATTTAAAAATGTACAATTTAGTGGAATTTAGGACATTCACAATGTTGTGCAACTATCACCTATATTAAATCCCAAAGCATTTTTATCACTCCAAAATAAGACTCCATGCCCAGTAACCAGTCACAAGTCATTCTCCCTCCCCCTAATTTCAGCAACTACCAATCTAGTTTTCTCTCTACAGATTTACCTATTCTGGACATGTCATATGAATGTCACAAATAATATGTGATTTGGGGTGACCAGCTTAATTCACTTAGCATAATCTTTCAGAGGTCCATTCCCCCATTATTCACTGCATATGTTTATGCATATATAAGTTCGTCGTCCTCTTTTGAAGCGGAATAATATTCATTTGTACATTTTACTCATTAATTCATTAGTTGTTGGACATTTAGACTCTGTACATTTTGGCTACTGTGAATAGTGTTGCTATAAACATATATACACAAGTGGCATTTTTTTGTTTGTTTGTTTGTTTCTTTAGTAACTTTATTCAGTTCTTTTGGTTACATACCCTGGAGTTGGATTGCAGAGTTATATGATAGTGTTGTCAGTAGTCAGTTGAGCTGCAAACCCAAAGGCTTCTTGTCTCCAGCCAGGGGTATAAGCCACCAGGGGCTGCCAAAAAGAAAAATGAGAAATCTCCTCCCATTGTGATTTACAGTCTTAGAAATCCACTGGAAAATTGTTATCAGCCTCAGGGCATTGACTGAATTTGTATGAGTAATGGTAATTTTTTATTATTTTTTGAGAACTCATGAGTGTTTTCCGCAGTAAAGCCTCATTTTATATTCCCACTACCAAAGAATGAAGATTCCAATTTTTCCACCTTTTTCTCAATATTTACTATTTTCCATGAGAAAAAGCTGTGCTGCAATCTCAGTGACATGCAGTTCAAATCGATCAGCTGTTCCATGGAAGAAGGAGGAGTAATCTCTTCCCATGAGATTAATTGCCTCTGAAAACCTGCCAGAGAGTCAACTTTGGGTTGGTTCCCAACTCGATGGTACACAACAACAGTAACATGGAAAAAATAAACATGTCCTAATCTGTGTTATACAGATGACACAACCCTGCTTGCTGAAACTGAGGAGGACCTGAAGCGCTTGCAGCAGAGGGTCAAGAACCTGCAGCCTCCAATATGGATTGAGGCTCAATGTCAAGAAGGCAAAGATTCTCACCACTGGACGAATTGGCAATACCAGGATGGATGGTGAAGAGACTGAGATTGTTCACAGCATTAGTTTGTTTGGCTCCACAGTCAACACTCTCAGCACCAGTAGCGAGGATATTAAAAGTCATACTGAGATGAGAAAGTCTGCTGTTAGGGACCTCTCCAAAGTACTGAAAAGAGCAATGGTGTCTCTCTGGAGACTAAGGTGCATCTGATACAGGCCATGGTCTTTGCTATCACTTGTTATGCATCAGAGAGTTGGACAGTGACCAAGGAGGATAGAAGAATTGATGCCTTTGAGCTGTGGTGCTGGAGAAGAGCATTGAGAATGCCATGGACTGCTAGGAAAACAAACAGATTCATCCTGGAGATTGTTAAACTGGGCGGCTCCTTGGAGGCAAGGATTCTGAGGCTCCATCTAATATATTTTGAATATGCTGTAAGGAGAGACCGGTCCTTGGAGAGGGACATCATGCTTGGGAGGGTGGAGCGACAGTGCAGGAGGGCAAAGCCCTCTATGAGGTGGATTGATTCAATGACTGGGGTAATTGGGATGAGTGTCAGAGACAGTGTGAATGGCACAGGACAGAGCAGAGTTTAAGGCTGTTGTACATAGGGTCGCTATGAGTAGCAAGCAACTCAACAGCACAAAAAACAATAACAACAATAAGTTGTGCCTAAATACTTACAAAGATCTCTAGAAAGAAACATGGCAGTGGAAGAATGCTATAGTTCTTAGATGCTGTCAAACTGACTAGAAGTGGTACGTGAGCAACAGATGAAAACCTTGTCAGATTCTGCACTGTCCTCACAATCTCGACCATGCTCAAGTCAATTGTCAAAGTCAATGTGTCAGTCCTTCTCATAGAGAGTGATCTTTTCTTTTCTTCACCCTCTATGTTTCAAAACATGATGTCCTTTCCCAAGGACTAACAAGAGGGAGCTCTGGTGGCCTAGTGTTAAGGAGTTCTGCTGTCAACCCAAAAGTAGATGGTTCAAGTCCACCAGCTTCTATGTGAGAAAAAAGATCCTCCTATGTAGTTAACTTCTGAAAATCCTTTGGAGGGTTAGCTATGGGTTAGTTCTGACACAACGGTACACAAGAATAGCATCAAGTCCAAAGTATGTAAAATTAAGTTTTAATAGCTTGCTTTTTTTCTAAGACAGATTTTTTTTTCTCCTTTTGGAAGTTCATGGTATATTCAATACTTTTCATCAACATTGGAATTCAGGGACATCGATCTTTCTTCATTCATTACTCAACTTTCACATGCATATAAGGAAATTGAATCTATATACTACAGATGGTTGCAGAGAGTAAAATAGATTTGAAGCACTTGCTTGATAGATTCAGAGACTACAGTGTTCAATATAAATTACACCTCAGCATCAAGAAATCAGAACTACTCACAACTAGACCAATAAGCACATCACGATAGACGGAAAAAACATTAACATTCTCAAAGATTTAATTTTACCTGGGTTTACAATCAATTAACACTTTTGGTAGGAGCAGTCAAGACATGCAAAAATGTGTTGCACTGGGAAAATCAGCTGTCAAGGAACTCTTTAAAATAATAAAGGGCAAGAATGTCAGTATAAAGCCTAAAATATGCCTGAATGAAGCCATGATATTTTAAATTTCTTTGTATGCGTGTAAAAATGTGCAATGAATAAGGAAGAAAGAAAGAAGAGCAATAGGTTATCAGAAAAATTTCTCCTGCCCTCCATCTTGGTATGTCATTGTAAACGAAAATGTTTTCTTCATTTCTGTTATAAATTGTTTGTGCATAAAGATAATTTTTTTTTTCTAAAAAAGACACAACTTTTTTGTGTGTGTTCATTTTGTAATCTTTACTGAATTAGTGGGTAAGTAGTTGTGCTCCCATCCCAAAAGCAATTGGTTTTACCTCATCAGCTACTCTATGGGAGACAGATGACCATTCTCCTTCCATGCAGTTTATAGTCTCTGAAAACCTATTGACTGGTCGGCTATAAGTTCAATCTCACTTGATGGCACACAACATAACAACAATATGGTATGGATATTGTTTTTATTCATTTCAATGTATTTTTTCTTCTTTTTTTTAATTTAGGTTGTTTATTTTTCATTTCAATGAACATCTACAGAGATTTTGGTATTCCATTAATTCATTGTTGCACCCTTCTCCCCGCACAAGCCCCTCCGCCCTCCCCCACCATTTGCTCCTCTCCTTGAAATTAACTTAGTTTGAAATTTGTCTTGGCCTTAAGAATATATTTTTAAATATTCACATATTTATGACTTTTTACTTCTGTTATTGTTGTTTTAGATGCCTTCACAGTGACGATCACTCATAATGACCCTATGAGTAACATATGTTGTCCGACCCTGCACTATGCTCGTGATTCTGGTATACTTAAGCACACTTACAGTCACTGTATAAATCCACCTTGTTGAGGTTCTTCCTCTTTTATTATTTACTAGTTTATTCCAACTGTTGGAGAAGATTCTCTTAGATGAACTACTAATATAAAATTTATTGATACTTGTTTTAAAATCTAACATGAGAATGTTTTATATAGACATCATGTTGGACGGGTGTAGGGACAGTGCAGGAGAGAAAGATCCTGGATAAGATAGATTGAAGTGATAACTGGGGCAATAAGATTGGTGTGTTGGAGTCAGTGAGACTGGCTCAGGAAAAGACAGGGTTCAGAGCTGTTGTACATAGTGTTGCTGAGTTGTCCACGACTCAATGGTACATAACGATAACCAAAATTTTTTTTTATTTTTCAGGGTCACTTGAGTTGGAAACAACCCACCCTTGATTCTCCAGAGGTAGTAAATTGTATTGGAGAAGATTGTTCATCTTCATTAGGTTTCATTATTTTTTATTGTTTTTTAAACTTTTCATATCCTTATGTATCTTCGTTTTGTCATGGTGAAACATTGAGTACTGAAGAAGGGAAGAAAAAGTGGCACCCTGGTGACACATTGTCCAAACCTTTCACAAAAGAGATACTAAAAAGTGAATGAAACACATACATATGATAACCCTGGAACTCTGAACACCAAGTGAGAGGATAAATGATTGTGTTAAATACCAATTAGAAACAGTGATAAAATGAAATCAGTGACCAAGAAGACAAAATAGCATTCCACCTGGTATCTGACTATCTTAAGATCACAAATGTAACACATACAGACAAGAAGAAAATGTCATAGAATATAACATAGTGTGGACAGATCCAGAGTAAAACAGAGTAGTGGGCCACATCTGAGGGATGAATGTACAACAAGAGAGGTGAGAAATCTAGAGATGTGAGCAATTGCAAAGAGTGTGACCAAGTGAAGGGGAATAGAACAACTCATAGTAGAGTTTCAATCACCTGAATTGAAAGCCCTTGCTGAGGAGAAGGCTTGTGGGTCATAGTTGGTGATGATCGATTCCAGGCACACTAAGTAACCACTTTGTTTGAATTTGGGCAGGACTGATATAATTGACTATATCAGTCAATCAATTGTGAATGATGAAATAATTTTATTTGTTTAAAAGAATGTAAGCTCATTAAATTAAACACCATTAAATATGAAACAAAATAAAATTAAATATGATACTATGAAAGAATAAGATTTGCACAGGATATTGCAGGGTTTAGGGTTGTTGTACATAGGATCGCTATGAGTCACAGGCAACTCAATGACACATAACAACAACAAAAAACAACAATAACTATGAAAGAAAGCAAAATTCACATATCCCATCTTTATCCCAATAATCACCATTTTCTCCTTTCCATCACTTAAAGAATTTTGAGTCGAGATGGTGTCATATGTAAATAATGGAAAATATCATTAAAGACAAAAGTATTGATATGAAACTGCAATCCAAACAGAGAAAAGGAATACTGCTTGGTTTAAAATCCAGAAAAGTTTTAAATCCAGAAAAATGCATCAGGGTTGTATCCTCTCTTCATACCTATTCAATCTGTATGCTGAGTAAATGATTCAAGAAGCTGGAACTCTATGAAGAAGAATGTGATACCGATATTAGAGGAAGACTCTTCAACAACCTGTGTTATACAGATAACACAACATTAATTGAAGAAAGTGAGAAAGATTTTAAGAACTTGCCACAGAAGATCAAAGACAACAGCCTAGAACCTCCATATAACCCAGCTAATCCACTAGGCATATACCTCAAGGAAATTAGAACTGAGACACAAATGGAGGTGTGTACACCAATGTTCATAGCAGCATTATTCACCATCACAAGAACATGGAAACATCCCAAATGTCCAACCACAACTGAATAGATTGATAAGTTGTGGTACATTCACAATATGGAATACTATGCATCACTTAGTAGCAACAGTTTTGTAAAATACTACACAACTTGGGAGATACTGGAAAGTACTATGTTGAGTGAACTAACACAATCTAAGGACAAATACGGCATAAAACTTATTGTAAAAATAGAAGGATAACTAGTAAAACATGTACAAGAACTTAAGAGGAGGAGTGAAGGGTTGAAGATAGGTAGGGATGATCCCACACAGATGCACAGTTTGGTGGGTTGAGGGAGTGGGGAAGAAGCAAAGAGGAAGGATCTGAGTGAAAAGACAGGGTAATGGTGGGTGATTGATTATATAAAATATAATGTATAAGAATGATTGCATGATTGCATGATGTAAAGCCAGACTATGAAATTCCTGCAGCAGAAGTCCAACTAAAAGACGCTGAACCTAAGAGTAGAGACTTCAGCAAAGAGAAAAATGTTCTTCTTACTTTGTAGGTTAGAAAAACTGAAAGTGCTTTTTATGAAACACTCTTCACACCTGAGCCAAATGGACTAAATTCTGAGGAAGTTAGGTATAAAGAAAGTAGGAAGGAAAAAATGCCTGAGGATATTTCTTACAGTAGTCCCCAGGATGTAATGCAAATCATAAACCATAAACCAGAAGCTCACCCTGAAGAAAATACAGAGGACGTTGTTGATGAACAGGAAGAAACTGTTGTTTCTTATGAATTAACTTCTGAGGCTTCTATAGGAAATCAAACAATGGCAGTGAAAAGTCTGTCCCAGTCTCCCGAGTCCTCGACATCACCAGTTCCATCTGCTCAGCCACAGCTCACAGAAGGATCACATTTCATGTGTGTGTAGTCTCAGAAGAACTATACGGACCTCTGTTGAAACCATTCAAAGCTAAGGAAATGGACCTTCAGCAATGTGAGAAGATATTGTACAGAATATTTTAAACCTATGAAAATCATAGTTCTGATGCTTTTGGCCACAGAGCATCATTTTATCACTTCTGGAAAATGTTTATTCCAAAACAGCTTTAATAGCCCATATGTACACTCCATAACGTCAAGATTGTTATTCCACACCAGCTTGCTGCTATGATTTCGGAGCACATAAGTTAAGGTGCTTTTCACTGTGCAGTCTACAGCCAGAGCTTACTTAGTCGCCAGTTC
>NW_006399847.1:7198735-7204068 GCF_000299155.1 Elephantulus edwardii
TGCTAAGTGAAGTATGTCCCACCTTCTGCTATGATTATTTCCTAGATTGCAATGTCAGCAATTACTGCCACACTCTTGTCAGCTTAAACACAAATGTTACGCTTAGTTTTTCTGAAAAACTTAAAAAGTGTAGGTATTTTGAAGTACTGGACTTATACTTCATTGGAATAGATGTGTACAGCAATAAGCAGGTTTTCAAATCCAGTACTTAGTTTGTGTACAAATGTAATTATGTTCATTGTGTATATATTATACAATGAGCACATGTAATATAAGTATTAAAGGCTACTTACTATAGTTTAAATGCAAATGTTCATATCTCATTTCTTTTTTATCATGTTAAAATAAATGTTGATGTTCTTAAAAAAAAAAAGAATGATTGCATGAACTACAATGTGACTGAAGAATGATGTGAAACACAATGTATGTAAACTTGGTAACAAACCAATTAAAATAATATAAAATAAAATGTGTATGAATCATTTAATGAAACACAATGTATATAAATAAAAAAAATTAAAAACCAACCAACTACAGCCTTCACTATGAATCGCATGTCAACATCAAGAAAACAAAGATCCTCCCTACTAGAGTTATAAGCAACATCATATTAGTTGGAAAATGGATTGAAACTGCCAATAATTTCTTCTTACTTGGATCTACAATTAGCATTCTTAGAACTAGCAGTCAGGATATCCTGAAATGCATGGCATTGGGCAAGTTTTCTGTCAGGGACTTTTCCACTTTACTGAGAACTATGATGCGAGTTTTAAGACTAAATTGTGCCTGATTCAGATCATAGTCTTCTCCATCACTTACTATTTTACTGAGAGTTAGAAAATGACAAAGAATGAAAGTAAAAGAATCAATGCCTTTGATTTATGGTGTTGGAGTACTAAGTATACCATGGCCTGTCAAAAGAGCAAACAGTTAAGTGTTAGAAAAGTGCAGCCAGAGTCCTTCTTGGAAGCAAAGGTGGTAAAGTTTCTTCTGCACATGTAGTTAGGAGGAGCTATTCCTGAGAAAGGGAAATCATGCTTGGAAAGGTGTAGGGTCAGCCATATAGAGGAATACCCTCAATAGATGGATAGACATAGTGACTGTAACAATGGGCTCAAGTGTGTCAGAGATAGATGATAAAGATGGTGCAGGATAGGAAAGGCTTCCAACAACAACAACAGGACTAAAGACAGAAAAATACAAATATATGTACATAAGTCATTTCTTCAATCTCCTGGAAAACTCACCAATGTTGAAGGAAATAACTTTGGAATAATAATGTGATATTCACCCTAAAATGCTGAGAGAACAAAGAAGGACACTGCTATCAATGCAATTGTGACAATATAGGAGTTTTATGAAGTGCTTGTTGCCCGATGCGGTGTCTTGGGCAGTGGCAAGGCCAGGTGTGAGGCTTTTTACCCCTCTTAGATGAAGGCAGAGACTTTTATATCTCTAGTAAACAAAGGTGGCATGTTTCCATGCATGGACATGGATCATCACAGCCACTCTAGCAAGTATTACACAACAGTGACTCTGCAAGCAGAATAGAGTTCTCTGCAAGCAGAAGAGGAGCATTATTCACTCAATCTTGCAAGTGTATTTCTCAACAATTCTTAAGGAAGCTGGAAGAATCAGTCATTATCTTTCTATAGAAAAGCATAACACTCAGTATATGCAAAGTTTTACTGAAGAACACCTATCGCAAAGTAAGAGTTCTCACACTCCATAACTTTTAAGACCTACTATATAGCAATGACAGTCAAACTCACTTGCTACTGATAAAATTAGAGACAATGAGATGGATTGACATAGTGACTGTAACAGTGGGCTCAAGTGTGTCAGAGAACGAAGGAGTAGAGTTGAGAATGCAGAAGTAATTCCAACCACTCATGGAAAGCTGATTTTTTTACAAAGCTCTACCATGATGGGGATGTGGAGAGCAGGAGGGGGTATGAAGAGGGGAGATAACAACCTCTTTAACAAATAGTGCTGGGAAAACTGTATATATTTACAGAAAAATAAATCAAATCTGTATCTCATAGCATATAAAAATGTTCAAGATAAACAAAGACCTTTAATATAAAAGCTAAAATTATAAAGAGTATTAGAGACCATTCAGGTCAAGGACTTTTTAATCACTTGCTAGGCATCTGAGAGCTGGACAATGAATAGGATGACTGAAGAATTGATGTTCTTGAATTGTGGTGCTGGAGCAGAGTCTTGGACATATCATGAACTGACAAGAAAACAAATAGATCTATCTTGGATAGGGTGAAACCCAGTTTCTCCTTGGAGACTAGGATGTTTTTTAAAAAAAAATAATTCTGCTAGTTTATTTACAAAATTTGAATAAATTGTTTTTAAGAACAAATTCTTTCAATTTCCCTCATCCTGCCCCTGTCACATTGTACAACCCCATGATTAATCCCCTTTGCCCCCTGCACATCCTCATCCTTCTGCTTCCTCCTTCTTCCACCTCTCTTGGATCTTTATACTCCTTTTACAATAATGGTTTTATACAATATTTATCCTTGTGTGACTGAGTTAGTTCACTCAGCAAAATGCTCTCCAGTCCTTCCCAAATTAGGTAATAATTTAAAACATTTTGAAGGTCTGTCTCACATACTCTGGACACATGGCCAGGAGAGACCTGGTACTTGCAGAAGGACACCATGCTTAGAAGGGTGGAGGGACAGCACAGGAGAGGAAGACCCTAGATGAGTTGGATTGATACAAGAATTGGGGCAATGAGAGTTGGTGTGTCAGAGTTAGTGAGGCTGGCTCAGGACAGGACAGGCTGCAGAGCTGCTGTACACAGGGTCATTATGAGTCGCAGGAAACTAGATAGCACATAACAAGAACAACAGCAAATAGAGAAAATATTTAGCAATGGCATATCAGACAAAGTACAAATCCCTAAAACGTATATAAAATTTCCGTACCTAATCACTAAAAAAATCAAACAATCCAGTTACAAAGTAGAGAGAACATGAAAATGTATTTCCCAAAAAAGATATTCAGGCAGTACATGAATAAATCCTCCCATTCCATTAATCCAATAAAAAAATTTTAAAAGGACACAAAATTGAACTAAAACTCGTTGTCATCAAGTCAGAACTTTAGAAACACTCCATGGTTCACCCTCCAGCTGGATATTAGAGACTATAAACTGCCCAGGAGGAGGTTGACCATCTTTCTCCCTTGGATTAGAATTGGCGGAAAGGTCCACTTTTAGTTTAACAGCACAACTCTCTACTAACTACATCATTATTGTTTGTTGTTAGGTGCCATTCAGTCTCTTGTGACTCATAGCAACCCTATGTACAACAGCTCTGAAGCCTGGTCTATCATGAGGCAACCTATTTTCTCTGGCACACCTACCCACATTACCTTAGTTAGTCACCGAGTCAATCTTTTGTGCTGTTTCTCCACTTTCCCAAGCATGATGCCCCTTCCAAGTACTGGTCCCTCCCTGCAACATGTCCAAAGTATGTCAAATGAAGCTTCAGAATCCTTATCTCAAAAGAGAAACCTGGTTTCAACCTCTCTAAGATGAATTCATTTGTTCTCCTAGTGGTCCATGATATATGCAACACTTTTTTTCCAGCACAACAGCTCAAAGGCATCAATTCTCCTTCTATCATCCCAAGTAACCGTCTAGCTTTATGGTCAAAAGTATATAATTGAAAAAGACCATGGCCTGGTTCAGGTACACCTTGAACTCCAGACTGACATCATTGCTCTTTAGCACTCTGGAGATGTCCCTGACAGCAGACTTTCCCATTGAAATTCCTCTTTTGATTTCCTGGCTGCTGATACCAAGAGTGTTGATTGTGGAACCAAGCAAACTAAAGCTCTTAACAATCTCAGTCTCTTCAACATCTATCATGATGCTACCAGGCAGCCCAGTAGTGAGAATCTTTGTTTTCTTGATGATGAGCTTCAGTCCATATTGAAGGCTGAAGACCTTTACCTTCTGGAGCAAGTGCTTCAGATTCTCCTCAGTTTCATCAAGCAGGGTTGTGTCATCTGCATACAGAAGTTCTTCATGAGTTTTCCTTCAATTCTCATGCCACATTCCTCCTCATAAAGTTTTACACATATATATTGAAAAGGTATGGAGATAGGACACAGGCCTGCTGCATACTCATCCCAGTTTTTGACCATGCAGTGTTTCCTTTCTCTGTTCTGACAGGTCCCTCTTGGTCTAAGTATAGGTTTCACATAAGCAGAATCAAGTGTTCTGGGATTCCCATTCTTCTCAGAGTTAGCCACAGTTTGTTGTGATCCACAAAGTCAAGTGCCTTTACATAGTCAATGATACACAGATACTCCTCTGGTACTCTCTGCTTTGAGCCAAGATCCGTTTATAATTAGCTATACTATCTCTAGTACCATGACCTCTTCTAAACCTACCCTGCATAGCAGACAGTTCTCTGTTGATGTGCTATTCCAGTCATTTTTGGATAATTTTTGGCAGAATCTTGCTTACTTATGATATTAATAATTTTGTTTGAAAATTTCCACACTCTATAGGGTCACTACTCCTATGTAAGTTCAAGCTGAAACTAAAGAAGTTTAAGTCAAACCAACAGGAACCAAAATTTGACCTTGAGTCTATACCACTTGAATTTTAAAACCATCTCAGAAACATATTTTAGGTCTTAAACAAAGACCAGATGAGCTCTCAGAGGCTGTTATGAACATCATCCATGAAAAAGGCAAAATGTCATTGTAAAGACAGAGGAATAAAATGTGCAAGAATGGATGAATGAAAATATAACTTCTCTGTAAGTGTTCATTAAAATCACAATTAAAATAAAATTTTATTTAAAAAAAAGACAGAAGAGGAAGAAAAGACCAATATGGATATCAGACAAGACTCTGACTATTGTACTTTTAGAACTTTGAGAAGCCAAAGCAAAGGGAAGAAATCAAGAGATTCAGGAACTGAACAGAAGATTTCAAAGGACAGAGGGGGAAGACAAAGCAAAGTATCATAAAGAATTGTTCAAAGACCTGGAGTAAAAAAAATAAAAATGACCAAACTCATTTAGCATTTCGTAAGCCTAAAGGAACTGAGGATCAAATTCAAGCTTTGAGTTGCAATACTTAAGGATGTTTTGGCAGAATATTAGATGATTCAGGAAGCATTAAAAGAGGATGTGCAGGGGGAGGGGGGATTAATAATGGAGTTGTACAACTTGATGGAGGATGAGGGGAATTTGAAGAATTTGTTCTGGAAAATAATGTATTTAAATTGAATGAATTTAAATAAGCTAGTATAAAATAAAAAAAAAATACACCAAACAAAACAACATAATGCATGA